>NC_086179.1:93575763-93878793 GCF_023053635.1 Elgaria multicarinata webbii | reverse complement strand
ACCTCCTCCAAGTTCTTTGCTATGTGGAAATAATTCAGGGGAGGGGGGATGTGGTGTCTCACTTTGCATGGGGGAGAGGGGGGGTGCTGAGATGGTGGGAGTTGATGGGAATACTGCCACCTCGTCTGCAAGTTACAGGAAGGGGTAGCGCTACAGTTAGTTTATGGGGATTGGGGGATAGCTAGCCATTAAGCTTCCCTGGGATTATCCCCATAGCGCTAAGCTTTCGCGGTTGTTGTTGTTTTTGCTACTGGGCGACAGCGATCCTTTGCATACCAGGAGGTGAGTTTAAGCGGGGAAATGTAAAAAAATCATAAAAAATCAATGGATGACCCAGTTCAATTTAAATTTGGTATGCTTAAAGCTCTCCCTAATATCTATTACTGTGCCAATTTTGGTGTCTTTATCTTCAAAGCTTACGCAGATGTAAGCATTTCTTTAAAATCCTGCTCCTGCGCCCCAGCGGCGGCTCGGAAGATACGCTCAAAATGTAGGGGCTAAATACGGCGAATCTTTTGGCTTTATTGCACAATTAAGGCAGGATTCATGGGAGTACTTCACAATCAAAGCAGATTATAAAATGGAAAACTTCAGAGTCCTTTGCATGCAATTCGCAGAGTCCTTTGCATGCACAGTATAACGCTGGTGTGATAAAGCTCTTAGGCTCTCTATAGCCTACATTTTCCTGCTCTTCCCCTTCCTTGTAGCAGCCTGATCTGGTATCCAATCACAGCTGCAGAAGCAAGAGGGAGGAGCTAGAGACCGGATGTTGGACCTGAGCTGCTCCTCTTCCTCTCCTGGCACGTTCAAGGAGCTTGGATCCTTTCCCTCTTCTGTCTGTTTTCTCTCCCCCGACCCCCTGGATCTGTGCACCTACTTTCTCATTTCTCTGCCATCTAGCTCATTCATAGCACAAAACTACATGTACATATTCAACAAAAACTGGGTTCTGGTGTAATAAATTTTGGTTTTAATGTTGGCACCCTAGTTCTAAATATTTGCATCAGTGTGTATTCTTTCATGGTGTTGGTGCAATGCTGCCATTAGGACAAGTTTTTCACTGCATCTTAAGCCAGCACTAATTTCCCCACCTTCGGAAAAAGAAATCCTCCTTGCGGAATGAACTGTATTTATCAATTTGTAAAGCCACTAGGTTAGAACTTGGGCCTACTGCAGGCCTCCTCAAATCCACTTGCCAACTCACTCAAGACAGGTGCTACACAACCTGAGAACCCTCTCCTCCCTAGAAGGGTGTTTTTCTCATTGTGCTGCTTGATCCAAGTTTCAGGTCCACCAAAGTTAGGGTGACCATATTTGGGAAACCAAAAAAGAGGACACCTAGTGTGTGTGTGGGGAAGCAGCTTTCTGAGTCCTGCAGAAAGTACGTTATTCCCCCGCCACCTTAAAGAACCCGATTGGAGGGGAGGAGGGGAAAGGATTTCATTCTGCACCACCACCATCCACTCCAATTGGGGCCTTTTCTATAATGTCCACGAATGACCCACTTTCCCCTTTAAGACCTCAATTGGAGCTCGGGGTGGGGGAATGATGTGCCTCAAGAAAGCATGTCACTCCCTCCTGCCATGCTAATGGCAGCCTTAAAGGGGAAGGTGTGTCATTCCAGGACATTATTGAAAATTATAGAAAATCCCCCCTGACACCATGGAAAGAACAAAAACCAGGACAAATCCAGGGAAATCCTGACAGTTGGTCACCCTAACCAAAGTATGCTGCAGACACACCGGAGCCGGGCGAGGGAAAGGATCAGCAGCTAGCCCTTAAGCCTAAATGTGCAAATCTCTGGCTAATCACAATCTCTCCGCTTAACCAACCAACCTCACAAGTTGTTTTGAGGCTAAAACGGCATGATCCCTTGTGTGATGCCATATATTCCTTGGAGGAAGAGTGGGATTTAATGTGTGATGAATGTTTGTTTGCTTGTTTATATATAGCATTTTATATCCCTTCCCTCATCACACAACAGTCCTAGGGGGGCCACAGTACACAATATGTCATTAAAACCAATAAAATGCACAATAGGGCAGTATCAAAAATGCCATATATACTACCTGTCAACTATGGCCTTATCTAGATGGGGTGAAATCCCAGGACAATCCCTGGGATCATCCCTGTGCGTCCACATGATGCACAGGAGATCCTGGGATCAGGGACAGATGACCCCTTCCTTGCCCTGGGATCTCGCCCTACACTTTAGGCCCTGTTTTTCCGTGGTCTCGGGATGATCCCGAGACTGTGGAACGTGTGGGCGGGCATCACGGGTTGTCCCAGTTCATCATGGTTCCTCGCGAGGAGCCAGGACCCGTGCATGGGTTGCAGAGCTCCTCAGGAACTCTGTGTCCATTGGGGGTGGGGGAGGGGGAAAATTAAGTTTAATTTTTTATAAAACTCTACTTTTCCGTGCATGAGCGTTCATGCGCTCTTCTTTAAGATTTTTTTCAAAAAATGGTGGCTGCGACGTCCTCGCCTTCCAACGTTGTTGCACACCACGTGTAAACAGGGGGAGATCTTGCGATAAAAATATCAAGAGGTCTTCACCCCTCCGTCCCGCTAGACCATTGGGTCTAGCTGAGGCCTATGTCAAACCATTAAAGTTTACACTGATAATAGTGAATCCTATGCAGCCAAGACATTCCCCGTGCTGGCGGGTGAATGTTGGGAGTTGTAAGATTTTTCTTTCTTTCTAAACTTGCATTGGACTGCACCCTTAGTGATGAAGTATAGCATTATGTTTGCTAGCAGCAATAAGGGTCCACCCTGATCCAGCCCAACGTGTGGTAGCCTGGTTGAAGCCTAATCTTCAGCATTACCTTGAATGTAACTGATGCACCGTTTTAATCCTAAATTCACTATAGGAAAAGTTGCCAACATTACCACCTGTGAACAGATCTAGAAATGCTTTGGATTTGCTCATTTTGTATAATAAGTTAACAAAAGGAACGCGGCACCTGGCAATCTCTTTTGGAAGGCAATCACTATTTTTCTTTCTGAAATAAAAAGTGAACAAAAAAGGTTATCCTTATAAGTCTTTAAGACATTCCCTCGCTTTCATTTCTGAGTCATGTGAACCCACAATTTTCTTTGGCTGGAAATCGGCATTCAGTAGAACTCAAAGCTATTGTGTTACTTTCCCCACATATATATATATATATATATATATATATATATATATATATATATATATTCCTTATGATTCAAGTACAGAAAAATGTCAGAAAACATTATGATTTCCTCTCACTTTTTATTTTTGAAAATCCAGGATCACGCCGTCCTCATTTCATGTCTAGAAATACTTGAAATAATATGCACTTCAGAGGGGAACGGACTGAGCTGCAGTTAAGCTATTATTGCTCACTAAGCAAAATAATAGGCTTTGATGAAAAGCCCTTTCCTTACGATAGCGGCCTTTACTGCCATGCCTACATCTGTCCTCCAGTGTTCCTCTAAGTAGACACCGTTGCTGTTTTCTTTCCCCTCCTGACTCTTGTCAGCCCTTAACTAATGTTGCCTAATGTATGGAACAGAACCATACACGTGCGCTTGGGGTGTTAGTAGCGTGCGTCTTAGTTGAGCTCATGTAACTGTACGCTCGCAGAAGGAACAAAGAGCCCTCTCCCCCACCCCCATCTTTGTGAATAGCATCGTGTCAAAAGACTTTTTTTCCCTAGAGTAGCATTTATGACCCCTCTGGAGCTTCTGATTCAGCAAGCCACAGATCACAGCCATTTTCGTAGCCAAAGTACCGTGGCCATGAAAATGACATACTCACTAGGATAGGGTTTGCTAAAGATGCATCACCTGGGAAAGGTGCAATGACAAAGCTGCCAAGATAGGTTTGTTTTTGATAAGTCTCTTAGCAGCGCTATCAGGGCTTTCCTAAAAGGACACTGTTGGAGGAGAGTCTGTGCTGAAATGCCCCAGAGCACACTGTGAATTGGATTCAGGTTTTAGTCAGACTAGACCCATTGATTTCATTGGGTCTACTCTGAGTCTGACTAAATCTGGATCTATCCCAGGGAATACGATGCGTGTCCCTCTGAATTCTGGCCACTGTGTATACTTTCCCCAAGCAAATACTGTACTCATTTTGTCCACATGCAGATTTACTTACTTTTCATTCTTACACGTGAGGATTTATATTGTTCATTGAGGCTTCTTCAGACAGGATTGGGATTTCACAACCTGTTTTGAGTGACATAATGAAAGCTAAAAAGAAAAATAGTAAAACAGCTGGGAAGAACGCACCTCATGCAGTTCTTTGTGTGCTAACATTTCCTGCAATCGCTTTGAGGAGAGCGTAACGTATAAACATGATGTACACATCCCATGTCTATGATCTGATGTTATTTATTTACCTAGCATTCTTCTGTTCTACTAGGAGATAATAAATGTGTTTCTTTCGCTGAAAGAAAAGTCCAACAGGCTATATAAAATTGACAGCACTGAGGGGAAAATATTAGTAAAGTATTTGCCATTTCCCCCCATGAAAGTGGATAGGATGTTTCAGAGCAGCTTGATTTTGTACTCTGAGCATTTATGAGGAAGGATTTACTATAATAATCTCTCAGAAAGAGTAATTCGCATGGCAACCCGAGTAGCAGAAGGTAAAGTATATGGGCTAATCTCTTGAATACAAAATGTACCCTCCTTCAAGAAACCCAATATTCATGTTAGGAGGAGACTTTGGTTATCATTACAGCTGGATAAAGGAAATTAATGTCTGCTGAAAAGTATGAGGCTGACAAACTTGTCAGCTGTGGTACCCTTCAGTGCAAATCAGGCTCCCCAACAGAGGAGGGCCAGTGTGGTGCAGTGGTTAGAGTGTTGGATTGGGATTTAGGAGATCTGGGTTCCAGTTCCCACTTTTCCACAAAGCTCACTGGGTGACTTTGAGCCAGCCACTGACTCTCAGCCTAATCTACCTCACAGGGTTGGTGCGAGGATAAAATGGAGACGAGGAGGGCCATGTAAGCCACCTTGGGGTCCTTGCAAGAGGAAAATGGTGGGATATGAACGTAATAACAAATAATAAAAACAGAGGACCATGATGCTGCCCTCTACCTTCCAGACAGGGCAGGCTCCATATTTGAGGGGCCCTCCTTAATCAGTAGGCCCTTGTGGCCTTATCAGTGGTACTAGTGGAGAGAAGCTGTGCTCTGTGCGGGATCCCACACTAGAGGCCTTCAAGAGGCAGCTGGACAACCATCTGTCAGAATGCTTTAGGGTGGATTCCTGCATTGAGCAGGGGGTTGGACTCGATGGCCTTGTGGGCCCCTTCCAACTCTGCTATTCTATAATTCTATGATCCTGAGCAACACCAAGCATGTCTGCCTGTCATTGAATGTTACCGCAATGACTTTGACATAGCATCACTCAGGGCTAATGGGAAATCTCCACTACTGTGAAGATGGCTGTGAATCTCCTCTTTTTTCACATAATGATGTTTACTTGCATTGACCAGTGAAAATTGTACCAGTATTCATGTATATACAGCTGGCAGTACGGCTCAGATTCCAAAGCTTTTTACTACCACGGACAGCTCATCAGTCCGTGGTAGTAAAAAGCTTTGTCCACGGCCAGAGCTTTCCTGTTTGTAGCACTACATAGGTTTGCCGGGGTGCTACGCTGGCTATATTATTGTGGAGTATTTTAAATTTTGTGTGGTCTCCAATGCTGTGTTTTATTCCATTTAATTTTTTTTTTATCCTGCAGCAGTTTACAAATTAAAACAAACCACAAACCAAGCCATCAATAAAACAACAAATCGCAATAAAGCAAAGAGAAAGCCAAACTACTGAACGATGAAACAGCAGTGTCACCTAAAAATAGCAGTAGCACGTTGTGGTATAGTGCAGCACTACAGATGTTGTTAGATTACATCTCCCTGACAACTGGCCATGCTGGCTCGCTGGCGCTGGTGGGAAGTGGAAACGAACCTCTGGAGGGCTGCAGGTTCCCCACCCCCGGCATAGTGGCAGCCAGTCAAGATCTCAACCAGTAATTCCAAAGACTTCCTGTAAGAAGTTTTAAAAAGTTTTTTAGAAAGACAGCATGGAGGAGCATCGAAAAGGGGCTCCAGAGCCTTGGGGCTGCTACCAAAAGGCTCTTCGTTGAGGTCAATCTAGCCAGCACATAAGGTGGGTTTGTCAGAAGATAGAAGTGCTGGGTGTGTGGGTGTGTGGCTTGCATCAGGACCCAAACTGCATGGGGCTTTAAAGGCCAGGACGAGGGCCTGAGAACCATCAGGCAGTTAATGCAAATGAATGAAAAAAGGTGACACAGGAAATGACCAGCTCACAACTATTAAACAGAAGGCTGCTGAGGTTTCCGAATTGGCTTTAAATGCAGCCCCGCACAGAGGCCGTTACAATAATCTGACCTAGAAGTCACCAAAGCATGAATTGCATAATCTGACCAGTTTATCTGTTTTATTCTCTAGAGAAATGCGTTTGTGGCCCTTATGAAAGCTAATATCTCCTGCACGATAAACTAGGCACGATTGTACTTGGCTATAGACTCAAGCCTAACATGCGTGCAAGTATAGCCCCAGTAAAATATGTAGGTGCAGCTATAACTAGGATCTTGGCCAAAACAGACAATAACAATAAAGAAACAAATAATAACAAAATAGTTGAGTTTGGCATTTCGCAAAAAAACCAGTCTTTTATGTTAATATTCAAAACAAGCCTTTGGGTAGGGTGTTGGACAGTGCAGGGAATAGCAGCACATTATCCCTGGAATTTCATCATTTTTGGTGGTGGTGGGGAAGTTGTTTGGGTATATCAGATCTCTATCTCTCATTTTGGTCTAATTATTACTGAAAACCTGGCATATGAAATTAGAGATGTCAAAGAAAGGTGGTAATCTATTGAAATAACCCCCTGGTCTTTCTGTCTTCCTTAATTTAGTCTTTCATGCTTAAGATATTGGTAACAGGTGAATTGAAGGGAACTGATTTCTGCGCTGTCTGCCAGTATCTAATATTGGTGTTAAATATCTGCTGGGAAACTAGGCAATTCCCAATGTCTCTTATGTCTGTAGCTCGTGCAAAGTAAATGTGACTTTTCCATGGGAGATCACTTCACTAGCCTAATTTTGTCTCCAACCTATCATGTTTTTGAAGCTGGGAAATCTACAAATATGCTGTACATATATCCCCTGCAACCCTGCCTTGTCAGGCACACACACACGCACATGCATGCATGCACACACACACACACACACACACACACACACACACACACACACACCCCTTTTATTGACTTCTGCTTATTGCTTAAATCAGGGATTCCCAACTTCTTTGGGTCAGTACAAGTGTCTGGAATTTTGAGAGGATATAGTGGCTGCTCACACAAAATGGCTGTCATAGTGGGCACGGCCAATCATGAAACACTCATTTTCCAGAAGGTGCAGCTATACTTTCCCAGAAAAGTAACTCACCCTAGAACCTATGTACAGAGCAGAGATGGGTCCTGAGCTCCAAAACACAAAAGCACTCTGTTGAACCTAATTAAAGATGGTGCCAGATGGCAGCACATCACTCTGCAGTATGCCGGCTTCCCAATTAAAAAGTTAATGATTAAAAAATCTTAAGAATTAAAATAAAAACCAGGAGGCACCAAGAGAGGTGTCCACAGGCACAATGACACCCATCATGGGTGCCATCTTGGAGACTCCAGGCTTAAATTGTTGGGGCACTTCCAGTGCTGAAGTCTTGAATCAAATCTTTCATAAGTCTACCTGTGAAACTGGCAAAGGCTGGAATGGGACATGTGGTCATGAAGGAGTCCTGAGCATATACTTGCAGAAAGACGGATAAGGTCAGGGTCCTTTTTCCTTGCCATGGGTATCACGCTTGCCTAAAATTATGAGACACACACACAAGGTGACAGATTCCCAGAATCAAGGAACCTGCCAGTTATGGACAAAAGCCTTGTGGGGTGGCTTTGCAAGTTCAAAGTAGTGACCACTGAGGATTGTGGAATGAGCCCCCATGGTATAAGGTGGCCGAATCAATCCAGTGCCCTCAGGATGTGTTGGACTGCAACTCCCATCATTCCAATGGCCATGCTGTCTGAGAATGATGGGAACTGAAGTCCAACACATCCAGAAGGCACTAGGTTGAGGAAAGCTGGTGTAGCATTAGTGTACTGGACTGGGGCTGAGGAGACCCAGGTTCAAATCCTCACTCAGCCCTGAAGCTTGCTGGGTGGCCTTGGGCCAGTCACTCTCTCTCAGCCTAACCTACCTCGCAGGGTTGTTATGAGTAAATAAAATAACAGACAATAAATTGTGCCGCGCAGAGGTTTTATTGATGGAGACGGTGTGGGACAAGAAGTGGGATTTGGATGAAGAGAAAGAACGGGTTCCAGCTAAAGCAAAACACTTTAAAGTCCCATTGATTTTGACAGGAGGTTGCTAAGCACATGCTAAACTCTCACATTAGAAATCAATCAGTTTCTAATCAATGTGATTAGGCATGTGATTTAACAGAGCAATCCTAGGGGCATCTAACATATAGGACAGAGTGCTCCAATGTTGGACTGCTCCAGGAATCCAACACTCTGCTGGCCAGAGCCAGGCAGGGCAGGCAGGCAGGAATGACAGACGTGCTTTCGCTTCCTGTTCCTCCTTAAAATACATCTAGAGGTAGGCAGGCCTCTGACTCTCCTTAGCTTGCTTACCTGGCAGTGGGTGGGAATGTGGATGGAGAGGCTTGTGGATCTAGCAGAAATTAATTTGCATCATAGAAATGCTTCGGTGTTTTAGCAGATTGCGATTGTGTAGCTATTCCTCAATGGTCTATCGGTGCACTATGTACTTTTTGTCAGTGTTGAAGTATTATTGCTTTATGAATGAATGTTCCATTTTAAGAAGCAGAAAGAATTATTCCAATGGGCTGACGAAGCAGCAGTATTGTGCAAATAAACAAACAAATAAAAATGTCTCCAATGCATTTTGAGTAATTAGCTCTTTATCCAGTTGATGTGAGACTGTAGTGTTTACTCTAACCAAGTGGTTCTCTTTTCTTTTTCTCCTGTGGAAGACTCATAAATTGCTGGGGGTCTACACAGAGCACTTAATTTTAATAATATTTCCCCTTGATACCAGCATTTTCATCAAAACCAGTGTCATTTTATTAAAACCATATGGGTCAAGCTGCTGAGAAAGCTCCTTTATAGGAAAAATTAGTGCTCATTGTGAAAATCATGGGCCCAGGGCCTTGGTAGCCTGTTGGAAAATCATGGGCCCAGGGCCTTGGTAGCCTGTTGGATAATCCAACCCTGATCAAACTGGCCCTGATATCAAATGTCAGAAAATCAATCAATCAAGTGCTGGACCAAATATAGATATTCTTGTCTTTTCTGCAACCTTTCTGTGGACTTCCTGAATGGAGCCTCCTGGCCATCAGATCACAGTTTGAGAACGTCTGCTCCGACCCATGAATTGATTTAAAATCATTTGATTGATTGGTTATTTTATTTATTTATCTTTTAAATTTATATCTCAATTCTCTGCGCAAAGTCCCAAAGTAGCTAACAGCAATAAATAAATAAATAAATAAACAAATAAGATGCGATATAAAAACAACAAAATAAATCCTACTGCACTGGTGGAGATAAGCGTCATCTTAGAAGAGACAACCCTCATAGAATCATAGAATAGCAGAGTGGGAAGGGGCCTATAAGGCCATGGAGTCCAACTCCCTGCTCAATGCAGGGATCCACCCTAAAGCATCCCTGACAGATGATTGTCCAGCTGCCTCTTGAATGCCTCCAGTGTGGGAGAGCCCACAACCTCCCTAGGTAACTGGTTCCATTGTCGTACTGCTCTAACAGTCAGGAAGTTTTTCCTGATGTCCAGCCAGAATCTGGCTTTCTGTAACTTGAGCCCATTATTCCGTGTCCTGCACTCTGGGATGATCGAGAAGAGATCCTGGCCCTCCTATGTGTGACCACCTTTTAAGTATTTGAAGAGTGCTATCAGGTCTCCCCTCAATCTTCTCTTCTCCAGGCTAAACATGACCAGTTGTTTCAGTTTCTCTTCATAGGGCTTTGTTTCCAGACCCCTAATCATCCTGGGAAAATTCCTCTCCTGAGATTAAGGCCGTTGCTAGACGAGGTCTTAGCCCAGTGAGAGGCCCTGTCTCCCTCCTTTGCATGCAGATGACGCACAGGGGATCCCGGGGTCAGGCCAGGCTAAGTCCTCCCTTAACCCGGGATAACCAGATGTGGTTATGGCTCGGCTTTTCCGCAGCCCCGGCCTAAGGCCGGGGCTGCGGAAAGTCTAGCAGGGTCTGTGGCTTTTCCCAGCTGCTCGCTTACTCGTGAGTAGCTGGGAGAAGCCACGGACTGGGCACAGTGCTCATAGGAGCGCTGTGCCCATCGGGCTTGGAGGGGAATCACAGGGGGGGGGGAGATGGGGGCCGGGGGAAAGACCAGACCTGGCAGGAGAGGGGGGGGAGAAGAACAGGGACGGGCATCGGGGATGGGGGACAGGGCCTTGCGAGCGGCGACGGGCATCGGGGACAGGGGGGGGGAAGAAGGACAGAGACAGGGCCTGGCGAGCGGCAACGGCCATCGGGGATGGGGGACAGGGCCTGGCAAGTAGCGATGGGCATCGGGGACGGGGGGGAAGAAGTACGGGGACAGGGCCTGGTGAGCGGTGATGGGCATCGGGGGGGAAGAAGGACGGGGGACAGGGCCTGGCAAGCGGCGACGGGCATCAGGGACGGGGGACAGGGCCTGGCGAGCGGCGACGGGCATCGGGGATGGGGACAGGCCTGGCAGATGGGGAGGACAGGGCATGGCGAGCGGGGACGGGGGACGGGCAGGGGGAGCGGGGAACCCTTTATTTTTTTAAAAAAAACCCTACCTTTTTTGGCGGTGCACTCCTGCGCACATGGCCCTTTAAGTGAAGAAAAACTGGAGCACACGACGGGGCTTTGCCTTGCCCCGTCGCGTGTTGACGTCTGGAAAAGGGCGACAGTGCGTGCTAGCTGTAGCGTGCCATCACCCCTACTCACGACCGGATTATCTCGTAGGTCTAGCAAGGCCCTAAGTCTGTAATGATATATATGTCCATCATCTAGAAACACAGCGTGCATTTTCTTCATAACTCCTTAAGTTCATATGCAAATTTATACTAGTTTAATTGATGACCCTAACTGCACTTACTAGGAAATAAGCCCAAATGACACAGCGAGAGCTACCTTTCAGTAAACATGCATTCGATTGCCTTGTACGTTTTCTAAACAGGTGACAGCCACCAAACGTGTATTTTAGGTTTCCTCCTGCTGCTGCTTCTATGCTCCTCCTTCTCCCCCGAAAGGAACTGCTGCAAATGTGCTGGTTCCTACGTTAACGTCATTCCATGGTCTTAGCCACAACAGCCATATATAAGGGGATCTGCTTGACTTATGGTGGCAGCATAAGACAGCAGCTTTGATTTGATGTCAGGCATAGCCAGCCACAAAATGAGTGCTGCAAACTCTTTTATTTCACCAATGAACGCATCTAGGCAAGGATATGAACATCCCCAAGCATCACAAGTTCTCAACTCAGATGGATTCGGTCCGAAGAAGAGCTCTGACATGGGGGGCAAAACCCACTATGCCTTACCTATTTGTATATTTATGTATTTATGTATTTATATTCCACCCCATCGCCGAAGCTCTCTGGGCAGTTAACAAAAGTTTAAACCAGTAAGCATTAAAGACAGATATACAAAATTTAAAAACATAAAAAGTTTTTTTAAAAAACAATATCCATTTAAAACAATTATTCTCGGGTCAGTTAAAAACTCAGCATATGTTGTTAAATGCTGTTAAATGCCTGGGAGAAGAGAAAAATCTTGACCTCGTGCCGAAAAGATAACAATGTTGGAGCCAGGTGAGCCTCGTTGGGGAGATCATTCCATAATTGGGGGGCCACCACTGAGAAGGCCCTCTCCCTATGTTTCCTGGGCCCTAGGCTTTGTGACAAATAAAATATGCTACATTTTACAAAGGATAGAGTGTATTTTATTTTATTTATTTATTTATTTAAACATTTTTATGCCGCCATTCAGCCAAAAAAGGCTCTCACGGCGGCTTACAAAAATATTTCTTAAGGCAGTCCCTGCCCACAGGCTTACAATCTAAAAGACATGACACAAAAGGAAAGGGGATTGGGAGGGAGGAGGAGGGGGGAAAGGAAAGGAAATTCAGGCACTACAATCTTAGTTGTATGTTGGGGGAGCTAGGGGTGGCGACGGCCGACAGAAAGCTCTGGCGTGGGCTGGTCCATGAAGTCACGAAGACTCAGAAGCGATTGAACGAATAAACAACAAAGTGTGTATGTTATTTCTTTGCGTGATAATAATTTCTATTTGGGAAGAATATGATGTGTGAAGCAGCCCTGATAGTAATCTTCTTTCTTTTCTTAATCCTTCCTTCCTTCCTTCCTTCCTTCCTTCCTTCCTTCCTTCCTTCCATATCGTACTGAGTAACTTTAAATAATCAAGGTCGCTATTCCAAACTCTGCCACTAGATGGCCTAATTGAAGCCAAGGTTTTTCCCATGGTTCAAGCTGCCAATGTTTATTCATACAAATGCTTGCTTTCTATGCTGAGCTGTTAGCGCCACCTGTTCATTTCAACTAATTAGGGCAACCTCAGATAACCTGAAGTGCATAATGAGCTAGAATGGAATATATCATTCTCTTTTTATTACACAAAGCACACTCTGCATCTTTCTCCAGTACAAGTGACACAGATGAGATTTCAGCGCCGAGAGTACTCCTTTTTTATTAGCTGAACAATGACTGGCATTGAACAGAGAGGGGACCTTGACATTGTGCTGCTCTTGACATAGCATTAATTAAAATCCAAAGAGCCACATTTTTTGGATATTCAGATAAGGTTATGCAGGGAAGGGGGAGAATTCTCGCTGAAACATTGTCCAACGTAGAAGGGAAGTCTTGCTCAAGTACAAGTTTCCCTGAGGGACCACTGCTTTTGAGGAATAAATAACAAACATGTAATTCAGCTGTGACAGTTTGACAGAAACACCGAGGAACTCCAAATCATCACCATCATCATCATCATCATCATCATCATCATTATCATCATCACAAAGCCATTGAATTAACATCACAGGTCTATTTATCCCACTTTTTTCTGCTATGCTACCATCAGTTCTCTGGGGCCTCAGACATGTCAAGTGAGGTCCTTTTTAATTGGAGATGCCAAGGACTGGACCCAAGCAGGGCTTCTTTACCATGGAGTTATGCTGCCTAAGGGCCAGTACCAAGACAACATTTGATGTCATCACTGATGGCATTACGGCATACCTAGCTGCTACCAAATTCTGCTGCTATCAATTGTTTTATGTTTTTAGATGTTAGAAATTGTTTATTTATTTATTAATTAAATTTATAGAGTGTCCCATATCCGAAGCTCTCTGGGCGGTTTACAAAAGATAAAAACAGTGAACATTAAAAAGTATACAAAATTTAAAACCATCAAAAGCATAAAAACACAACACTACTCATTTAAAAACAACAGTTCTGGGTTCCATTAAAAACAAACCAACAAACTCAGCATATGTTTGAAATCTTTGCATGTTTCACTCCTGCTGTAAGATGCATTTATTTATTTAATTTAGAGAAAAGCATTTAATACATTTAATAAATGAGATTAATAACTTGGTACATGCAATTATTTCTGCATTGAGGAAATCACATATGTTCAGATAGGCCCACAACTTCATGGATGATTTAGAACAACGCTTTCTCAGCTTCTGTTCCCAAAAGCCTCTGCTCTACCTGAGATTCATGGATGAAACCAGAAACATTGTTGATGTTCTATTCTATGGCACCATAAAGCTCTGGGGGAAAAGGCAAAGTCTCGACATCTGGGACGACACGGCAACCCTAAGAGCAAACTCAGTTTTACAGATGAAAAACCTGCACTTTAGAAAAACGGGTCATGGTCCTTCTGAAGGTAGGCACTTCTGACTCCCTTTGATTTCAGTGGAAAAGATGTAACACACACACACACACACACACACACACACACACACACACACCACTGTCCAATTCAAAGGGCTTTAAGTTTGGAACATACCCATTTTTTCACATTAATAGTGTTGGAAGAAACCATATAGATGTGATTGTGGTGTGTCTAAGGTTGATGGGAAAAAAATCTAACAGGAAGAACCTCAGTGCAAAACAATGTATTGATTATAGATGAGGGACTGACTCTTGTCATTTGAAGTACCTCTTTTTTGTGCAAACAACCTGCATAAATTGGGACTTAATGTACATCTTTAATCACTCAGTAAATATGGATGTAATCAGTTGATTTGCCAGTTCTGAGTGTAAATGACTAATTATAACATTGACATGTGACATGTAGAAAAGATACAAGACCAGCCTCCTTCTGATTATGTGCACACCAAGCATACACAGTGGAAAGCCAGTAGGATGCACATCATACATTCACAGCATACGTGTAGTGAAAAAAGCTGCATTTTCCTTCTCAAATGTTATGAACATAAGACCATAAGAAGAGCCCTGATGCTGGATCAGACCAAGGGTCCATCTAGTCCAGAACTCTGTTCAAACAGTGGCCAAGCAGCCATCGGCCAGGGATGAACAGGCAGGACATGGTGCAATAGCACCCTCCCACCCATGTTCCCCAGCAACTGGTGCACACAGGCTTAGTGCCTCAAATACTGGAGATAGCACACAACCATCAGGGCTAGTAGCCACTGATAGCCTTTGCCTCCAGGAATTTATCCACCTCCCTTTTAAAGCCATCCAAAGCCATACTACATCTTGTGGTAGTGAGTTCCATAATTTAACTCTATGCTGTGTGAAGAAGTCCTTCCTTTTATTTGTCCTGGATCTCCCACCACTCAGCTTCATGGGATGACCCTGGGTTCCAGTATTATGAGAGAGGGAGAAAAATGTCTCCATACCTTCTCCATACCATGCACAATCCCAGTTGATGTAACCTTCCCTCATAGGGGAGATGCTCCAGCCCCTTAATCATTTTAGTTGCCCTTTTCTGCCCTTTTTCCAGCTCTATAATATCCTTTTTTAGGTGTGGTGACCAGAACTGTACACAGTATTCTAAGTGTGGTCGCACCATAGATTTGTATAAGGGCAGTACGACATTGGCCGTTTTATTCTCTATTCCTCTTCTTATAATGCCTAACATGGAGTTGGCCTTCTTTACAGCGGCCACTGTAATATCTATATATGGTGTATATAGATATTAATGCATGTATTTATACCCTGCCTTTCTACCAGGAAATGACTCTCAAGGCGGTTAACAGCAGTGTTGGGACAACCCTGAGACAGCGGGAAGAATCGGATTTATCCCTGGGAAAACCCTTTCTCGTCCCTCCTTCTTCCTGGGAGTCCCTGTGCATCATTTGGACACACAGGGACTCGGCCGTGACCAGCCCTCATTTTCAGGCCGGTGTAGAAATGGCCACAGACGTGCCCACACACGCATGCACAGCCAGTTCTGGCCCAGGACATTTTATTGCCCGAGAAGTACCAGTAAATGCCTCCTATTTCTTGCTTGATGAGCTGGACCAATCATGACCTCATAGCCTAAACTAGCTCACAAGGTTGTTGTGAAGGTAAAAATGGGCAGATTAGTGCTTGGAGGAAAGGCAACTGAAATAAAGCAAAACTTTCTATACTAGAAAAACATAATTGTCTTACACCATGTTCATAATAAGCCTCCCTAGCATTTAAAATGGTCATCTCTGCACTGCATTGTTTGGTACGTTCGTTTACATTTACGTGTAATAGAGACAAGATGCATTACGTATAACCCACATAGAAATATATCTTCTAGAGACCCCGGGGAGAGCGCCTGAAGAATGACACCAATGCTTATAACTCATATTAAACATTAAAACATTGGGGGAGGGAGAAACATTCTGCTTGCTTCTCATATGCTAGAGTGACCATATGAAAAGGAGGACAGGTCTTCTGTATCTTTACAAGTTGGAAAGAAAGGGGAATTTCAGCCGGTGTCATTTGTATGCCTGCAGCACTTGGTGAAATCTCCTCTTTATTACAACAATTAAAGCTGCAGGAGCCTTGCTGTTTTTTGTATCTGGTCACTCTACAAAAGGGCAGGGCTCCTGCAGCTTTAACTGTTGTGATGAAGAGGGGATTTCACTAGGTACTGCCTGCACGCAAATGATACCTCCTGAAATTCCCTTTTCTATGCAACTGTTAAAGATACAGGAGCCCTGTCCTCCTTTCCGTATGGTCACCCTACCACATGCCCCACCCTTACGCCTCCATCTTTGTTAACAATAAAAACCACAGAGAGGCTTGTGGCATCTGAAAGACTAACAAATTTATTTTGGCAAAAGCTTTCATGGGCCTTTGCCCACTTCATCAGATGTGTTCATCGGATGCATTTTGTCAGATTTTCAGGTTTATATATAGTGCATGTGGTGATGGAGAATTGTAAACAGTGAAGTCAGAAGAAAATTAAATGCAGAAACTTTTGAATGTAGAGGAACATAGCCTTCTTTTCATTAAATACTACACAGTTCCCTCTCCAAATGCATTATCCCCTCAAACTCCCACCCACCAGTGGACTAGATGACTCTGGACTATTTATTTATTTATTTATTTATTTAAAACATTTATATCCCGCCCTATATCACTAAGATCTCAGGGCGGTGTACAGATGAAAACATACAGTATAAAACAATAAATATGCACAGTTAAAAACAAATTAAACCATAATCCAAGTTAAAACAATATATAATTTAAAAGCAGTAAAAGCAGTAAAAGCAGTTAAAACAATGTGCCAGTGAGTTTAACCATCAAAGGCTTTGTTAAAAAGCCATGTTTTTACTTGGCGTCGAAATGCAATCAATGTTGGCGCCAATCGGGCCTCCAAGGGGAGGGCATTCCACAGCCGGGGTGCCACCACAGAGAAAGCAGTGGACTACACTGCAGTGACATCATACACTACTCCCCTTCCCAGCAATATGAGTTTAACAACCATGGACTGCTTTGCAGTGTTGGTGTATTTGATAGACAGCCACAGTGCATCCCCCCAACACACACACCTCCCACCAAACACACACACACACACACACACACACACCACTTGTAATAAGAGTATAATGGCAGACTTTATTTACATTGACAGTTTTTTTTAATGACTATGAACGCAGTAAAATAAATAAATAAAACATGTTGTTGTTGCGTGAAATAAGACCTGAGCTAGAAAGAACAGGAACTCCTGTCATTCCTGCTACCCATTTCTTGGGACTAGTTATGCTTTTGCCCATTCACACTGCACTAAAATGGATTTCCTAGTTATTTTCTGTGGCTGGTAATCATTATTCCACATGGATAGATCCAGGGCCAGCCCTACCATTACACTGAGTGAGGCGGCCACCTCAGGTGGCAGATGCTGGGAGGAGGCAGCAAGGTGTTGGAGGAGGAGAGAGCTGTGGGCCATGCAGCCTGCCCTTTGACTCCGAAGCTAGCCTGCTGCCTTCAGGTGCCGTGGAGAACACCGTCTCATTGGTTGTGCTGAAGAAACAGTCTAGTCTTGTGACTGGAATGTCCCTGAACATTTTGCCTCATTTCCCAGGTTCCAGAAGGGCTATTTGAAAGCTAAGAATCTGGGCTGGCTACTGTGCCCCCTGAGATCATAGAACCATAGAATAGTAGAGTTGGAAGGGGCCTATAAGGCCATCGAGTCCAACCCCCTGCTCAATGCAGGAATTCACCTTAAGCATCCCTGACAGATGGTTGTCCAGCTGCCTCTTGAATGCCTCTAGTGTGGGAGAGCCCACAACCTCCCTAGGTAACTGATTCCATTGTCGTACTGCTCTAACAGTCAGGGAGTTTTTCTTGATGTCCAGCCGGAATCTGGCTTCCTGTAACTTTAGCCCATTATTCCGTGTCCTGCACTCTGGGATGATTGAGAAGAGATCCTGGCCCTCCTCTGTGTGACAACCTTTTAAGTATTTGAAGGCATAGGTTGTCACACAGAGGAGGGCCAGGATCTCTTCTCGATCCTCCCAGAGTGCAGGACATGGAATATCGGGCTCAAGTTAAAGGAAGCCAGATTCCAGCTGGACATCAGGAAAAACTTCCTGACTGTTAGAGCAGTACGACAATGGAACCAGTTACCTAGGGAGGTTGTGGGCTCTCTCACACTAGAGGCCTTCAAGAGGCAGCTGGACAACCATCTGTCAGGGATGCTTTATGGTGGATTCTTGCATTGAGCAGGGGGTTGGCCTTGACGGCCGTGTTTAGTGTGGGTCCCCACGTTTAAGTCACACTGTTTTTTATAAACTACCCAATTCCACCTTACCATTAGGTAAGGAGAGATTGAAAGAGCTGGGCATGTTTAGCCTGGAGAAGAGAAGATTGAGGGGAGACATGATAGCACTCTTCAAATACTTAAAAGGTTGTCACACAGAGGAGGGCCAGGATCTCTTCTCAGAGTGCAGGACACGGAATAATGGGCTCAAGTTAAAGGAAGCCAGATTACAGCTGGACATCAGGAAAAACTTCCTGACTGTTAGAGCAGTACGACAATGGAACCAGTTACCTAGGGAGGTTGTGGGCTCTCCCACACTAGAGACATATTAAGCTGGAGCCTACAACCCCCTTAGCCCTGTGATTAATCTAGCTATGGTCTCAGGCTAGAGCAATACCTTATAGCCCACCACATAAACCAGAGATCTCACACTTCCTCCTTTTACAAAGCTGTGGGTTAAGATGCCATGGCATTGTGAGTTTCCATGCTCTGTGAGTTCCCTTGTCCCAGAAGCAGTAGTGCATGAAATGGAATGCCTCACATGGCAATGATATGTCCTTCTGAAACGTTATATCAGAGAGAGAAGAGGGGGACAACACGGCTCTACTGTTTGGGGCAGCGTCATGTGTTGTTTTGGCCCAGATCAATCAGAACAGGATGGTAAGTAGAATCCAATCTTTGGCAAAAGATTTGTGCCCTCTTGGGGAAAGCAAAAAGAGAACTTAGCAAGCAATGGTTCTGCCTGTGGAAAAGAGCCAAGAGAAACACCTGTTCAAATTCTTGTTAATTGCTTCCTAGCAGGAGCAGGTTCTGCACAAGCTGACTGAGAAGAACGCAGCCGGAAAAGTCACACTGGAAAATGCCCACCATGAAATGTACATTTAGTTGCAGGCATTAACTTAGCTGGGATCACTGCAGCCATCTTGCAGCTCAAATATGTTCACACACAATACACTGACTAGTCGAAGCATATTGGAGTGACAGGGTTGTAGCTAATCTCACTGTTTTTAAATAGGATTTACTACCCTTGGTGTGACTGACTGCATTTATATTAAGGAAACATTGGTAGGGTAACAGCCTCCAACCTGTTGTGGCACAGTACATAAGAGACATTAAAATTGTTTTGTAGATCTAATGCTAGCCCAAACCAGTTCCACTGATTATTTATGCTGAGAGATTATTTACACCAGTTGCTGGGGGACGTGAGCAGGTTGTGATGTTGTACTCATGTCTTGCTTGAGGGTTTCCTATGACCAGCTGGTTGGCCACTGTGTGAACAGAATACTGGACTGGATGGGTCCTTGGTCTGATCCAGCAGGCCTCTTTTATGCTCTTCTGAGTTCGCGATCAGATGAGGTCTTCTGCACAAAACACTGGACATTTTGACTTGAGGCTACAAGTGTCCAGCTTTTTAAACATAATTTAGGAAAGGTACCGTTGTCCAATTGGGAGAGCATGTCAAAACCCACCAATCATACAAGCTGCCACAATAGCTAAGCGCTTCACCCTCAGATGCTGAAAAGCTTCAGCCCCACCCCACATCAGATCTTGAGTTTTTGGACCTAGCAATGAAAGAATGAAGAGTATTTAACAGACACTAGCTGTACCTGGTGTAACATACGCCGTTGTAGCATATCTTAAAGTTTATTAATTAAATATCATCACGGGGCCGGGGGCTGCTTGGAGGCCGCCGATACAGCGCCATCTGGCAGACCTGGGGGGCAGGGAGGTCGGGGGGAGGGGAAGCAGATGTCCCCCTCTCCCCGGGGTTCCTGTCAGCCTTGGGCCGCCCGCCCAGCTCGCATGAGATTAGGCTGGGGCCGGCACTCGCAGCAGGGGAGCGGCCTCCCATCCGGCCACCAAGGGCCCCATCCGTGCCTCGCTCATGCTCCAGATCTTGGTGCTGCCCCCTTTGTGTGTGGGGGGAGCGAAGAGGCAGAAAGGGGGGTAGGATTACCTTGGAAAGCCCGGAGGAGTTGGGCAAGGAGTTGGGCTTAGCAACCTGTATCAGCTGACATTACATACTGTTACTGTTACTTAGCAACCTGTATCAGCTGAAGCCTTTACGGAAACATACCTAAGCGTTTTATATATAGAGATGATGCTGTACTTCATTAAGAAAGACCTGATCAGAATTCTTAGAGTTCTTTGAATCTTGATTTTCATGTCAAGGTGGGAATGGGGTGGGGGGGGGTGGGGCGTTCATGTGACTTCTACACCTTTACCTGAATAATCTTATCATTACTGTTAGGGTTGTGAATCTTTTTTACTATGCCATGCCCCTGTGCATTTAACAGCAGCAGGAAGCATCGAAATTTAGTGGCTGATGCTATCACCATCACTTTCTCTCTATATTGGGAAAAGCATCACCTGCTAAGAGCATCTCTACATTAAGGACAAAACTTGTACTCTTACTAAGCTTTCTTCTTCTGGGGTCTGTCTGCATTTACTACAGGTTCCTTTAGACAGCGACCAATGGCAACCATGTGATTTGTAATTGAAAACGTCCCCTGCTCTTTCCTGTCTCTTACCACTTTAAATGTGGTTCTTTTTATCTCAGGATTTCTAGAGGATTCCGCAGGAGATGTCCTGGTTGTAGCCGACATCATGAAATCAACTTGAAAACTTCCATGAGTGGCCAGTCATGAGCATGCAACAAATCATTTTTTTAGAGGAGCCCTAAGTCTAGATCTGGCATATTGTGTTTCCTAACAAATTTCTCCACTGTCTCCATCATTCCAGCTTAGTCTGCTGTTTTCGTGTCCAGTTCCGTTGGTGTTGCCTCTTCCATTCCCTGCACATGCTAACACAGCCTTTGAAGCTTTACAACTTTGTTTGACTGCATCTTGTTGTTATCAGCCTTTTCCCCCCTTATGAGGGCAGACTGGCACAGGAATGCTCTGAAGACATCACGGCTTTGGCAGGAAGGAAAACCAGGGGCGTTGCTAGACCTACCGGGTGTTCCGTCGTTGAGGAGCGGTGAAAGCGGCTTTTCCCGTTCAGCCGTGACGCCTCATGCTCCACACCTGCCTTCGATTTGTGGCGGAAGTTTGCGCCGGTTGTGCTGCTGCCGCCGCGAGCACGGTTGCGCAGCCACACCGGCCTGATTGCCGCGGCTTTTTTTTTCGCTCGCTGCACGGTTTGCGCACGTCCGAAAGACCGCAAACTTGCGCAGCCGTCAGCGATGCCGCCGCCGGCCCCGGCGGCAGCGGCGGCGGCGGCGGCGGCAGTGCCAGTGCCAGCTGAAGTGCTGCTGGTGCTGTTGAGGGTCAACATTGATGCGCTCACTTCCTGATGGGGGTCGTGGCGGGTGTAATATGACCCGAGGTCAATCGTCTGCATGGCCACTCTGTGCCTACATCTCCCATCATGCCTCTGAGGTGTCGGCGGCGATGACCGCCTCTGTGCCCTGTGCCCCATCCCAAGGAGCCAACCCACATCTGGCCGTAGCCATGGCAGCAGCCCACAAACAGCTCTGCCCTCTGCCAGCCTGGTACCCACACTAACAGGCAGCGTACAGCACCGCCATTATGCGGCCACGGTAGCTGCCCACCGCAAGGAGTCACCAGCCACTTTTCCGGTCCTCCGGTCCTGCGCAAACTATCAGTGGGTGAGTAAAAAAAAAAAGCCGCTCCGCCGCGCTGCCCCAGCTGGCAGACTGCGCGCAAATGGCGGAGGCGGCTTGACCGAAGCCGCTGACCACTCCCCCTTAGCACGCCTTTTCCTGCCCAGTGCGGACCGCAGTGACCTCACATCCTCCCACACGTACTCCAAATTACCGCGGGACGGCAGGAAAAGGCGCACTAGAACTCACTTTTTTAAAGTCGGGAGAAAGAGGCTTCGCCGCAGGATAACGGCGGATCCTCGTGAACGTCATCTGGAAGCCTCGACGTGACTGCGGAAGGTAACGCGCGCTAGAGCCTCGTCTAGTAACGCCCCAGGTGTGCCCTTTGCACAGTTGTAAGAATTTATACAGTGACTAATGGACAGATCCGCTTTCTTGGTGTAGTACCGCAAACCCTTTGATATCCGTCATTATTCTATCTGGCTTTAATTGCATATGTAGATTGTTCTGTTCAAGATTGATGAAGCACTTAATCTCTCAACAAAGGAGCTACTTAGGAAGACACATTTTCTACCAATGAGTATGATAGATAATTTAATTAATGTCATTCATAATGTGACCCCTGTTTCATGAGGGATGAGGCACAGAAGAAGGTCACGGGGTAAGAAAAAATGGTGATCTCTGAAAGTTTTGAGAACTTTGTGCTGACTTCGATGGCAAGTAGAGCTGACAAGCTTCTCAAAGTGAACAGGAACCAACACGGTTGATGACTGACAGAATAAGCAATGCTAAGGGCTGATTTAGACAAGTCCCAGCCATGGGTCTTGCTGCTTTTTGACCTTGACCATGGGAGCTTTCAAACAAAATTTTTAATTATCTGGACAAAGATAGCCTAGTTACAGTTATCCATACTCTGATAACCTCTCGTTTGGATTACTGCAATGCGTTATACGTGGGGCTGCCTTTGAAAATTGTCCGGAAGCTTCAGCTGATGCAAAACAGGGCAGCCCGTTTACTAACAGGGACTGACCAACGAGATCACATTATGCCAGTCCTTTTCCAGCTTCACTGGCTGCCAGTCCAGGTCCGGGCCCGATTCAAAGTGCTGGTATTGACATTTGAAGCCCTAAACGGTTTGGGGCCAGGTTATTTGAAGGAACGCCTCCTCCCATATGTACCTGCCCGGACCTTAAGATCATCCACAGGGGCCCTTCTTTGTGAGCCCCTGCCAAAGGAAGTGAGGCAGGTGGCTACTAGGAGGAGGGCTTTCTCCGCTGTGGCACCCTGGTTGTGGAATGAGCTCCCCAGAGAGGTCCGCCTGGTGCCTACACTGTACTCCTTTCGTCGCCAGCTGAAGACCTTTTTATTCTCTCAGTATTTTAACACTTAATTTTAACTTAAATTTAAATTTTACTGTTCTAACTCTGTATTTTAATCTTATATCAATTTTGCTGCGTGGTTTTATTCTGGGTGTGCTTTTTATACTGTTTTTTGTAATTGTGCTTTTAACATGTTGGTTGTTTTATTATGGTTTTATTTTTGTTAACCGCCCAGAGAGCTTCGGCTATTGGGCGGTATAAAAATGTAATAAATAAATAAATTAAATAAATTAATATGCAAGTCACATGAATGAGAGCCAAACAGCACATTACGCTAATTGCATGGCATGTAGCTGAGGTTTGTGTTTTGTTTTACTCTATTTATTTTATTTATTTATTACATTTATATACCACCCCCATAGCTAGAGCTCTCTGGGCGATTTACAGAAATTCTAAAATGAGATAAAAACATGTATACCAAATTTAAAGTAGGCTAAAATATGAGAATTTTATTCTCATTTTAAAACACACACATTGAAAATGGTTGTACTACAAGTACAGTACTGATAATTGATTGAATTCAAACAAAATATATTTATTACTATATTTTAGGATATAAAGACTCTATACACGATATCTGCTAAATGTTTCCATACCTTACATAGCATTTTTCATTTTTATTGTTTTACAGTTGTATAAAGATATCATGTATGGAACTCCAGTGTAATATTTCTTCAATCCTTCACTCTCTTGATTGTATCTTAGAGGAAAAAACTGTGAGGACTCGTCTTCCTTGCCCCCTGCCTTGTCCAAAGTCTGGAAACAGGAAAGCGCGATTGCCAGAGCGTGTTTCTCTCTCTCTCTCTCTCTTCCAACCACCATTTTCCGCCTGCCGTTCTTTGGCGCGACATGGAGAGGAATATAGCCGGCCGCCATTTTGGTTCCTCTAGTGGAAGCATCCATGACTCTGATTCGGGTTGGGACCACCACACTCCAGGAAGGGAGGAGTAAATCTCCTCCCACTATTTGCTTCCAGAAATCCACCCCACCCCCTCACAGAGGAGTTAACAATTAATGGGAGCCTGTCATAATGACTTCAGTTTCAAATGGTGGTTGAGGAAAACCAAGTCTAGCAGCTCTTAGAGGTCATTTCACAGTTTTAAGTGTCTGGTGTTGAAATTAAAATATCTGGGCAGGGCTTGGTCATGCTGAGGGCACTCATACTTATGCACTGGTAAAATGAATAACTAGGGTGACCATATGAAAAGGAGGACAGGGCTCCTGTATCTTTAACAGTTGTATTGAAAAGAGAAGTTCAGCAGTTGTCATTTGTATATATGGAGAACCTGGTGAAATTTCCTCTTCATCACAACAGTTAAAGCTGCAGGAGCCCTGCCCTCTTTTAAATCTGATCACTCTAGTATAGCTCCTGCAGCTTTATGATGAAGAGGGAATTTCACCAGGTTCCCCATATATACAAATGACACCTGCTGAAATTCCCTTTTCTATGCAACTGTTAAAGATACAGGAGCCCTGTCCTCCTTTTCATATGGTCACCCTAGAATAACAACAAATTTCACACTCAAGCGGGAATATATTAAACATGACATCTTTCACATTTGGCTGTACCTTACATCTCCTTTGACTGCTTGTTCCTCTACGAAGAAGGAATAAAGGGCGTTTCTACACAAGGTTTTTATCCTGCTTCTTTACCAGGGTTTCTGCTTCCAGAGTCTTTGCAGGTTTAAGACTGGTTCCTTTACATGCTTTTTTCTGGGAATTCAGTTTTGCTCTCTTCCTATATGTTTCATTATACAACCACTAGATGGCATCATGGTATAATAGAATGGTGTCTTTACAGGAGGCTTCTATAGCACAATTCAGAGAAAATGCAAGACTTTCCTTGTTATGAAAAAACCCTGTAATAATAAAGAGCAGGAGATGCCCTGGAGAATGACAATATCATATAAAGGACCCGCAAAGTGCCATGAGTTAGCAAGCACACAATAAAGCCTTGTGTAGAAATGCCCAAAGGCACCGGCAAAGGAGTATCGCTTTGTGTCAGACTAACCAGAGCACTGGGGTGCTTTTTGACTGGGGCAGGATCTACACTATTCATTACACCGTTGTTTAAGTGCATTGTTGCGTCCTCCCTTGCTACGTTACAAAATGCAACTTGAGCCCAGTCAATCGAAATACCTTTTCTTCTATCGTTTTACCCCGGCACACTCTTCTTTAGAACGTTCTTCATTATGTTCATACCAGCTCTGAAGTAAACCTCCTTCTTCCGGTGACTCTGAGCTAGACCTGCCGGGATAAGCCGGCAGGGAGGCGGGGCGACGCGTAGGGATGAAGGAAGCCCTGCAGCGTCTTAAAGGGGCCGTGTGCGCCCCGAAAGATAAGCGGTTTTTTTAAAAAATTAAGCCTCTGTCCCCTCTTTCACCGCCCTCCCTCCCCCTCCCCCTCCCCCTCCCCCTCGTCGCGTTGTGCCAGCTCTCCCTCCCCTAGAAAAGCCCTCACTTGTCCTAATCAGGAAGCAAAGACCATGGTCATGAGACATGACTTTGAAAGACGGCATTGAATACAACGAAAGGTTGGGGCACATTGTTAGTTTTAAAACGATTTTAACAGAAAGTGGAACGGTTTTAAAAGTCAGAAGAAACGTAACAACAACAGCATCACGTGACTGCTGACGTCATCTCTGTCAACTTGTTACGTTTCATTTAGACAAGTGTAGACGGGCCCTGGGAGGTGTAGCCACTACACCCAAGATGTGCAGGGCCAGCGCATGGCACTTTGTGTCTGAGTATATCTGTCCCCATGTGTTTAATTGCTAAGCTGAGTCACGGCCTATAATAAAAACTGTGTGTATGGCATTATAATGTGGTAGCACTGGAGGAAATATGGAATAGAAGCCCAGATTTTTCTTCTGCTGCTTTTCAAATCAACTTTTAAGCCTTGTTGCTGTGTAAACCTATGCTTGAACAACTGCAGAAAGTTCAAGAGACCAGAAGGGTGTCTAAGATTACAATCCTGCACCCATTTGCCTGAGAGTAAGCCAGGGAAATAAAACTTACTTCTGAGTAGATCTAATGGGTTGTTTACTCCATAGGAACGGGTCTTTTCAGTGTTCCACACAGTAATTCACTTCCATCCCTAACTAGCAGAACTAGAATAAATTACATCACGCAACAGAGTCAAGAACTGACAAATCAATTATACAAAATAATGGTGGTGGCCCCCCGACTGTGGAATGATCTCCCCAATGAGGATCGCCTGGCGCCAGCACTGTTACCTTTCAGGCGCCAGGTCAAGACTTTTCTCTTCTCCCAGGCATTTTAACAGCATTTAACAACGCTAAGTTTGTTTTTTAACGGATCCCAGAACTGTTGTTTTATAAATGGATACTGTTGTTTTTATGCTGTTGTTTTTATGTTTTTAAATTTTGTCTACTTTTTTTAATGTTTACTGTTTTTAACTTTTCTAAACTGCCCAGAGAGCTTCAGCTATGGGGCGGTATATAAATGTAATAAATAAATAAATAAATAAATAAAATATAAGAAATTATGAGAAAAATGGCTGAAGTTGCAGAATCTCACCTTGTCTCCTCACAGAATTTTAATTGTTAAGTGCAGTGTGGGTACAGCCATTCCTATAATACTTGAGCTGACTTGTGTCTGTCCATTAGCTGTTATTTTGTCTTTACAGTGTCCCAGTTTTCTCACAACTGAGAGTCAACTTTTTTAAGGCAGGAACGTGGATTTATACTTGTAACATCCCCCCTTTTAAATATGCCGTTTCTGAAAAAAATTTAAGAAGTGAAAGCTGCAGTGCCTTCAAAATACCTCCATTTGGAAGTCTCCCACTAAGAGTAAACCACCCTCCCTTTGATCAGCTAAATGACATTGTGGCGAAACAGATGAAGCAGCTGGCTGAGATATTTATAAATGTGCGACATTTAGAGAACCACAACTAACTCTTCTCAATACATACATGTACGCGTTTCCTATGGAGCCCATTTCAGCAGGCTGTACAAGAATGAGCAACCGCACAGCCTATATTTTAGAATAGATTTGGATTATATAAAGTAATCTATGCCATAACATGCAAAAATATTGAATGATATCATTATTAACATTCCCCCTGAATACGTAATTTCTCTGATATTAGTCACCATCAAGTCTTTTCCACACTAGGAAAACATATGTTGCCATCTTGTTCTTATTGATTATGGATTTCATAATTGATTCTCTACTAAGCTCCTAACAGACTCTGGGGAAACCACACAGTTATAGCAGGTAATTGCATGCATTCTTCAATTTGTTTTGTTTTTCTTTCTGTTATGGAACCTGAGAAACAGTTTTGAATGTAAATAAAACTCCCTGCCACTTCTGTTCCGCAAGCAGCTCATACTACTTTGCCCAACGTCGATTTAGCATTTCTGGAGCAACCCAAAATGACTAGGGGCAAATCTACACAGAGTCTTCAGGGCGCCTGGAGTGCGCCTGCAGTGCGCCCCGAAATCGATGATGTAGACTGTACCTTAAGCGTTCCAAGAAGAGGCGAGGAGGAGGAGGAGGAGGAGGAGGAGGCGGCCCCACATTGCCCCTCGCGGGGACGGGGTGAAGAGTTGCCGGGCCCGGCGGCTTCGCCGGGGAATCAGCTGCGTCCTTGGCGCCGCCCACCTGCCTGCCGGCCTCCTGTTGCCGGCGAAAGAGCCACCCGGGTCATAGAGCTCGGCAGAAGAAGCCGACCAAAGATTGTGACTGAGGCGCAGGACCTGGGTGTTATTCTTGACCAGTCCCTAACTATGTCATCACAGGTGGGGGCCGCGGTTCGGAGTTGCTTTTATCAATTCCATGTGCTCTGCCAAGTTCCCCCCTTTCTGTCAGAGGTTGATCTTACCACCACAGTCCAGGTCCTGGTTCTTTCCAGACTGGACTATTGCAACCTGTTGTATACAGGGCTTCCCTTGAAGCAAATCCAACGCCTACAGGCTGTACAAAATGCAGCAGCCAGGTTGGTCAAGGGGCTCCCGAAGTGGTCTTCTATCACTTTGGTGCTTCAAGAGCTCCATTGTCTGCCGGTGGCTGCTAGGGTGCGCTACAAGGTCTTGTTGACCATGTATAAAGCCCTGCATTGCTTGGGTCCTGGATACCTGAGCACTCGCCTTTCTCCTGTGTCTCACCATTGGCAGAATCGCTCTCAGGAGCAGGGTGCCCTGATGGTCCCCTGCTACAAATTGGAATGTGCCGGGGCCAGGGCTTTTCCAGTGGCTGGCCCCCGGTTATGGAACAACGTGCCACTGGAGATTAGACAGGCTCCCACTCTCAATTCTTTCAAACGCCTTTGTAAGGCATTTTTTTATTTTCGCAAGAGTTTGGGGAGGGGATGGTTTAAATTGGGGTTGAGGGCTTTTAATGGATTGAGGGTGAGGGTTTTAATGGAATTGTCTTGATGTGGGTTGAGGGTTTTAATGGAATTGTTTTATATGTTATTGTAAAGCGCCTCGATGCCAGAAATGGTGAGGCGGCGCTATAAAAATGCTTTAAATAAATAAAATTAAAAAATAAATAAATAATAAATAATTTTCCGGCTTCTGCTAGAAAGCGCTAAATCTCCCTTTCATATGCGGTGGGTCTTGCTTGTGCTACAGAATTAACGGACCCACCCCTCGTGGAAGGGAACCAGCAGGGCAGAAAGGAATCAGTGGGGCAGGAATGAATAGGACTCACCACTTGCGGAAAGGAATTGGTGGGGGCAGAAATGGCCTGTCGGATTTTGCCCCCTATGTAATTGTAGTAAAAAGAGTCGGGTTGGACTCGATGGCCTTATAGCCCCTTTCCAACTCTACTATTCTATGATTCTATGAATCTACAGTAGTGTGAGATGAAAAAAATATATATGCAAGGTTTGAAAAAAATATGCTCACTCAGCATATAAATATTATTTATGTGTATCCCACTTCTTCGCTTACCAGAGTAGCACTCAAGGTGGGTGTCTAACATTAAAAGAAAGATAAAACAATAAATAATTAAGCAATTAAAATTTTTAGGCATCTGCTCAAGATCCACCTCTTTATGCAGGCTTTCCCTGAAGTGTGACCAAAGCCACATTTACACCAAGCAGGATATGATGCTTTGAAAATGGGTTGAAACCGGTATATGGAGTGTGTCCTGAGCCCCCACAGTTGTCACTACTGTTATAAATGGTTTTAAAGCAGTAGTGTAGATCCTGTTCAAGCCAGTATGGTTAAAGTTGACAGGGATCATTTTACTGCATATTTATTTTATTATGTTACTGTGTTTTTACATTATGTTTTTATCATTTCTGTAAACCACTGTGATAGCCCACTGGAAAGTGGTATATACATTATGGTAATAAAACAAACAAACAAATGAAACTCAAAACACAGAAACAGCAAACAACGCATCCAGCAGGCCTACCCAGCTGAATTTTAAACCTAAGAATTTTAAGATGTTCTGATTGTTATTTTAATATTGTATTGGTTTTATATGCTCTTTTAATCAGTTTTATGCAATTGATTTATATTGTATTATTGTATTTCATGAGGTTCACCACCTTGATCCCAAAGGAGAGGCAGATAAGAAATAATAATAATAATAATAATAATAATAATAATAATAATAATAATAATAATTAAATAATCCTGCCTGAACAAAATGGTCTTCACCTGGTGGCAGTGCTAAAAAAAAGAGGGGGCAAAATACACTCGCAAAGGTGTAAGTTCCACAACTTAGCTAGCATCCACCTATGCCAGAATGCATGGTGTAAAGACTGTGTTACCAGAGGTTTCCTAGATCTGGGGAGGTAGCACACGGTGTGACTTACTGCTCTCCATAGCAGGTCAGAGAGGGAGAATTGATTTTTTTCATGCAAAACTATTGAGCAGTTGTTCGCTTGTAATTGAATGTATTATTTTTATACCCTAGGCTTAATTTGATGGGGCTCTCTCCCTCTTCCACAACGCTTTTGCAAAAGCTAATATTGAACAGTCTGCAAGCAATATTCATTTACAGTATTAGAGGCATTCATTTTGCGATGGCTAACATGGCTCTCAAACCATGATGCGAATCATGGGAGAGGCAGCCCGACAGAGATGGCGGCAGACTCCAAGTGCAGTGTCTCATTGAATTGTATGTACAGTTAGGCTGCGTTGGGGAGCTTTGGGCCATGGCAAATGCTGTTGGCCTTGAGGGACCAGGCATTCATTCATCTTTGAGTGCACGCGCTCCGCTTTTTGAGACTCCAGTGTGCTCACCCTCACAATATAATAATTGTATAGGCTTAAAGGATACATATGCTAGTACCATATGAAACGTATTACTAAACAACACATGTATGGATGTTTTTGATGGTGGTGGTTGATGCCTCCAAATTCTGGTGGTACACAGAGGCTCCACGCACATTTCCCCAGCTTTGGACCTTCCTACACCTTCTCCACTTCTTCACTGGGCTTGATAGGCCATTACTGTATCTCCTACAATGGCCCAAATCAGGGGAAATGTTGTGAAGTAACAGATGAAATTAAAGGCAGTATTCAACGGTGACATCCCGCAAATTCAGATAGTGCTACCAGAGCTATTCTGTATCTCTCTGTTGTGCAAGCGGTTGTGTGACCGGTTGCACAAGCAGAATGCGTAACGCCTTACACAACACCTTGCACAAGCAGAATGCAAAACCACCTGCGCACCCACACTTGTGCAAATCTAACTTCAATTGGATTTTACTCTCGCTCGTGGTTTAGAACCTAGTTTCTGCTAGCGCAAGGTCATTTGCGCTAATGGAATGACGCAGTTGGATACTGCCCTAAGAGTGGTTTTCCCTCTACTGTAGTAGTAATCTACAAGCTGCTGGCGATATAATGCAGACAGTGCATCACTATGGCCTATGATGAGGGCGTGGCTTGGGGAGCTTCATTCTGGTTGGAAGTTCCTGACCGCATAAATATTTTTTTCTAGAAAAATCCATGATAATTGAGGACGCTCATGGGCTTTTAAATTATATTCCTGTGATGTGGGGATTAACAGTTGGACAGCAAACGTGAACAACAAGAGCCCTAACAGTTGCAAAGAGACTCATCTTTTAAGCCTGGAAAGTACTGCTCTTGCTCCCACTGAACACAAATCTTACAGTTACCAGTTTCCTTTGCATGCTCATATAGGGCTCATCTACACCAAGCAGGATATTCCACTATGAAAGCGATATGAAAGCGGTCAGAGCCGGCGCTGCCATAGAGGCAACTCAGGCGGCGGCCTAGAGCGCCAAAGTAAGGGGGCGCCGAACGGTGCGCCTCGAAGCCACTCTCCCACAGCGGCTCTGAGAGAGCGGCTTCTGGGCGCGCCGTTTTGAAGCCGGCTGGCCACCCCCCCACTACCCCAGCGTCCTGGCTTCGCTTCGTCTGGGTGGGCGAGATGGCGCCCCATGCCCAGTTACACGGGGGTGGGGGTGGGGGATGCTGGGGGTGGGTGGGTGAAAATAGCTCACCTGCCGAGGGCACAAAATAGTCCGGCCCCGGCCCTGAAAGTGGTATATAAAAGGCAGGAACCACACTACTGCTTTATAGTGGTATTGAAGTGCACTGACAACTGTTGGGGCCCTTGATATATCCACACCAAGCAGGATATAACACTATGAAAGTGGTATGAAAGTGTTATATGGTATGTGTCAATGGGCCCCAACAGTTGTCATTACACTTCAATACTGCTATAAAGCAGTAGTGTGGCTCCTGCCTTTCGTATAGCGCTTTTATAGTGACATATCCTGCTTGGTGTAGATGAGCCCTTAGACACATGCTTATATTGATATGTATATTTGAAACAAAACTGTTAACACTTTTTTTAAAATCAAGAGTTTTGTGAACAGTTATTGTGATTTGATATTCTTGCCTTTTTTACGTTCTTGCAATTGGTGTTATTGTTTGCAGGTTTCCCCCCCCTCTTGTTTTGTTTTATTTTGTTATAATTGCACATAAAATTAAAAACAACAACAATACCGCTTTAGGACATGTAGTTTCCAAACTGTACAGCCACCTGTATGCCCTCCATCTCTTGTTAAGGGGACTGAGGTCAGATAGCAGTTTGGAGAATCTCGCTTTATTCATTGCAAAAATGCCAAAATGAGCCAGTGTTGACTCTTTTTGGCAGGCAGTGTTGTAAACCAGCCAAAAGAGATAGAAAACCACACATACACAAGCTTTCTTTGCTTCTATCTCCCCAAAATAGCACTCCGGGAGAGGAAAAACAAGTGTTTCTATAAGGAGTGATATGTTTCTTCTCATAAGTGTGCTTGCTGTTTTTTCCACCTGGGCAGCAAAATGTATTTTGGGTTGTTGTTCTGGATTAGTCCAAAAAAGCAGATGGTCAAGCTATTCTGAAGACAATAGAACTGCAGCACAAGTTAAAACACCGTATAATAATAAAAACAACAACAAGAAGCTAGAGCAACATTTCAGTACCTTATCAAGACTTGAAACATTTCTGGACACTGAGTAGAAATCATTTCTCAACTCTGGTCTTTTCCTGTTGACATCGTTTTTTTGTTTTCGTTATTAGTTGAACAAAATATTGAGATGAAATATTTGGCAGTGGACAATCCTATGATTTCTTGGCCGCCCTGAGGCCCCCCCCCCACCAAATTATAGTCATTTCCAATTTCCAAGTCAAATTGGGCTGTTTCGTGAATTGCCAAATCAGGATCTGAATCGAATCAAATGATCAATGCATACCCATGGTGTTCATATAACCAATCAAAGACTATGAACTTGTTTATGGTAACATAACCAAGGACTACAATGAAGCCTCCGTGAGCCAACTAAATAAAATGCATGGAGCTGTAATAAAACAAGACAAGATATAAATGAAAAATTACTAAAATGCTTAAATTAGATTAAGATGCAATTCTCAACTCACTCATTCTGAAGCTTTCTGTTGATTATTATAAGGTTATTGTGGAATAAATGACATCTAGATGGCAGTCAAATTCCTCTTGAAATAAACGTTTGGTTAGGAGAGTCGGGAATTTCACCACCACTCTGGGCTAGCTTTTGTGTATCCTATACAGAGATTATACCCTCTTTGACTTTCTTTCCTATCTTTTCTTTAGAAAGCAGACATTTCTCAAATGCACACTCAATTCCAGGAGTTGGAAAAATGCCCCCTCGAGATGTTGTTGGACCCCCACATAACATCACCTCCAACCAGCATAGTCAGGGATGATGGGAACTCTTACACAGAGGCCTTAGCTAGACCTAAGGATTATCCCGGGATCGTCCTGGGGTTGTCCCTGCCTGTTCCTGGGATGCCCTGTGTGTCATTTAGATGCACAGGGATGACCCCGAGACAATCCCGGGATAAAAGTCTAGCTAAGGCCAGTGTCTCTCCATGTGTAAGAGAGCTGTGCAAAGGACAGATTTGGAAAAGAAAAAAAAACTTTGACTAAGAATGGACTGAAGTACATCAATTTAAAGGTTTTCCTTTGAAATGTTGTTTTCAGTCGCTTCCATGCATTTTTGTGCACCCATGATATGCCATTATTTATCTCCTGTATTTCAGGTTGCTAGTTTAGATTCCATCAAAACTTCAGTAAAATAAACAGTTGTTTGACTTCTATAAAATGGTCATGGAATCCAATTTTTCTTCTACTATATATTCAACGGAAATATTTAACATGCCAGTATAAAAACAGATATAAAAACAAGTGGAAGTCATAAAGAGTTATTCAAAGGTAATAGCATGTTTCCTTCGCTGTAGTTACAAAGCTTTCATTGTCGTTTTGGGAGCATATTTCAATCTCAATAAATAATTGAGATTTAGTGATTTTGCCAGTCATTTTTTATCTTTAAATCTCCATTTTTCAGCATTATAGTGGCCTTAGCTAGACCAGCCTTTATCCCGGGGTGAACCCCGGGATCATCCCTGTGCGTCCAGATGACGCACAGGGGATCCCGGGATCAGGGATGGATCATCCCTCCCTGGCCCCGGGATATAGTCCTACCCTTTGGGCCCACTTTTTCCATGGTCCCGGACTGAGCCTGGGATCGTGGAAAGTGTGGCCCGTTGCTGCGGCTTTAGCCGGCTCCGCGCGATTACTCGCACAGAGCCCGGAGCTGTGCCCATTGGGGCTAGGGTGGGGGGAGTGGGGAAATCAATTACCCCCCCAACCCTTACCTTTCTGCTCATGCACTGTCGGCCCTTTAAGAAAATAAAAAAGTGGCGGGTGCGACACCTCTCTTCTTGAGGTCCTCGCGCCTTGTGTGTAAACGAGGGTGAGATCTCGCATTATTCACAACGCGAGGCCTCCCCTCCTCTGTCCCAGACTTTACAGTAGGTCTAGCTAAGGCCAGTGTCTCAGAACGCTGGTGTATTCTTCAAACTACGTCATCACTACCAACACATGCACTTTCATAATATATTTTGTACTTATATTGCATTGTTGCCTACAACAGAGCAATGTTGTTGTTATACAATTGGCCACGATTTTGAAATTTATAAATGTTGGCCTCTAAAAACATTTGGGGTAAACATTAGGCCTAATATTAGCTTGCCCTCAAAATTTCACCAAAATTGGTTAAACAATGTGGCTGTGAGGTCAAATATATGCTGTCAGCCTTGGTTTTAGGATTAACACTAAAGTGTATTGCTTAGGTACAGGCACATTTGGATTTTTTAAAAACACACACACATACAGGTAAACAAATTTCTCTCAAATAGTCTCAAAACTGGGGTTTTTCTTAAGGGAATGCAAAGATGAGTGGGCACTGGTTGCCATTATTTCAAAAGAAAATAGTCTTGTGGTAGAGTCACCAGGAAAATGTATTTCTGAAGCATCAAGATTTAAAATTGAGTAAACTACTACGTAGTGATTTAAAATGGAAAGCTTTAGCTGTGGGTTCCAGGCATTTACTGCCGAGGAAGAGACAGCTGAACAATAGCATATTTCATTTTGAAAACAGGTTCCCACAGATACTTTCATCTTTCTTTCATTATTTAGTGCTTCATCTAATTTTGGTGCAGAGTGGTAAAGCAGCAGTTTCTGCAGCTGAAACTCTCCCCACGGCCTGAGTTCGATCCCAGCGGAAGCTGGTTCTCAGGCAGCCGGCTCAGGTCGACTCAGCCTTCCATCCTCCCGAGGTCGGTAAAATGAGTACCCAGTGAGCTGGGGGAAAGGTAATAATGGCCGGGGAAGGCAACGGCAAACCACCCCACTATAAGGCCTGCCAAGGAAACGTCAGCGAAAGCTGGCATCCCTCCAAGAGTCAGTAATGACTCAGTGCTTGCACGAGAGGTTCCTTTCCTTTTCCTAATTTTCTTAAGAATGTGCAATTTGTCTATTATCAGTTAAGTGCTGCTCAAATCTGAGCATTAATCCCAATCCTTGCATTGAGCAGGGGTTTGGACTCGATAGCCTTACAGGCCTCTTCTAACTGTACTGTTCTATGATTCTATGAATATCCACACTGTATCTGTCTTCTAGGCCTGACTTTGCTTGGCTCTGGACCTTCTTGTGCAACTCTGTAGTAGTTGTTTTTGTTCCTTTGGCTCATGGAGAACATGGATTTTTAAAAGCCAATAATTCATAGATTAGCTCAAGCATGGGGAACTTGTGGCCCTCTAAACGTTTTGCCTACAACTCCCATCATCCTTCACCATTGGCTATGGGAAATATCTAGATCAGTGGTTCCCAAAGTGGGCGGTGGGATTGCATAGGGGGGCGTTAAGAGGCAAGGGGGCGGCAGGGGGGCGCTAAGAGGCAAAGGGGCAGCAGGGGGGCACTCGAGGTCTTTTCCGAGAAGCGCCTCTCCAAAAGGTCTTAAAACCCAGGGACACTTTTATGGGAGAAGGTAGTTTGGTCCCAAGCCATAGAGGGGAAGAATCCACACATGTATTAATACCGTTTAAGAAGAGTCCTTTTAATGGTGAATTGAAATGTTTCAAAAGCAGCAAAACGCTAATGAAGAGACATACCCTGCTTGGTGTGCCCCACCACGCTGGCTGCAAAACAGAGGCATTCGCTCTCTTTTCCCTCCCTCAGCAAGCCTGCGGCAGGTGCTTCCCATTTAAAGAGGCAAAGTTTAAGAAATCGTACCAGTAGTTTTGGTTACAGAAGGAAATTTCTGATCGCTATCCTGTACTATGGAGAGTGGTTCAGAAGCTCCTGGTTGCATTTCCAACATCATATTCAGTGGAATGTGGTTTTAGTGTGGTCTGCCTACTTCTCTCCAAGCAAAGAAATCAACTCCAGATTACTAAACGTGGTGATTTAAGACTCATGTTAAGTGACTTTAAACCAGACATTGGGAAACTAGTATCATTTCATCACATTAAGAATTTAGAGAATAGTGAGGTACTCTACCCGAGTTACTAAATGTGATATCTAATATTCTTGCTAAATGACTATCAGACTTTGAAAAGATGATATCACTGGATCAAATTCATCAATTATTGTTTAATTGAATAAACTAAAAAATGTAATTGGATTTTGAATAAATATTCAATTAATTGTTACTGTTTTGAATTTTATTGTTATTATCTTCCTTAGTGGGTCGTTGAAAACCGCTATTCTGAATAATGATTTTTATAGGGTAGGGTAGGGGGCACTGGGCACGAGTTTGTGGAACCAAGGGGGCGGTTACCTGAAAAGGTTTGGGAACCACTGATCTAGATGGCCACAAGCTGCCAAACTTTCCAGCAGAACATGTGATCCCATGCAATTTGTGACCCCAAACCCATCAGCTGCTGCATGCTTGTTACTGCACTTCAAGGGGGTGGGTATCAAAAAATTCCGAGGGATTTAGCGTGGGCTTTGTGGACCACCATACACAGTTAGTTCATGGGATGGATAAATTTGATTGGTGTGTCATATATTGTGCAAGCTTGGATTAGACCATGAAAAATAGATCCAATTGTTTGTCTGAGTTCCCTGGGCCACTTAATCCCAGCAAGAGCTAGTTAAAAAGAGCCATGTCATTTCAGTGGAACATTCTGAAAATTGAAAATGACACTTAGGAGATTTCATTGCAGCACTGTCAGCTGTGAGTGGGCCAGTACCAATACAAAGTGTCAAAAAGTCAGCACTGTCAAACCTGAATTTCATATCGCTCCATGTTTTTACAGAAAATGTAAAAAAATGAAAATAAAATAAAAGTACATAATGAACTGTCGTGAAAAAGAACCATTACTTACAAAATACAGCTGGTGTCAAAATTTCATTTTTATGAAAACATTTCAACTGTGAGTAACATTGTAAGTTTGGAGTTAGGACTCCCAGATCTTGATTCTAGTGCACTTATCCCCGGCAGGGAGAAACGCGTGTGCTGATCTTCCTATCTCTTATCTCAGGGCCAAAAAAGACATTACCTTAATGGCGCAATCCTAATAAGAGAGCCGTGAGCCTCCAAATATGGAGTCTTTTGGCCATCCAATGCACAGTGGGAGAAGTAGAAGAGCTGACCTTCACCTCCACTGTCCTTCCAGTCTGTATTTTTCCACTCGGCGGGCATTTTTGCCCATCTGTCTGAAGTAATATGGGGGAAGGGAAGGAGGCTGGGGAGGCCTTTGGATATGGCATCAGCTGGACTCCCCAGTCTCCTCCCCTCCCCGCCCGTGGGAACGCTTCCTTTCTGTCCTCTCCTAGTTTGGAGAGGCAGCTGGTGTGGTTCTCTCTGCACTGGCTGTGAGGGAGGGGTTGCTGGGAGCTCAGACTACTAGATCTGAGGTTGGAGCACTGTCCCTGACCTCAGATCCAGGAATCCGAAGATCCTGTAGCCCCCATATTCTGTATGGGGACAATAGAATTAGGCCATTGCTAGACGAGGAGTTAGCCCGGTGTGAGGCCCGGGCTCCCTGCTGTGCATCCAGATGACGCACAGGGGATCCCGGGGTCAGGCCGGGCTAAGTCCTCCCTTGACCCGGGATAACTGGATCCGCTTATGGCCCAGCTTTTCCGCAGCCCTGGGCTGAGGCCGGGGCTGCGGACAGTCAAGCTACTTCTGTGGCTTTTCCCAGTTGCTCGCTTACTCATGAGTAGCCAGGAGAAGCCACGCACTGTGCACAGCATTCCATAGGAGCGCTGTGCCCATTGAGCCGGGGGGGGGAATCACCGGGGGGGGAGATGGGGGTCAGGGGAAAGAGCGGACCCGGCAGGAGAGATGGGGGGGGAAAGAGCGGAGCCAGGGTGGGGAGATCACGGATGGGGGGGCACGGAGGGGGCATTGGACATTGCAGGCGGGTGATCGGGTGGGCATGGCGAGTGGGCTGGCAAGCGGGCAGGGGGGCATCAGACATGGCAGACAGGGGGGAGGAAGAAGAACGGGGCCAGGGCATGGCGAGTAGGGACGAGCATGGTGAGCGGGGAACGGGTAAGCCAGCGGGCGGGGGGGCATCAGGCATTGTGGGGGGGACATCAGGGACAGGGGAAGCAGGGAACCCTTTTTTTTAAAAAAAAACCCACTTAATTTTCCGTTGGTGCACTCCTGTGCACATGGCCCTTTAACTCAAAAAAAAATGGAGGACGCGATGGGGCTTTCCCTTACCCCGTTGCGTGTTACGTGTGGAAAAGGGCGACGGCCCGCGCTAACTGTAGTGCGACGTCGCCCCTACTCCACACCGGATTATCAAGTAGGTCTAGCAAGGCCCTTAGTCTCTCTACTATGCATTCCTTGCAGCCACATCTTTTTATTTTTATACAAGAGTAGGCTCCAAGGGCCCACTGCAGATATTAGAAGGCCCGCTACCCCATGCTAGGATCCAGATCCAGACCCTTGCGGCTACTGTAGAGTAAAAATAAACAAAGACTCTGGCATGGCTATTATGACACTTTACCTCCAGTCTCTGGGCAGTGAAACTGACTGAAGTTGTGGGACCCTGTTTGCAGAATGTTGATGCCAAAGGAGGCACCTGCATCGTTATATTTTTATGCCAGGTGAAGAGCTTTATTCTCTGCCAGGTGTTTTAGAGATGTAGTTTTTAGATTTTTATGGCTTTTAAAACTATTTTATATAAAATGTTTTTATACCTATCCATCCCTGTGCTGTTTTTCATTTTTCATTGCATTTTATTCTTTTAATGATTTGTATCAGATTTTATTCTTTTAGCTTTTTGTATTCTTTTAACTGTTTGCAATCTGCCCAGAGAACGCTTGTTATTGGGTGAATAAAAACATATAATAAACAAGTAAATGAGTGAATGAGTTTAAAGAGTGATATTTCATTCCTTTTGTAAATGTTTTCCCTTAATAAACATCTTTTATTTATTCATTGAGAAAGGTTGTCTCTAGGCATCCTCAGCGGCTCTTTGCGTCCTTCAATTCTCTTCTGAAGCCTAATCCACCATCTCTCCCCGCCTCTCTGTCTGCTAATAACTTTGCCTCTTTTTTCAATGCTAAAATTTATTTATTTAATTTATTTATTTATTACATTTCTATACCGCCCAATAGCCGGAGCTCTCTGGGCGGTTCACAAAAAACTATTCCAAACTATTCGCTCTGATCTGGCTAGCTCTGCTCCTCTTCCAGTTCCTGTTCCTCATCTGTCAGTTCCACCTGCAAATTTCTCTGCATTTCCTTCGGTCTCAGCTGATGAACTGTCTACAATACTGCGCTCTTCGAAACCTTCCACTTGTTCTCGTGATCCGATTCCTTCTCGCGTCTTTATTAATCTTATCTCTGCTATCCTCCCTTCCTTGCTTCATATTATTAATTTTTCTCTGTCCTCTGGTTCATTTCCTTCTGCTTTTAAACACGCTACAGTCTCTCCTATTCTCAAGAAACCTACTCTTGATAGGCTTTCTCTGTCTAACTACCGACCTGTCTCTTTGTTGCCGTTTGTTTCAAAGATCCTGGAGCGTGTGGTCTACTCTCGTTGTCTTGATTTTCTTTCTAGTAACTCTGCTCTGGATCCTTTTCAATCTGGATTCCGTCCTTTGCATTCCACTGAAACAGCCCTTACTAAGATCACCAATGATCTCCTTACTGCCAAGTCTAAAGGCCATTATTCCGTTCTTATTCTCCTTGATCTAACTGCAGCCTTTGACACAGTTGATCATGACCTTCTTTTAGATTCCCTTCATGACCTTGGATTTTGTGGCTCCGTCTATAACTGGTTTGCCTCCTATCTAGCGGGGCGCTCCTTCAGCATGTTGGCTAATGGCAGCTCGTCTTCTTCTTTTCCCCTTTCAGTAGGAGTTCCGCAAGGCTCGGTGCTTGGTCCGTTGTTGTTTTCTTTATACATGTTGCCCTTGGGTAATCTTATTCAATCTCATGGCCTCCAATATCATCTGTATGCCGATGATACACAATTATATCTTTCATCTCCAGATCTTTCTCCTGATGTTCACGATCATATCTCGGCATGTCTTTCAGATATCTCAGCTTGGTTGCTTCATCGTCGTTTGAAACTTAATATGGCAAAGACTGAATTGCTTGTTTTTCCTCCTAAACCTTCTCCTCATCTCTCATTCTCTCTTACTGTCAATAATGTTACGCTTACTCCAGTCAAGGAAGCTCGTAGTCTTGGCTTTATATTTGATTCCTCGCTCTCCTTTATTCCTCATATTGAGGCAGTAGCTAAATCCTGTCGTTTTTTCCTGTATAATATTGCCAAGATTCGATCATTTTTGTCTGTCTCTTCTGCCAAGACTCTTGTTCATGCATTGGTTATTTCTCAGTTGGACTACTGCAACCTTCTTCTCACTGGCCTTCCTTCTTCTCACATCAGTCCGTTGGTTTCTGTTCACCACTCTGCTGCTAAGATCATCTTCTTGGCTCGCCACTCTGACCATGTAACTCCACTTCTGAAATCTCTTCATTGGCTTCCAATTCACTTCAGAATCCAATATAAACTTCTCCTGTTGACCTACAAAGCTTTTCACTACCTAGCTCCTTCCTATCTCTCCTCTCTCATCTCACACTATCGCCCCGCTTATGCTCTTCGCTCCTCTGATGCCATGTTTCTCACCTGCCCAAGGGTCTCTACTTCCCTTGCTCGGCTTCGTCCATTTTCTTCTGCTGCCCCTTATGCCTGGAACGCTCTACCAGAACATTTGAGAACTACAAGTTCAACCGCAGCTTTTAAAGCTCAGCTAAAAACTTTTCTTTTTCCTAAAGCTTTTAAAACTTGATTTTGTTCTGACTTTATACTGTTAGTTTTACCCTACCCAGTGCCTGTTTACCATACCCTGTGCCTGTTTGCTTTCTCTTCCCCTCCTTATTGTTTTATTATGGTTTTATTAGAATGTAAGCCTATGCGGCAGGGTCTTGCTATTTACTGTTTTACTCTGTACAGCACCATGTACATTGATGGTAGGGATGTGCTCTGCTTCTAATCGGACCGGAGAAGCAGTAGCGGAGCGGGGGGCTTTGCCTGCCCTTAAGGCGGAGGTGAAGAGGATTGGGGGGCCGGCGGAGCGTGGCGAAGAGGATCGAGGTGAAGGCGGATCCTTCACCTCGATCCGGAGCTCCGCCGGAAAGGTAAGTGGGGTTTACCGGGCCCTGCCGCTGTCGCCCATGCGGCGACGGCAGCTGGGCCCGGTAACCCCCCCCCCGCCCTCCTCTCCCTTACCTGCCTCCGTCCGCGGTCCGTCAGCGTCTCCAATTGAGCCCGTGGTTCCAGCAGGAAGTCTGGGCCGCACTTGCGGCCCAGACTTCCTGGTGGAACCACGGGCTCAATTGGAGACGGCGATGGACCACGGACGGAGGCAGGTAAGGCCCCCTCCTCCTTACCGGGCTCTGCTGCCGTCACCGCATGGGCAGCGATGGCAGCAGGGCCCGGTAACCCCCCCTATGGGGGGGGCGACCGGAGCTCCGATCCGGATCCGGAGCTCCAAGCGGAGCGGAGTGGGCACAGGCGGAGTGGGGGCGGGGCGGAGCGGGCCGATCCGAAAATGGTGGATCTTAAAGTGAAGCGGAGTGGGGGGTCCGTGCACACCCCTAATTGATGGTGCTATATAAATAATAATAATAATAATAATAATAATAATAATAATACTGGTGGTACTATTCCCATGGCTATATCATAAGGAACAGGCTACTGGGCTTCTTTCAAGTATAGGTTTATTTTAGTGACAATGGTTAAAGGTCTTTAAAGCTAAAGCAACATTCATAGAATCATAGAATAGTAGAGTTGGAAGGGGCCTATAAGGCCATCGTGTCCAACCACATGCTCAATGCAGGAATCCACCTCAAAGCATACCTGGCAGATGACTCTCCAGCTGCCTCTTGAATGCCTCTAGTGGGAGAGAGCCCACAACCTCCCTAGGTAACTGGATCGATTGTCGTACTGCTCTAACAGTCAGGAAGTTTTTCCTGATGTCCAGCCGGAATCTGGCTTCCTGTAACTTGAGCCCATTATTCTGTGTCCTGCATTCTGGGAGGATCAAGAAGTGATCCTGGCCCTCCTCTGTGTGGCAACCTTTCAAGTATTTGAAGAGTGCTATCATGTCTCCCCTCAATCTTCTCTTCTCCAGGCTAAACATGCCCAGCTCTTTCAGTCTCTCCTTACCTAATGGTAAGGTGAAATTGGGTAGTTTATAAAAAACACTGTGTCTTAAACGTGGGGACCCACACTAAACAGATCTGCAGATAATAAAAGCAAATAAAAGATTAATTGTACCCTTCAGCAAAAAGCCTGCTCCAGTTCCCTAGAAGCAACAGGCATCATATTTGGGGTTGTTTATTTGAGCATGTGGTGTACCTCCCCCTGTACCAGATGAGAAAAAGTAAGAGGCCCATCTGCCCAAAATTTTATAGGGCTGGTCTCACCTAGTTTCAGACTGTCAAAAGGCAGAGATACACACCTCTGTCCCTTCACCAAGGATGAGAAAGGGAGGCCTTAACTTCTTGGCAGGAATGAAGGTTTCTCACAGCAGAGAAAAAGTGATTCTTATTAGCTGAAAAGTGTGAACTGTGTAAGACAGCAACTCTGCATTATCTAACTTTTGTTAGTAGTAACTTCACTGTGCAGCTATGAGAATCAACTTTAATTTCATAATAGTTGCCAATTGCTCTAACAAATAACTATACATATGCTACTAGACACTGCATATGACTCTGCCACTGTGCAAGTTCATATCTGGCTCCTCACAGTTCTTCCAAAACCAAATCCAATATGTGGCAGTGGGTTCTCTCTCTTTTTTTTTTTTGGAGATTAATGCTTGGAAGGACTGCTGGTTCCCAGAATATCAGGATTTTGCTACAGACAGATAAAGTTGTGCAAGACCCATCTAAGGCAACATTTTCAAATTAGAATTCCCGAAAAGAGGAGGGATTGACAGTGCGGTGTAGTAGTAAGAGAGTTTGGACTTGGACTCAGGAGATCTGGGTTCTAGTCCCCACTCGGTCATGAAGCTTATTTTTTTTTTACTCTTTACTATTTACTGTTTTACTCTGTACAGCACCATGTACATTGATGTACATTGATGGTGCTATATAAATAAATAAATAAATAATAATAATAATAATAATAATAATAATAATAATAATTCAGTAATTTGGGGCTGGTCTCAGCCTAACCTACTTCACAGGGTTGTTGTAAGGATGAAGAGGGGGATCATGTGAACCACCTTGGGTTCCTTGCAAGAGGAAAAAAGGCAGAATATAAATGTAGTAGTAGTAGTAGTAGTAGTAATAGTAGTAGTAGTAGTTGGACTATCAGTAGCAGCTGCCTCCTCAGCAACTCCCGAGTAGGTTGCAGAATCCAAGGGTGTTTGCTTTTCCTAGAAGCTTAGAGTGTGGGAGAGGCATCCTTAGACTCGTAGATTCGATGTTAACTGAAAAGCACACCATTTTTTGCAATTAATTACATTATATCCAGTTTGAAACTGAAAATAGTTTCTTTTTATGTTCAAATGCAGTTATTTGGTTCAACAGTGGTTTGCGACTGAGGAAGCATTTACCCTGTTCAGCATTTTGGTCCCAGGATCTCTGAATGGGGGAATCAAAGCCAGTAAATGGAAAGTTAATCTCTAATCATGGTATCAGAATGATGCTGATGACCATTTATTTATTGATTTATGTACATAGTCTTTTTATCTTGCCCTTTAGCCAAAAAAAGCTCCCGGGGCAGCTTACGAAGATAAGAAATAAGACCCTCCCTGCCTGCAGGCTTACTGTCTAAAAGACACACCACCAAAGGAAAAGGGCATATATGGTGCTTTGCAGAAATACATAAGCAAGACAGATCCCTGCTCTCAAGAGCTTATATCTGTTGAGAATATTGCAACCTCATCTGCAAGTTGCTGGGAGGGGTCACTGTTGCAGCCTGCAGTGGTGGAGCGCAGCCAGAATTTGTGTGGAATTTGCATGGAAATTATGACTACTACAGCAGTCACAGGCTAGATGGCATGATATCCCAGGGATCGTCCTGGGATCATTCCTGATGCACAGGGGATCCCAGGAGCAGGGATGGATGATCCTTCTCTTTCCCCGGGATACCCTTTTTTCGTGGTTTTTCTGCAGTCTCCTGAGACCGCGGAAAGTGTGGCCCGCTGTCGCAGTTTGCCCCGGCTCTTCGTGAGTAACCACGAGGAGCCAGGAGCTGGGCAAGGGGCACAGTGGGGTGGGGAGAGTGGGGAAATTAATTTATTTTAAAAAACCTCACCTTCTCTGCACAAGCGCTCGTGCGCACCCTCTCCGATAAAAACAAAAACAAAATGGCGGCCATGATGTCATGCGCCACATGTAAACGAGGGCGACGATCTCGCGATCATAAATTCGCGAGATCGTCACCCTTTTACCCCCCCCATCTAGCCATGGCCATAAAGAAGTGGAGATAATGTGGTTAAGAGGGAAGCATTCCAAAGCCTCTAGTCCAGTGGTTCTCAACCTTTTCTGCTCCATTCCCCCCTTCCCCAGATAGTCTAACTCAAAAGGTGCATTCCAAATAATATGCATATCATATTGAAAATATTTTTTTTCTATATTAGTCCCAGTTAAAGGTGCTCTGCAAAGCATGGCCCCTTTTACATTCTCAGCTCCCATGCTTTGTGTTGCCCCTTTAAATGGGAAGCTTGAAACTTCTAGGATTGCGAGGGAGGGAAGAAAAAGAGAGCAAAGGCTTGGCTTTTGCAGATGACATGACACTTTTCTGGGACGTTTTTAATAACATGTGTAGAAAGACATAAACTACAGGACATCATACTTTGCTGAATAGTGGTCCCAATTCCCCCCTGGAACTCTAAAATTCCCCCCTCGGGGGGAATTCCCTCCTTGTTGAGAACCCATGCTCTAGTCAGTGAACTACTAATAGATGTGTACATATACCTCTGCCCACCTATGTATCTATCTATGGGTCATGAACTAAAACACTGTTCAAAGTGAATTATCTGGCCAAAGTGAATTATTATGATCTGATTGCTTAGAGTGTGTACTCTTACTTATCCGTTTCAACAATGGTCTACTTGCTTTTCTCAAGTGGAGAAATTATTTCAAATATCTGCTCACTGGCATTATATAGATGCCAACGTGCCCTTCTTCTTCTTATTCTTCTGCTTCTTTTGGTAGACTTCGGGCCTTGCTAGACCATGCCGGATAAGCCGGCAGAGAGGCGGGGCACCAGCGCCGTCTTGTTTCCTACACGCACGATGCGCAGGGACTCTGGAAACCCTGTAGCGTCAGCCATTTTTGTTTTTAATTTAAAGGGGTCCATGTGCTCCCCGAAGCCGCCGGACAAGGTAAGTGCCTTTTTTAAAAAAATTAAGCCCCCCCGCTCCTGATCCCCCCTGCCATCCCCGATGCCTCCCTGCCCACTCTTTCCCCGCCCGTCCTCCCTCTCCCCGATGCCCGTGCCGCCCGTCCTCCCTCTCCCCGATGCCCATTGCGCCCGTCCTCCCTCTCCCCGATGCCCGTGCCGCCTGTCCTCCCTCTCCCCGATGCCCGTGCTGCCCGTCCTCCCTCTCCCTGATGCCATCCCGGTGCCCGGCCTTCTCCCCCCCCTCTCCTGCCGGGTCCGGCCTTCCCCCCCGGGATCCCCCCCCTGGCCCGATGGGCACAGCACTCGTATGAGCGCTGTGCCCAGCCCGTGGCTTTTCCTGGCTACTCGCGAGTAAGCGAGTAGCCGCAAAAAGCCACAGACGTTGCTAGACGTTCGCTTATGGCGCGTTAGGGGAGGCTTCAGCATGGCCTGACCCTGGATTCCCCTGTGCGTCATCTGGACGCACAGCAGGGAAACCGGGCCTCACAGCGCGCTAAGGCCTCGTCTAGCAAGGCCCCCAATTTGAAGCTGAGTAGATTAGATCGATTCCATCATAATATGGGGGTAGTGATAGGTTTCTTCCCTGCTATACAGTGCAAAGAATGTTCTCTGACAAGGAAATAGAGGCAACAAATTATATGCAGGCAGTTGCCACCTTAGAATCGATCATTTGAATAAAATGATGCAGATTCGCAGGACTGAAAGAAAACCCAAAGTCACTTAGCTTGCTCAGCTTCCTACCTTAAAAATGATCCCTCCAGCAGTAACCTTTGCCATCTCTAGAAATTTACCCTTTCTTGAATTTGAGGGCTGATTCATACCAGAAATGCTGTGGTCCCCTGGCACTCAGGAAATGAATGCATAGAAGGACTATATGAGACGTGGCCAATTATATGGTTCCTTCCCACACAAACATAACCCTCCATCAATATATGAATCAAGGTGGCTATGAATGACTACGTTTTTGCCATACGAAGGGATCTTTTCCCCAATTATCCTATGATCACTTACTCACATGATGTAAGTACTTCATAGGGTCGTGTTTGGATCATAGGTGATTTGTATTTTTGTGAATTGTTGTGAACCACAAAGAGAGCCTTGGCTATTGGATGGTATTGAAATGAGATTGATGATGATGATGATGATGATGATGATGATGATGATGATGATAGGTCAACATGAACTTAGCAAGCTTCAACAATCAGATCTGCGGAACTGTATTGGTAAAGTTCACATTCTCTTTTTGAGTTCTTCCTTCTGCTCAGCTGCATGTGAACCTTGACATTAAATGTTTTTTAAAAACATTGCAATCATTAAAAAGCATATACATTAATTCATTCTGAAATTATTTCTGAAGGTTTCCTTCCAGGATTGGCTTCTTCTACATTGTCCTCATCCATATCCTCCTTATCTCTGACCTAAAATGTAAATAGATGCTTGAATACGTTGATGATCAAACTTGTGTGCACTTGCATAAAAATTGGAGATAGAGGGCTCATCTACACCAAGCAGGATATTCCACTATGAAAGTGGTATATAAAAGGCAGGAACCACACCAAGCAGGACGTAGTTGTATGAAAGTGGTATATGGCATGTGTCAATGGGCCCCAACAGTTGTCAGTGCACATCGGTACTGCTATAAAGCAGTAGTGTGGCTCCTGCCTTTTATATACTGCTTTCATAGTGCAATAGCCTGCTTGGTGTAGATGAGCCCAGAGAAAGGATCCTGAAGAAGGTGGAAACATCTTTCCACCACCAACAAGGACATATATACAGTAGGTTAAATACTTCTTAGCACAGGATCCTCAGAGATCCATGTTGGATTTATTGTGGGACTGCTTTCTCCTAATAGTCCTATCATCCAAATATCTGGAGGGTCAACCTGTGACCCTCCAGATATTTTGGCCTACAGCACTCACCATCCCATTAGTGATACTGGCTAGGGTTGATGGGAGTTGTAGGCCAAAACATCTGGAAGGTGGGGTCAGAGATGGCAAAGTTATATTGATCTGGGGCATGTTCTGCAGTCCACACTGGTAATATCACCCCAGAGCTCAGCCTACTCATTGTGAACTTTTCTAGACAAGGCATTTATTATGTGTTTGTCATTCCTTATGCATGGTTGTTTATGAGCTTCTTTAGACAACATCCTCCTCCTCCAGTTTTGCTTCTGTTTTCCCCCCCTCTAAGCACTTTCCCGAGTTTGAAAATGCACATTTTGGGGAGGATTTGTGCATTTTGGGGGCACGTTTGCATATTTTTACAAGTATGAATTTGCGCAAATTTGGAAAATTGAGGGGGGATCGATTCCACCAATGGGTGGATGATGGAATGGAAGGCACCTGACAATCTGTGAAATGCAGACGGAACAGATTTTACAAAATCCATACATCCCCACTCTGACCATTATATTGCACTGCCATTGTGCACTCTCCCAGTAGAGCTACATTTTTTCTTGTACATGTTTTTAGCATACACAATTTCTGCCTTTGAAATACATATCTTCTTACACACCCATTGAATTGTTTGTAACAATAATTCACTTAGGCCTGGTTTTCACTGATACAGTAAATTTGTAACTTGGCTATACCGCTTTGGACTGCAGTTGGGCATGGCAGCATCATATAATTAGCCATACAAGGGGGCGAAAATCCATGCACATAGAAAACTGGAGAGCAAGGTCAGCTCATTATGTATTTGGAAATTTCATCAGCTACTTCACACTTCCTGAGGGACCTCAGGCCTCATCAAGGGGCAGATCTCCTAACCATTGTTGCCCAGCCATGTGTAGTAGGTCCAGGGCCGGTGCTACCATAAAGGCCACTCAGGCGGCCACCTAGAGCGCCAAGGTAAGGGGGGTGCCAAACGCTGCACCCGGAAGCCGCTCTCCCACAGCGGCTCTGAGAGGACGGCTTCCGGGCGCGCCATTCCAAAGCTGCCTGCCCGCCCCAGCGTCCTGGCTTTGCTTTGGTTGGGCACTCACCCAGCTGAACCAAAGCCACGCCTGCCCCCCCACTCCAACATCCTGGCTTCACTTTGGCTGGGTGGGCACCGAAGTGAAGCCAGAACGCTGGGGTGGGGGTGGGCGGGGGGCGGTTTCGGAACGGCGCATCCAGAAGTCGCTCTCCCAGAGCAGCTTCTGGCCAGGTGCACCGTTCCGAAGCTGCCCGCCCAGTGGCTCCCCACCCCAGCATCCTGGTTTTGCTTCGGCTGGGTGGGAACCCAGCCGAAGTGAAGCCAGAACGCTGGGGTGGGGGGTGGCGGGGGGCGGTTTCGGAATGGCACGCCCAGAAGTCACTTTCCCAGAGCGGCTTCCGACCGGGCGCACCGTTCTGAAGCCCCCCCCCCTCACCCCAGCGTTCTGGCTTCGCTTCAGCTGGGCAGGCGAGATGGTGCCCTGCGCCCAGGTCCGCTGGGGTGGGGGTGGGTGGGTGAAAGCAGCTCACCTGCCTAGGGCGCAAAAGAGTCTGGTACCGGCCCTGAGAAGGTCACATACACAGTGTACATAGAAGGGAAAGGAATAGAAGAGAACACTCGTACTGAATGACTGTAGGCATGTCTAGATGGGGTGATATCCCAGGGATCGTCCTGGGATCGTCCCTGTGTGTTCACATGATGCATAGGGGATCCTGGGAGCAAGGAGAGATAATCCCTCTCTTTCCCTGGGATATCGCCCTACCCTTTAATCCCGACTTTTCCTGTGGTCTCGGGATGATCCTGAGACTGCAAGATGTGTGGCCTGTCCCGGTTTCATCCCGGCTCCTTGCGAGTAACCGTGAGAAGCCAGGAACTGGGCATGGGGCCCATCGGGGTAGGGTGGGGGGTGTTGGGGTGAATTTTCTCCACAGAGGAAAGAAAGGACTTTAAAGAGTTAAAGTGCTGGGCAGATTTATCTCTGGACAGTAGCAGGTGTTCAAACCGGAGCCTGGCAGTTTTGGCCTACATGCAAGACCTGGAGTAGAGACAATTGGTTAATTGAACCAAAAGGAAAAAGTATTTAAGATGTCCCTGTTTAAAGGCATCACTGTTGTCACTGTTATCATCTTTGTACTGTTTGCTGCTGTTGGTGAAATGTGCTGTATATATTGATGACCATATGTAAAGGAAAGTTTTTTCAGTAAAGTTATTCTTACTGACAAAGTCTGTGAGTATTGACTTTTCCTCAGTAAGCCTCTCAAGTCAGAAACTTAGTGATCCAGCTGTCATGTGTGCTACGCACTCTGCAAAATATTCAATTCCACGACAGGGGGAACGAGAATATATATATATTAAAAAACATATACCTTTGCGATGGAGCACTCCTGTGCTCTTTCTCGATTAAAAAACAAAAAGAAAATGGCAGGCAGGACATCTTCTTCCTCCTGGGACATCACACACCATGTTTAGACACCCTGGGACGATCCCGGAAGCAGTTAAGTCCAGGATTGTCCCACCTCCCTCCCTCTACACCATATGGTGTAGACATGCCGCCTGGCTCCCCATAACATTATCTACAGCACAATCCTATATACCGGTCTGCTCAGAAAGCGTTCCACTGAGTTCAATGGAACTTCTTCCCAGACAGCTGTGTATAGGATTGCAGCCTTAAAGTGGGGGCAAAGTATTGTCCCACTTCACCCAAAAAAAGACCAGCGGAATTGTCAATAAATGTGTGAAAGCTCTCTTAAATTAGCCAAACTGGGAAGGGAAAGATCTAATGTAACACAGAAAAATGAGTGAGAATTCATCAGCAGTTATAAGTGCAGCACTGTTGTTTTTGATCCGTGCCGGTCTCTTAAAAAAGAAAGAAAAGGGAAATAAGTTCTCTCCAGCTGAGACAAGCTGGCTTCTCTGCTGTTGATAATTTTGTGTGTTTGCATTTAATTATCATGAAAAGGAGCAGACTGACAAGCTTTGAGTGTTTAATTTCAGAAGCGGAGCAGCCCATGTGGTGAGGACATCTCCTTCATGTTGTACATCTAAGATACCTTATGGCTGAACCCATGGAGGTAAGTTACCATTTTTCTATAGTTGTTGTTGTTTTGTTATTTTTTTTAATTCTAACTTGTGAACCAATTACTATTGTAAGAGTGCCCTTGCAGTTGAACTTATCTGGAAAAAGCTTCCTGCAGATTTCCAGGTTTTAAGAGGCACTAAGAAAAACTGCATCTTGGCAGCGTGGGAAAGATAATTGATTTTGAGTGGGAATGGGTTGCATAATTATTTATACTAAGGTACATTTGTAGGTCATTACCCTTTCTCATCTAAATGTTGCTTACAGGAACTTACATAGAGGATGAAGTTAGACAACTAAGCACACGAACCATAGCCCCACACATATTGTTTCTGGTGTGAAGTGATGGAAGGATGCAATTTGAAACAAAGAAGTAGCATGCTGGAAGAGGGTGCTTAACTATTCCACTCATCACTTCCTTTTAACTGCAAAACCAGAACTTTTTATCCTCAACAGGCGTTTCTAGTTTCAAAGCAACCACAGATAGGTCCTGCAGTATGTGCGTCGGAGGAAATCTCCATGAGATAGAGAATGAAAATGTTTCTTTCAGATCCCCAACCTATCGTATCCCAAACAAGCACCTTGGATCCCAAAGCAACACCAAATATCTTCCAGCATGCCTTTTGGTGGAAATCGCAGCGGGGTGCTGAATTGTTTATTTATTTATTTATTTATTACATTTCTATACCGCCCAATAGCCGGAGCTCTCTGGGCGGTTCACAAAAATTAAAAACATTCAAAGTATAAAACAACAGTATAAAACCATAATATAAAAGACAATATAAAAGCTCAACCAGATAAAAACAGCAGCAATGCAAAACTACAAATTTAAAACACCAAGTTAAAATTTATTTATAGACTTTTAAAATGCTGGGAGAATAAAAAGGTCTTCACCTGGCGTCTAGAAGCATATAATGTAGGTGCCAAGAGAACCTCCTTAGGGAGCTCATTCCACAGCCGGGGTGCCACAGCCGAGAAGGCTCTCCTCCTGGTAGCCACCTGCCTCACTTCCTTTGGCAGGGGCTTGCGGAGAAGGACCCCTGAGGATGACCTTAGGGTCCGGGCAGGTACATATGGGAGGAGGCGTTCCTTCAGATAGCCTGGCCCCAAGCTGTTTAGAGCTTTAAATGTTAATACCAGCACTTTGAATTGGGCCCGGACCTGGACTGGCAGCCAATGAAGCTGGAAAAGGACTGGTGTGATGTGGTCTCGTCGGCCAGTCCCTGTTAGTAACCGTGCTGCCCTGTTTTGTACCAGTTGAAGTTTTCGGACCGTTTTCAAAGGCAGCCCCACCTATAACGCATTGCAGTAATCCAAACGAGAGGTTATCAGAGCATGGATCACTGTAACTAGGCTATCTCTGTCCAGATAAGGGCGCAGTTGGTATATCAGCCTAAGCTGAAATTATGTTTTTCTTTGTCATGGTACAAAAAACAAGATAATAAAAAAACCAAGATAATAAAAAGAAGTGAACTCCCATGTAATTCAGGGCTCACCTACACCAAGCACGATATCCCACTATGAGTGGTATATAAAAGGCAGGAGCCACACTACTGCTTTATAGCGGTATTGAAGTGCACTGACAACTGTTGGGGCCCATTGACACAGACCATATACCGCTTTCATAACACTTTCATAGTATTATATCCTGCTTGGGGTAGATGTATCATGGGCACTTCAGTTCCACTACAAAGCAGTCGTGTAGCTCCTGCCTTTTATATACCGCTTTCATACCACTTTCATAATGGAAGATCCGGCTTGGTGTAGCTTAGCCCTCAGTCTTGCCATAGTGCAGCAGCAACAAACGCAGAATAAGGATGTTGAGGATGTGCTAGAAGAGAGCTCTCTCTCACTAATCCACCTGCTACTGATGTATGCAAGTGACAATCATGTGTGGGTCAACTCATGGGAGGATTCTCTAGCAATATAATAAAGCTCAGATGCTTCAACAGACGATACAGGACCAGCACAAGGTGGAGTATCTTTGCTGGTCACAGGCACTCCGTTCAGAGTTGGGCCTGAAAGACCCAGGAGAACTGTGGGTGCATGGAGGGGGAAGTTGTGTAAGGAAGCAGAATTTGTGAGATTGCACAAAATCATCACTGATCACAGGGCAAGGCTATTAGTTGTTTTTTATAAGGATACTGTGTTTTTATGTTTTGAAACTTTGTATATTTGTTTTTAATGTTTACTGTTTTTAACTTTTGTAAACCGTCCAGAGAGCTTCAGCTATGGGGCGGTATATAAATGCAATAAATAAATAAATAAATAAATATTTTTTTAAAAAATTAAGGAATACGCCTTATCTCCCCATTTCTTGACTGAGCCAATATGAGAGAGCTTTAAACTGGCAGCTTTTTTGATCACTGAATCACACTATAGGCAGAATGAGTTTTCCTACATCAACCAATAAGCAACTACCATTGATGAAGATGGGACAAGGAGACTCATTGCACGAGGAAGATGACCCATCCAATGCAAGTGACGTGGTGGGATGGAACATTCACCATGGGACAATGATCCTTGTGGCAAATGCAATGCCAAGACCTGCTCAGAATAAGGACTTCTAAGGACAGGCACCACCAAAGCCTGTCATTACTAAGTTTCAAACAAGGGCGCTACAAGACATAAAAGCAGTGGTTGAAGTTTAGGCTGATGGCAGCTGTCCCCCTCTTTAAGGGTGTGGGGCCTACCAAGTTGCTGCATTCCTAGAGGCTCATGGATCTGGAAGGTTTCCAAAGTGCTTTGAGGGGGTTTCCGGCTGGTATGGCTGGCTCTCCTGTTGAAGCCCTGGTTGACCTGAGGAATGCGGAGATGGCCTGGGTGGTTGGCACGATTGCTTCTACATGCCCTCTCCTGATTAGTAGAGCTCGTTTGACTCCATGGTACACACCAATGCTGGGAATGATGAAACAGGTACAGACAGCTGGAGTGTAGATGGAGAACTCCCAACAGATGCAATTGAACACTGCTGTGTGCCCATGTTTGAGCTTATTCAGGGACAGCAAAGGCTGCAAAGAAACATTACATCTCCACTTCTGTTGCATCCTCTGTATGTCATCCAGAAGAGCTTTTTAGGGTTGCCCAGGGCTTATTATATGCTGATTCTAAGGATGTCATGGGAGTATCTGATGCCTGTTGTGACAGGCTCACAAGGCACTTCCAGGATAAAATCTACTGCATACACAGGGACTTAGATTTCCTTGTTAAAGCAGGTAAATCAAGAGAGGTACCTAAACTGCAGTCTTGTCCAGTTCTGTTGGATGAGTTTCAGTTTGTAGAGCTTGAGGACATTGACAAGGTGCTTGGAAAGGTTTGTATAGCCATTTCTCCATTGGCTGAGACAGGATGACTGAGCCAGGGAGGTGATCAATGCCTCCTTGCAAGACAGAGTGTTCCCAGAGCACCTGAAAAAGGTAGTCATGAGACTGCTCTTGAAGAAACCCTCCCTGGACCAGGAAAATCTCATTACATTTTGGCTGGTGGCAAAGTCCCTTTTTTTGAGCAAGGTCCATGAGTGGGTAGTTGCCAACCATTCCAGACACTTCTTGGATGAGACCAATTATCTGGATCCATTTCAGTCAGGGTTCAGGCTAGGTTTCAGTAAGGAAACAGCCTTCATTGCTCTGTACGATGACCTATTTCAGAAGACAGATGGGAGAGTATGACCTTGTTCATTCTCCTTGATTTCTCAGTGGCTTTTGATAATATTGACCATGGACTTCTGCGGAGGTGATTGTCTGAGTTGGGAGTGGCTACACTGCATGGTTCTGCTCCTACTTAGATGGCTGACTCCAGAAGGTGGCACATGGGGAATATTGCTCAGCCCTCCAATATGGGGTTCCGCAGAGGTCAGTTTTGTTCCCCATGCTATTTAATATTTACGTGAAACCATTGAGTGCAGTCATCCAAAGTATGCTGATGACATGTAGCTCTATTTCTCCTATTTATCTTCATCAGGTGGGGCTGTCGATATGCTACTGTATTTCTTCGATTCTAAGACACACTTATAAGCATCTCTAAAAATGGGGTGCGTCTTAGAATCACGGGTGCATTTATTATTTCTTAGAATCAAAGCTTTTTTTCTGTTGGTGGTATCATAGAATAGCAGAGTTGGAAGGGGCCTATAAGGCCATCGAGTCCAACCCCCTGCTCAGTGCAGGAACCCACCCTAAAGTATCCCTGACAGATGGTTGTCCAGCTGCCTCTTGAAGGCCTCTAGTGTGGGAGAGCCCACAACCTCCCTAGGTAACTGATTACCTAGGTACTGAAATTAGTGTGTGTCTTACAAGCGATGGCGTCTTAGAATAGAAGAAATATGGTAGATCAGCGCCCGGCTGCAACAAGGGACTGGATGAGGGCTAATAAACTGAAACTCAGTCCAGCCAAGACTGAGCTGCTGTTAGTGGGTGGTTCATCCTGAATAGATGGTGTTCATCCTGTTCTGGATGGGGTTGCACTCCCCGTGAAGGTTTGTAGCTTGGGGTTCTCCTGGAGTCATCTTTGTCACTTGATCCTCAGGTGGCTTCAGTGGCATGGAGTGCCTTCTACCAACTTTGGTTGGTGACCCAGTTAGACCCCTATCTGGACAGGGATAACCTGGCTTCATCAGTTTATGCTCTGGTAACCTCCAAGTCAGTTTACTGCAATTCAGTTTACATGGGTCTGCCTTTGAAGACTGTCCGGAAGTTGCAGCTTGTGAAAAATGCAGCAGCCAGAGGGATAGCATAGACCCAAAGGTCTAAGCATATAATACCGACTCTGGTCTGCCTACACTGGTTGCCTGTACATTTCTGAGCCCAATTCAAGGTGCTGATTTTAAACTATACACAGCTCAGGACTGCAATATCTGATAGAATGCCTCTCCTGATATGAACCTACCTGAACACTATGATTAACATCTCAGACCCTCCTTCAGGATGCCCATCTGAGGGCCTTCACCCTTCACAGATGGAGGCTTGGAAGATGGCAACAAGATGGAGGGCCTCCTCAGTGTTAGCTCCCCAATTCTGGAAAGCTCTCCCCGCTGAGGTTTGCCTGGTGGCAACATTGTCGTCTTTTCAGTGCCAGGCTAAGACTGCCCTCTACTCCCAGGCATATGACGAGGTTTTTAATGCCATCCGTTTTTATCTGTATTTTATTGGAACTGGTTTTTATAACCAGTTTTATTTTATTTTTTAAATTGTTGTATGAAAAAGATTTTATATTATGCTTTTATTGTGTATTTTTGTGAAACTGCCCAGAGAGCTTTGGCTATTGGGTGGTATAGAAATTAAATAAGTGAAATGAAATGAAATGGTGCTTTCCTTGGCTACACTGGAAACCGTTTAAGAATCTCCATCATTTCCCATCTTCTTTAAATGTTCTGTTGCTGCCCTGAGTTATGTAGGAAATCTTGCAGAGTGTATTTAGATGCAAATTGTATTTAGTAATTCCTTTAATGTCCTGAACCCATGGGTTAAAAGGAGTTCAAAACGAACCACTTTGAGCTGTAACAACAACAATAACAACTATTCAGTTAGCATGAAATGTTGCATATATTACAGGTTGCAAGAACACATCTTGAGCAGAAGCTGTTAGCCGACAAAAAGGTCAGTGCTTCTACCAGAGGAGGCAGAGGCAGGGGTCTTTTGCACAGAACAGAATGCGAAGATGAGCTCTTATTACAGAGAAGAGAGGGGTGTTTTCAGCAGCCTTATTTTATACTGTGCGTTGACATCAGTTAAACTCAGGTTCCTCTCGGAATCGCTTTGCAAAGTGGCATGTATTTTATCTGATATTTACAAGCATGTTTTCACTGGCTACATTGCAAGGGTGAAATTTATCAAGGGAGGATCAGCCTCTACCTGGGTTTGAGAAGCCATATGACTATTCCCGAAGGGTAGCCTGGAATTCTTCTCTGGCCTGGATATTCATTCAGGTCAGAGAAGAATTTTGGGCCTTGTAAAGCTCACTTTTCCATCAGCATCTCTAGTTATCGCTGGACAGACAGGTTGAGGCGGAAGAGAAGAAAATAAGCACAAGGTAGTCAGAGGCCCATTCTACGCCATACGAGTGTAGAGGGGGGAGGGGGGGCGATCCCAGACTTACCTTCTTCCGGGATCGTCCCCCGTGTCCAAATGGCCAGCACGATGTCCGGGGATGGAGGAGGGATGTTGTGTGAACGGAGGCGGCCATTTCTTTTAAAGCTGCAGGAGCTGGAGCACACTCACACTCCAGCGAAACTTAAGGTTATTAATAATAATAATAATAATAATAATAATAATAATAATAACAATAATAATAGACCCAACCCTGCTTCCCCCATGGCCCTGGACTCCCCCCCCGTCCCGGCTGCTTTCCTCTGATGACCCCCACTACTTGTGGGGAAGAGGGAAGAAGCCATGATGGGTCCCCATCATGCCCACAGTCCTTGGTATTGTCCTGGGACCGCAGGTAAAACTGGGATAACTCAGGTCTTAGCTATCCTGGGGAAATGGAGGGATCATTCCTCCCTGATGCTGGGATCCCCTGTGCATCACTTGGATGAACAGGGACGATCCCGGGACGATCCCTGGAAAATCCTAGGTGTAGAAAGGTCCTAAGGCAGAAGTTGCTCAGACTGAGGAGCTGGGCTAGAGTCTGAGGCTTTATAGGGCCAGGCGAAACTTTATTGCTCTGCTGAGTTAGTGAGTTTACAATGGTGCCAGCTGCAATGGTCAGCACATAGTATGCCAATGCTTTCTTCTTCGGGCAAACTTGGGGATAGAGAGAATAACCTGTCAGAGAGTTCTCGGTTGGAGCTCCTTGCTCCTTGTAGAGCTGCTTGCATAGATAGTTTCTCAAAGTAACAGGACATTTTTCTAGCTTCCATTTAGGAAGCTTAGGTGTCCCTCCAAAAAGCAATTGATGGGCCAACAATGTGAACAATCTGTTGGCCACACCTTACTCACAATAATTAACATTTGTGTAGAGCTTACACGTGTCCAAAGCACTTTACATGCAATACATAGGTTTAATCTCTACAGCAATCCTGTAAGGCAAGTCAGTATATAGGGGACAGTATTCCTATCCCCTATATTAAAGAGGGGATGTGACTTACACAGAGAGTGTGACTTTCTTAAGGCCACCTTAAGAGTTCATGGCAGAGGAGAGTCTCATCTCCAGGTTGAGAACTTGCTTTAGTGCAAAGCAACCAACCTTGCTTTTACTGACATATTTCACACTCCCCACTGCCTCAGGCAATGAGTGATATCCAATGTTAGGCCTATGTAGAGTAGACCCATTGAAATGAATGAGACCTAAGTTAGTCACAACTCATTTAAGTCCCATTCATTTCAATGGGTATACTCTACATAGGCCTAACATTGGATACAACCCAACAGTAGGGAATTCCAGGCGTCAGCTTTACAAGATGAGTTTCCTTGTGAGTACTGGAGCCTGGAGATGTTCCTTTCTGTATTGGCAAATATACATGTTTAGTGGCAAAGGGAGCAGGCAAGCACCCAGACTGGCACCCCACACCAGCCAAATTAAAATCACCTTTTTGTCAGCACACTGGTCTCCCTTGCAGGAGAACCTGCATCCCAGGTTCTACTTATGTCAGGTAATGCCCATTAAGCAAACACCTCAAACTGTTGAGCCATACAACATTCTAGAGAAATGGTCACTTCCCATAAGAAAATGGCACATCCCATAAAGGGATTCATTTTAGTTCTGGGCTTGGATTCCTCAGCATATGCCAAGGACAGGACAACTTGTCAGGGTACAGAAGTGCAGAGCTGGAGTAGCCACAGGAGTCCGCCTGTGGCGAAGCAACATTTGAGAATTAGTCATTTGGATGAGTAGTTTGGCTCATTACACTCATTGCTTGCTTGTGGATTTCACATAAGCAGCTGAACAGAGTGCTGGACTAGATGGATGTTCTCAACTTATCTGGTCCTGCATTGATCTGGTAATATTTATATGACTAAAATTCAATTTAGACTTTGTGGTGTTCTGCTTAGTGAGGCTTAGTGATACTATAAATCCTGTTTAACATCTACATCAGCGTTGTCCAATCTTAAGCCTGGGGGCCACATTTCTGGACTTTCGGGGGTCCCCAGATGGCCATGCTCTATATTGAGGCTGCCTTTCAGTAGGATTTGAAAGTTGCAGCTGCTGCAAACGAAGCGGTGGCAGTGAACTGTCAAGTAAGTTGGCAGCTTTGACCATATCTTCTGAGTTGGTTGTGGCTCAACAGTGCTCCTGGTTCAGCACATTCCCCACAAGGCCCTCTGGCTATGTTAGCCTTCCCCACCCTGGTGCCCTCCAGATGTTTTGGACTGCAGACACCTTAGCCCAAACCTCTGGAGGACTTACCCAAGTGACTTCATCTTGATGTTAAAAAGAATAGGGGACAAGATGGAATCCCAAGGCACTCCAAACTCAAAGGTCCCGGGGTAGAAGAAAAGTCCCCTAGCACCACCTTCTGGATTCTTCGCTTCAAGAAGGGCTGGAATCACTGTATCACTATGCCTCCCAGGCCTACCCCAGCCAGACAACCCAGGAGGATACCATGGGCTTGATGATAGCCTGCTAAGAGGTCCCAGAGGTTGTGCCCTTCCCCACATCTATTCCCAGCGAAATTCACCCACTAAGGCAACCAAGGCCATTTGTGTCTGACAAGCATGTCAAAAACCAGGCTGAAAAGGGTCCAGATAATAATAATAATAATAATAATAATAATAATAATAATAATAATAATTTCTTACCTGTCTCTCCATTCTGATCGGGGAACAACAGTAAATATAAAACACATAAAACTGATTTAAAACAATATACATTGTTAAAACATCCTAAAAACATTCACAACCAACTGCATTTGAAAAGCCACCACCTTTCCCACTATTCCTCCAGATGGTTTGGCCTGGGTGGTATAGAAATGTAATAAATAAATAAATAAATAAATAGGTAATGCTGGCTATGCTGACACAGACTGATGAGTATTGTAGTCCACAATGTCTGGCAAGCACCAGGTTAGGGAAGGCTGGGCTATGTGAATCTATGGGTGGATAAGGTCATGTCCCCTCTAGTACTTTTTAAGAAGACCAAAACCCAGAATTATGATTATCAAAGGTTTATCCGAGAAGGATGTGCCCTCCATGATTCAAGCAGAGCTCTTTATCAGAGACAGAATCTATATTATCTTAACGTGTCCTCTTTTCTCTCTCTCTCTCTCTCTCTCTCTCTCTCTCTCTCTCTCTCTCTCTCTCCTCCTAGTGGGGTACAATACTGTATGGTAAAGAGTCACATTTCTGGCCTGCGCACGTGGGTGTGGTGTCCATATACAAACTCTGCAGCTGTAAACTGTCCAGAGAACTTTGGCTATGGGGCGGTATATAAATATAACAATAAAATAAATAAGGCACTCTCCTACATGGTTCTCTGTGTATGAAAGGGGCCAGAGAAATATTCTGCAGACAATCAAAGTTAGATCTTTGAGTGAACAAGATAATACTCAGAGGCTGAGACAGTAGGAAGAACTTCCAAGAGCCAAAGATACTTTACTACTTTTAAATTCATTTCGTTTACCCGGTGTCAAAATAAATAAAGTACATGATTGCCCTGCACAGTGCTCAAGAACAATGAGGGATAAATAAGTCTGTGCTTGAAATGTCTTCGCTTCTGATGGCAGTCAATACTTCTGTCTGGGTGCCTGAAACTCCTTTCAGAGGTGTTAATGATAGGCTAGCTATTTCAGTCATGTTCTTTGCACTTTTGTTCCCAGTCACTCCATTTTATTTTCCTTCTATCCTATGATTATTTGTGTGGGCTGGGGGGGAACCCAGGCTTTGAGTAGGGGAGCACTCCGATATCCACCTCCATTTATTGTCTTGATAATGACTCACTGTCAAATTAGCACTGTGAAAACATTTGACATGACACAGTGGAACAATTTTGGAACAACTCCGATGCGCTGGTTCCACCCAGAAGATTACTTTTATGGCACAGTTCAACATCAGAGCCTCAGAGTTGCTGCTAAATGGGCTCTCTGGCATTACGGATGCTTTAAATGTTTCATCAGTAGTAGTAATGTTGACATAAAGTGCACGGGAAAGTATGTCTGGAGACGCCACCAGCCGAAAGTGACAGTTCTGTAACAGAAGCTGCCTGTGGAAGAATTCTTCTGAGCAATGGAAAAATCCAAAGCATGCAAATTACTGTAGAGAAAAAGAGGGGTGATTGGTTTAGCGGAGACCACAACCGGTATGTCTCCCCATCTTTGCCAACACACACATTACGCAACTCTTTGAAATCAGGCTACTTGCGAATTCACTGTTGTCCCTGTGATCTTCGAGAGCAGGTTCATGCCTGATAGCAGGATTCCCTCCTGTGATTGGAATTAAAATTTGTATTACTGAACATGGTGTCTCATTAGAACGTCTACCTCAAAAACGGCCAGTATCATACTGCCCTTATACAAACCTATGGTGTGACCTCACTTAGAATACTGTGTACAGTTTTGGTCACCACACCTAAAAAAGGATATTATAGAACTGGAAAAAGTACAGAAACGGAAACTAAAATGATTAAGGGGCTGGAGCATCTCCCCTACGAGGGAAAAAAGGAGGCTAAGGGGAGACATGATAGAGGTGCACAAAATTATGCATGGTGTGGAGAATGTGGACAGGGAGACCTTTTTCTCCCTCTCTCAAAATACTAGAACCCATTGGGGTCATCCCATGAAGCTGATTGGTGGGAGATCCAGGACAAATAAGAGGAAGTACTTCTTCACACAACACATAGTTAAAGTATGGAACTCACTACCACAAGATGTAGTGATGGCCACCAATTTGGATGGCTTTAAAAGGGGGTGGATAAATTCCTGGAGGCGAAGGCTATCAATGGCTACTAGCCCTTGTGGTTGTGTGCTATTTCCAGTATTCGAGGCAATAAGCCTGCTGGGGAACATGGGTGGGAGGGTGCTGTTGCACCATGTCCTGCTTTGTTGGTCCCTGGCCGATGGCTGGTTGGCCATTGTGTGAACAGAGTGCTGGACTAGATGGACCCTTGGTCTGATCCAGCATCAGGGCACTTCTGATGTTCTAACATAGAACATGGGCAGTTTGAATAGGATTTGGAATGGATGGATTGGTCAATTTCCGGTCCATATCACTTTTACATATATTCACTCATTAATTCAGTAAATGGGGCAGAATGAATTTATCTGTGATTTTTTTTTTAAACAACTCTTGAAAAATCTGCATTTAAGTAAGCAACTTCATAAGCTGCTCTTGAAGCATTTTGGGTTAAGGGGAAGGATTAAAAGGCTTTAAATAAAATATGTAAATGTGTGCTTTCAATGCAAGGAACAGGAGGGAAACCATTCCGATAAAATCCAGGCCAGGCCTAAAGGTTCCCCCATGTGGGGCATGGTGTGGGGAACCCTGCTCCTCTCTTTCACCAACTCTTGTTAGAGATCCAATATTGGAAGTGTGATGGGTGCAGATCTTTCCTCAGGGGCAGGGAAGGTGGATCCTAGATGAGATCTCCTCCAAGGCTGGAAGTCTTCTCCAACTAAGAGGGGGAGTTCTTAGCTATCCTATGGGCCTGGGACGCTGCCCCAGAGTCCACAGGACTGTGCCTGAAGTGCACACATATTTATACAACTATAAAAAAGAAAAGAAGAAACGGTGACATTAATAGTACAGTGAAACTGAATGGAATGTGTTCTGGGTTTCTGCAAAATAAAAAGCTAATTTTACAAGAGTTTCAAATGAAAAACAACAACCCTATAATTCCTTATCTTCCTGTGACAATCACAATTTTACAAGAATTGCTGAAAGGTCGTTCATCGACTTTGGTTTGAAAGGGTTGGTATTGCTTGGATCTGACCAATCAAAACCATTTCCTTGATTTAGGGAACGTGACACTTGCATCCACCAACAAACTCTTCAACTATTTCAACACCTTCACTTGCTCTATCAGACTTGAAAGTATCTTAAGGCTGCAGTTCTATACATTCTGGGAGTAATGAGTTCATTAAAATGTAATTCTGAATAGACATATATAGGATTGTGCTGTAAATAACTAGAATATTGCAGACTTGTTCTGTATTCTTTCTAAATTCATCTCAAGGATGATGTTTCACAGTTTTGTACTGCACTAGAATATTGATCTACAGCTGGAGGTCAGGACCCACAAGTGGATAGCATGCTGACCTATGGTTGATACATACCATATACCGCTTTCATACCGCTATATACCGCTTGCTGTGGCTCCTGCCTTTTATATACTGCTTTCATACCACTTTCATAGTGCAATATCCTGTCTGGTGTAGATTAGGTTTTGGTCATGACTAACTTTTCACATTGATTTCAATGAAACTTAGGCTGGTAATAACCAATAAACGTGGGTATCTCATGCAGGTTGGGAGCAAACATGTGTCTTGATTCTGAAAAGGCTGAAGGTGACTGCTTTAGGAAATGGTGTTTCTAATGCAAACACAAGCAGAACACAAGCAACATATGTTCTTTCCATTGAAAAACCTTCCTGTGTCCATAAGGTGTCAGTGGCCATGAACAGAAACAATCAAAATAAGACATCTTTACGGCAATAAATCATAATAACTCCAGAACAGAAATGGCAGACAGCTGTCATCTTTTTCTGATTCATTCCAGTAGAAAGTTCTCACTGCTTCCCTTGCTATGTATATGTATAACTGGAACACTGTTTTGTCTCTTTCCAGGAGGTCATCAAAGCCCATTTTGCAGACTCTGCTGCAAATTGCAAAGTGGAGCAAAGCAGGCCTTCCCTGTGGATGGATAGATGAGTCAAACGACCTCCAGAACCACACAATCTTAAAATAAGGCCTAACAAAGCGGCAGATCTCTGTGGTGAGTAGTGCAGAGGAATACTTTGGGACATCAGAAAAGGAAAGACAGGGCAACAGAGAAGTGCAGTAGCCTGGTTATTCCAAATGTAATTCTATTCAAATGGCAACTACAAAGGCAAATCCAGGCCACACACACACATAACTTAAACGGCTACATTTGAGCCCATTTCATTGATGGTAAAAAGAGATGGCTCTACAGGTAACTGGGGCAGCAGTGCTCTACTTGAAGGGCTGCCAGAAGACCATCCTCTGTTTTGAAGGCATTCTCTGTTTGAAGGGCTGTTGACTCCAATTCCACTTTAAAGATAATGGACCATAAGATGTGGTGATGATCACCACTTTGCATGGCTTTAAAAGGGGGATGAATTCATGGAGGACAATGCTATCAATGGCTACTAGATCTGATGGCCATACGCTGCCTCCATACTATGGTGTACATAGTATGCCTATGTACACCATTTGCTGGTTATCATGGGTGAGAGGGTGCTGTTGCGCTCCCGTCGTGCTTGTGGGTCTCCCATCGACTGTCTACATTTGCCAGCAAAGAACGGAGATGTCCTTATTAAGTGTGGGGGCCAAGCCAGAGAAACTGCAGCTGGATTCCTTAGTCGGCTGGGATGCCGGCAGAGTTGAATAACGCAGTCCTGGAGTCACAGAGCAGGGTTTCTAGATGCAGGCAGAGTTGGGGTTGCAGTTCAAGGGATCTCAGTTCAGCAGGGAGTCCAAACGCATGCAGAGCTGGAAGGGCCGAACACTGAGGGTTGTGTGTTGTTTTCAGCGTCTTCCCTGGACTGCTCTGAACCCTTGAACTACTGACACCAGGGGCTGGCAATTAGCCCTGTAGTTTCTGAGCTCTGGCAGCCTGCTAAGCTGATCCCTGACTCTCATGAACCTGTGCTCAACTGGGGTTGGGGAGCCTTATGATCCCCATTGTCTGATTCTGTTAAAGGGGCTTCAGCCGGGTCTTGCCTGCCCCCTGAAAGGAAGGGGCCTTGTTCTACTTGGCGGCTAGTCCCTTCCCCAGGATCTGCTGGAGCTTGCTCTTCCCCTTCGTCCTCTGATGGTGAAGACTCTGGGGGAGGCATGACAACAACAACTGGTTAGCCACTGCGTGAACAAAATACTGGACTGGATGGACCTTGGTCTGATCCAGCACAGTTCTTCTGTTCTTATCTTCTTAGCATTGCTATATGTCACTGTGTTGGTGTGAGCGTAATGCCCCCCTCCACATATCTATCTATCTACCTACCTATCTATCTATCCCCACCCACCTCCCTTCTCCCTTCACTCTATCCCCTTCACTCTATCAAGTGGGATAGCTAATACCCTGGGATAGCTAATACCCTGGTGGGATAGCTAATACCCTGGAATTGGGTGGGATAGCTAATATCCTGGAAGACAGAAACAAACTTCAAAGTGATCTTGTTAGGCTGGCGTGCTGGGCTGAAAACAACAGGATGAAATTTAATAGGGATAAATGCCAAGTTCTACATTTAGGAAATAGAAACCAAAGGCACAGTTACAAGATGGGGGATACTTGGCTCAGCAATACTACAAATGAGAAGAATCTTGGAATTGTTGTAGATCGCAAGTTGAATATGAGCCAAGAGTGCGACATGGCTGCAAGAAAGGCAACTGCTATTTTGGGCTGCATTAATAGAAGTATAGCTTCCAAATCACGTGAGGTACTGGTTCCTCTCTATTTAGCTCCGGTTAGGCCTCATCTAGAGTATTGCGTCCAGTTCTGGGCTCCACAATTCAAGAAGGACGCAGACAAGCTGGAGCGTTTTCAGAGGAGGGCAACCAGGATGATCAGGGGTCTGGAAACAAAGCCCTATGAAGAGAGACTGAAAGAACTGGGCATGTTTAGCCTGGAGAAGAGAAGATTGAGGGGAGACATGATAGCACTCTTCAAATACTTAAAAGGTTGTCACACAGAGGAGGGCTAGGATCTCTTCTCGATCCTCCCAGAGTGCAGGACACGGAATAATGGACTTAAGTTAAAGGAAGCCAGATTCCAGCTGGACATCAGGAAAAACTTCCTGACTGTTAGAGCAGTGTGACAATGGAATCAGTTACCTAGGGAGGTTGTGGGCTCTCCCACACTAGAGGCCTTCAAGAGGCAGCTGGACAAGCATCTGTCGGGGATGCTTTAGGATGGATTCCTGCATTGAGCAGGGGGTTGGACTCGATGGCCTTGTAGGCCCCTTCCAACTCTGCTATTCTATGATTCTATAAGTCCTTTCTTTCATTGCTTATGCACTGTGTTGGCTATAGGTGGGGGAAATAAACAGATCCATCAATAAGCAGACAATGGAATGAAAGACGCCTGATCATCTGTGAAATACTTTCCTAGTTCCATTCCCCAACAGAGGTCCTTGGCTGGTTAAAGTCCTTTCCTGGGTGCAGAACTTTACCCACTTGGAATTGGATTCACCAATAAGGAATATGACGTGAACACCTCTTCTTGGAATTCTTGCATGATGTGCATCCATTCTAATGAAGCTTGTACTGGGGCATTCCAGATGGCCCATTTCCTTTTATCAAAAGCTTCTTTTAGTTTAGAAGCTATCTAAAATCCGTACGTCCTTAGTTCCAACCCAAATAGAAGTATTTATTGAAACTGTTTTTAGCTGTCTATGGTCTAAATCAATGGTTCCCAAAGTGGGCGGTACCACCCCCTTGGGGGCAGTGGGATGGCATAGGGGGCACTAAGAAGCAAGGGGGCAGCAGTGGGGAGCTCGAGGTGGTCTTTTCCATACCAGGAGTTTTGGTTACAGAAGGAAATTTCTGATCACTATCCTGCACTATGGAGAGTGGTTCAGAAGCTCCTGGTTGCATTTCCAGCATCATATTTGGTGGAATGTGGTTTTAGTGTGGTCTGCCTACTTCTCTCCAAGCAAAGAAATTGACTCCAGATTACTAAATGTGGTGATTAAGTGACTTTAAACCAGACATTGGGAAACTGGTATCACTTCATCAAGCCCATCCATCACATTAAGAATTTACAGAATAGTGAGGTACTCTATCTACCCTAGTTACTAAATGTGATATCTAATAATCTTGCTAAATGACTATCAGACTTTGAAAAGATGATATCACTGGATCAAGTTCATCAATTAGGTTTAATTGAATAAACTAAAAAAAGTAATTGGATTTTGAATAAATATTCAATTAATTGTTACTGTTTTGAATTTTATTGTTATTATCTTCCTTAGTGGGTCGTTGAAAACCGCTATTCTGAATAATGATTTTTATAGTGTAGGGCAGGGGGCGCTGGGCATGAGTTTGTGGAACCAAGGGGGCGGGTACCTGAAAAAGTTTGGGAACCACTGGTCTAAATTCTTTTAAATTTTGTTTGTTTAAATTTTTAAGCTGTATTCTACACTGTGTTTTATTATCTTATGAATTGTTGTAAACTTCCCAGAGAACTTCAGCTATTGGGCAGTATAGAAATGAAGTTGTTTTGTTGTTGCCGTTGTTGTTATTGTTAATAATAATAATAATAATAATAATAATAATAATAATGTTAATTAACCTGCTAATATTACACAAAAGGCTGCTAATTTATTCCAAGATTTCATGTAGAATTTGTAAGAGATTTGGGGATAAAAGGAGTTAGACACTTTCCCTATATGCTCATGTTTGATGCCTCATATTGCATTTATATTTTCCATTCAATAGGACGCATTAGTTTTCTCTCAAATGCATTCCACCAGTTCGAACACTCCCCTTCCTAACTTAGTAACTGGCATTAAACTAGTCTTAAAAAGGAGTTGCTTTGGAAACATTTATCTGTCTTAAAATAAGACAGAACATCTGCATGTTCTATGTGGCCTGGATCTTTCCCCAAAGGTACAGTCTGGTTTCGTTTTATGAATTTAGTCAATAGTTGTGATAGTGGGGGCAAGAATGCAGATGGATGGGGAAAGTGGTAGTCTTGTTTTGACTCCTTGCAGAGTGAACTCGAAACCCGTCTTCAGCACATGCAAAAATGGACACTGAAATGTCCAGATTCAGTTTTCCAATATGTGAAAATGCACAAGACTTCTTAAATGTATACTAGATATTATACTATCTTAACTCATAAACCCACAAATATTCAGTTTCTCTCTCAGGATTTCTCTCTCACCTTCTAAACCTAAGGGCCTTTAGGGAGGAAGAGGGGGACAATCCTGGACTTACCTGCTTCCGGGATCGTCCCTGGGCATCTATACAGAAGCTTGACGTCTCAGAAGAGAAGAGGGACGTCGCTCCCACCGCACCCGCCATTTTTTTTAAAATAAAAGCACAGGAGCCGGAGTGCACTTGCACGCCAGCAAAAAGTAGGTAACAAACAAAACACCTTGATGTCCCTGCACTCCCCCATGCCCAGGTCCTTCCCTCTGCTGATCCCTGCTACTCTCAGGGAGGAGGGAAGAAGCTGGGATAGGTGCCCATACCTCCAGCAATCCTCGGGATCGTCCTGGGACTGCAGGTAAAACCAGGATAACTGAAGTTTCAGTTTTCCCGGGAAAATAGAGGGATTGTCCCTGCCTGCTCCTGGGATCCCCTGTGCATCATTTGGACACACAGTGATGATCCAGGAACGATCCCAGGCAAAATCCAAGGTGTAGAAAGGGCCTCCATCTTAGGAGAAACATTTTAACCTTTTGTAATGTTGAGGGTGACCCTATGAAAAGGAGGACAGGCTCCTGTACCTTTAACAGTTGCATAGAAAAGGGAATTTCTGCAGGTGTCATTTGTATATATGGGGAACCTGGTGAAATTCCCACTTCATCACAACAGTTAAAGCTGCAGGAGCTATACTAGAGTGACCAGATTGAAAAGAGGGCAGGGCACCTGCAGTGATGAAGAGGAAATTTCTCCAGGTTCCCCATATATACAAATGACACCGCAGAAATCTCCTTTTCAGTACAACTGTTTAAGATACAGGAGCCCCGTCCTCCTTTTCATATGGTCACCCTAGTATTATAGCCACCATTTCAACTCCCAAATGAATTTTGCTAGCACTCAGGACTAGGAAAGAATTAAAATATTGCACTGGAAAATGAACCTAAGCATCAGTAGGAACTAAAAGCTTGACCCCGCATGCCCCAGCAGTGTCTCCAAGACCGCAGAGCTCTCCTTGAGGACAGCGAACCCGTTTGTGCGCAGCAAGGACTTGCAACCCGCCAAGCACTGGCTTTTGCACCTGCGCAGGGTACAAAGGCTCTGGCTCTGATCACTCATCCAGGTGATCAGAGGTGGTAGCTGATAAACTGTGTAACATCAGTGGAATTAAGTTAAACTGTTGGAGACAAAAGAGCTCTGAACCCCCTTCCCGGTTTGCAGATCAGAAGAAGATTTAACAGCTTGAGCAGAAACGGCTTCGCTGAAAGAGATTCAGTTGCAGTTACACCGATGCACACAGCAGAGAGCTAAAAGTGACACTCCTTAAATATCCGGTGAGACTTAATGACTCACGTTTACATACCCTGAAATGCTTCATTCGTTTCAAGGAAAAAATCTACTCTATCAAGATGTCTTTGTGTACCAACACTCCTGCATTCAACATGATTGTCCGCGCAGATTGTAAATCAAAATAGACCCATTTTGATTTGCCCCTCACTTCTGAGAAATGTTAACCTTGTTTCTGACTTAGAGCTGATTTGCTTTTTTCCTCAACGCCCCCCCTTCCCCTGCTACCTACACATCAGGTACCTGAGAAGTACTTCAGAGCTATTTCTGCCTTCAGCCCTTCAATGTAAAGAGATGCCTTCCTTTTTTACAGAAACATATATTTGGGGTTGCTTTGGAGGTCAGACCAGTTACTGGGAGAAACAACAACAGTACTACAAAAGTTTACGGGAATGGCCTTGCTAGGCAATTAAAAACTCCTCGCTCTGTTCAGTATTCATTCTAGTGCAGATTAAGCCCAAGATTTAGTGACTACTGCTACTTCATAGTTATTTTCAGCACTTTAACAGAATCACTTGGTTCTTACATAGGGTGACCATATGAAAAGGAGGACAGGGCTCCTGTGTCTTTAACAGTTGCATAGAAAAGAGAATTTCAGCAGGTGTCATTTGTATATATGGAGAACCTGGTGAAATTCCCTCTTCATCTCAACAGTTAAAGCTGCAGGAGCTATACTAGAGTGACCAGATTTAAAAGAGGGCAGGGTTTAACTGCTGTGATGAAGAGGATATTTCACCAGGTTCTCCATATATATAAATGATACCTGCTGAAATTCCCTTTTCTATGTAACTGTTAAAGATACAGGAGCCCTGTCCGCCTTTCCATATGGTCACCCTAAATTACAACTCGTAAAGTTTAGAAGGATAAACCAGGCCTATTTTCTTTGTCTCCTAGCAAGACTTCCTGGCTTTGTTTTTAAGAAAAACTTAGTCACAATTCTGTTCCGTGGACAATTTCAAATGCATTCATTTATATTTTAAAATGGATACCCCACTTTTCCATTGGGTAACTATACAATATCAATCAGACACACTCTAAAATGAACAACATGGCAACAAATAAAATAGAGCAAGAAGCAGCAATCAGAAACAATAGCAGCATCAGTGGAAAATAATAATAAAAAATATGTTTTTTTTTAAAAGGTTCAACGGATGAAAGAAGAATTCACTTTTCACTAAACTCTGAACACTTTAAAAAGCTTGTGCAAATAAAAATAAAGACTTAACCCGGCACCTAAAACAGAATGACCCTGTTCAGTTGATATGCTAAGCCACGGTGGTTAAGCATTTTGAGCTAAACATTATGGCTTAGCATGTTGTGTGAACCATTCCGAACCATGGTATCTACATAGCCAAGGTTCAAACATACTCACTAACCATTTGCTGCAAACGGGTTACAGCACAGGGTTTAGCCTGTTGTCCGAACAGGCCCAGTAAAATCAAACAGAAGTCCTACTGGACATTCATTTTAATGGGTCTTCTCTATGTTGGCTTTTACCCATAATAAAGAAGACAGCAGGTACATGTCTCTGGGGAAGACACTTCCACTGAAGTCCCTCTTTCTAGTCATCATCCTTTTTTGGGCTGTGGGGCACCTTGACTAGGTGAGGTATGTTTAGGGTGACCATATGACAAGGAGGACAGGGCTCCTGTATCTTTAACAGTTGCATAGAAAAGGGAATTTCAGCAGGTGTCATTTGTATATATGGAGAACCTGGTGGAATTCCCTCTTCATCACCACAGTTAAAGGTGCAGGAGCTATACTAGAGTGACCAGATTTAAAAGAGGGTGCCCTGCCCTACCTGCACCTTTAACTGGCGTGATGAAGAAGGATTTCACCAGGTTCACCATATATACACATGACACCTGCTGAAATGCCCCTTTCAATACAACTGTTAAAGATAAAGGAGCCCTGTCCTCCTTTTCATATGGTCACCTTAGGTATGTTCCCAGCCGCTAGTGCTGCCAACTAGCACCCTAATTGCTGCATTTTGCACCACTGATGTTTCTATGTAATCTTCAAAGGCAGCCCACAAAAAACACATTGCACTAAGCTAATCAGGATTTATAGACTGAGGATGCAATCCTGTACATATTTGTCTGGGAATAAGCCTCATTGAAATCAATGGGATGTACTTCTGAGTACATCTGTATAGGATTGTGCTGTTAGATACTTAAACGAATTAGCGTGCACAAATGAGAAAAAAGCCATGTGACGCTATTGTTGTTACAGATGTAATAGTATCATCTATGCACGTAGCAACTTGCAGAGTACAAGGTCCCAGGTCTGAGAAGCGTTCATTCTCAAATTAGACACAGATGGAGGGGAGGGGGAATGCGGGAAAGGTTATTTATTTATGTATTACATTTCTATACATTCTAAATTCTATACATTTAGTGTAGTGACACACACCTAGGCTTAATCAGAGCAGGGGCATTGAGTCTCTTTCAGCTCGTGGCCCAAATTCCATTTTGGAGAAGTTCTTGGGGGCTGCATTCTAGTGGTGGCCGGGGCTGAAGGCAAAAGAGGGTGGGGCCAAAATAACCCAAATAGCATTTTATTTTGGCTTAAAGTTCTTCTGCTAGAAGTTAAGCCTTAGGGAGGGGATTTCAACCTGGCAGGGTCAGAGGAAGGGATGTTCTTCTGGGGAACCTGGTGGGCTGGACTGGGACCCCAGGAGGGCCAGATTTGGCTCCTGGGCCTGAGGTTCTGCACCCCTGTGGTAGAATATGGTGAGTCAGAGGTTTTGCCAAAAGTGTCACTGGTGGGGTTTGATGATTTTTTAAGGACTGATGTAACACGCGTACTTGCAGGTGTTCTAGGAGGCAGATCCATGCATAGGGGGCAGCAAGGAAGAAAGGGTGGAGTCATTTGAGGGAGTAGGACTGAGGGTGGTAGATCTGGAAGACTAAATGCTGTGTGCAGGAGAGTAGAGGAATCTAACAGCAGACAGAAAAGGAGTGGGGGAGCCCTAGAGATCTTTCAAAGAGTGTTGATTAGTGTGAGGGAGGCCGATGAATTATTTTGGCAGCAGGGAGTTCTGAACAGAGATCAAGGTGAGATAATGCAAGTTCAGAGAGGAGAGGGCTGCTGTAGTTAAGATGAGAGGTTGCCAGGGCGTGAAACAAAGGTTTTGCTGAAGGGATAGAGGGGGGGGCACTTTTTAGTGCCCACTGCCAGCCTTTGGAACTCCCTGCCAAGAGAGGCTAGCTTAGTTCTATTTCTGTTGTCCACTATCAAGCAAAGACCAAAGTCTGAATAAACAGGGTTTGAGCTCCTAAGCTAAAGTAGGTTTTAATTTCCTGGCTGCTTTTTCTTCCTCTTGTTGATATGGTTTTGCTGGTGTTTTATTTTATTTTATGGTTTGAATGTTTAAACTATAATGTCATTTCCTTATAATTTCTGAGGGAATATTTATTTATTATTTATTTAGAGTATTTTTATCCCGCACCTCAGCCAAAATTCTCTCAGAGCGGCTTACATTTTATCAATAAAGAAGACAGTCCCTACCCTCAGGCTTACATTCTAAAAAAGACAAGACACACAAGGAAAAGTGGATGGGGAGGGAAGAGGGAGAAAATAAAAAGAAATTAAGGAGACTGTTTAGGCTGGTGGGAAGGCCCTGCTCCCCCCTCTCATCTCCCAATGGAGGGGCAAACCAACAGCTCCTTCTTCTTCCCCACAGGGTGAAGATGTTAGCCCTGTTGTGTGTGTGTGGGGGGGAATCCAACTGAAGCAGGCCCTGTCTGCTCCAGTGGCATCGTCTTCCAAAATAATTGCTTTTTATGTTCTTTATGGCTAAACAGGGCTATATAGTTCCAAATGGTCACCCATCCAGACACTGACCATATCAAAACCAGCCTAGCTTCAATAAGGTTGCTGCATCATGCACCATCAGACCATCTTCTAGGTCTAGTGAAGAAATGGTGAAGTGTGTGTGTGTGTGTGTGTGTGTGTGTGTGTGTGTATGGAGAAAGAGAGAGAGAGAGAGGTTTTAAATTAAAAGGCGTTTGAGTCATGAAAGTGTCTGTGAAGCCATGCTGGCAGTGTCAAATTTGTAAAAGAAAAGAAAGCAGGGTCACAAGGAGTTTTAAAAATAGTGGCTTGGATCCAGATTTGAAATCAATTTACTTAAGTTAGTCATGACAAACTCAAGTCCTATTGATTTCAGTGGGTCTACTCTATGATGTATGACTACATCTGCCTGTAACCCCTATATCCTGCACCTGGAGCACATGTTGTCCGTGGCTGATTGGATGATCCATGCCATCTTTTAACGTGGCACTGCCACATCCTGATTCCATATTCCCTGAAAACACTCCTCCAACCATCGACCATTGTTGTCAGCACTGCTTGGGGGCAATCATCTCTATGGAACTGTATAAGGGATGATTATCACATGCAGCAGCGCTTACCCAGACCACTGGTATGCACAAGGATCTGTAGATTGTTGCATGTTTTATTATGTTCTTAATGGTTTTAATATTTGTGAACCGCCCAGAGAGCTTTGGCTATTGGGCGGTATAAAATTGTAATGAATAAATAAATATAAATAAATAGGTTAGGGCACTGATGTGCCAAATTTATAGAAAGCAGATAAGGAAAAGGGGAGGGTCATAGCTTGATGGAAGGGTGCATATTTATTTGAATGCAAAAAGGTCCCAGTGGAGAATGGCTCCTCTGATTGCAATAGGGCTGTGAATCCATTCTGAATTTCAGTCACAACCAGCCAGAACTCTAAAAGAGCTCTCCAGTGTATTTAGTCCATTTTGGGGCTAGGGGCCAGCACTTTGGGGTAACTCCTTTAGAGTTCTGGCTGGTTCTCACTGAAAACCAGAATTAGGGTGACCATATGAAAAGGAGGACAGGGCTCCTGTATCTTTTACAGTTGCATAGAAAAGGGAATTTCAGCAGGTATCATTTATATATATGGAGAACCTGGTGAAATTCCCTCTTCATCACAATAGTAAAAGCTGCAGGAGCTATACTAGAGTGACCAGATTTAAAAGAGGGCAGGGCACCTGCAGCTTTAACTGTTGTGATGAAGAGGGAATTTCACCAGGTTCTCCATATCTACAAATGACACCTGCTGAAATTTCCTTTCCAATACAACTGTTAAAGATATAGGAGCCCTGTCCTCCTTTTCATATGGTCACTCTACCAGAATGGATTTATACCCCCAACAAAATTGGAGCCACTAACCTCCAATGGAAGTTCCCACTTTCCGTCTCTGGTAATTAAAAGGATCCTAGATACCAGGTCTGATCTGAGAACTTGGGAAGCTGTTACCAGCCAAAGTAGTTAGTAGGCATGTGCTCCGCTCCTATTAGAAGCGCAGAAGCAGGAGCGAATTGGCCTGCTCCGCCTTGCCCAGAGGCGGAGTAGAAGCGGACCGCGGACCCCTAGAAGCAAGGCAAAGAGAAGCGCCCATTTTCGGAGCGCTTCTCTTTCCGCGGAGCGCTCCGATCGCCATCTTGAAATATTTCGCCCATAGATAACTGGGTTGTTTTTGAAGCTATCGTTCTGAAAATTCTTGTGCTTAGACAGTCATGGATGGGGGTCATTTTGAGACTACTCTCACCTCTCTGCGTCGTGCGGGTTGCGTGCTATATTTTTTTAAAAATCGGGTCAACAAACGGACAGCGTGGGTCAAACGGCGGTTTTCGCCCATAGGATTGCATTGCGGAAAAGAATCGGGGATAACTGGGTTGTTTTTTAAGCTATCGTTCTGAAAATTCTTGTGCTTAGACAGCCGTGGATGGGGGTCATTTTGAGACTACTCTCACCTCTCTGCGTGGTGTGGGTCGCGCGCTAGATTTTTTAAAAAAGTAGGGTAAAGGCGGGAAAAAGATTACCTTTTCGATTGCTGAGGGGCAGAGTCAACTCCCGGTCATGATCACATGATCCCAAAGTTGGAGAAGGGGATAGGCAAAACGGGTAACTTGGGATTCTGGGAACTTCTCTTTCTTAGTCTGAACGGACTGTTCCCAGTGTTTTTTAAAACAGTAGCCCCACCAAATGCACAAACACAACCTGTGAAATCATATACTAAGCCAATAATAAGAGATAGAAACACAGCACTGCTACCCACCCTAACTTTGGGGAACAACTGAAAAGATGTGGTGCAAGGGGATGAGCTCCCCTAGACGTCCACGTCTCATTGTGGACGTGCCCCCACTCTCTCCTGTACTTGGAAGGCCATCAGAGCCTTCCAAAGAGAGTAACCCGGTGGAGCAATGCCTATCATGAGTTGAAGTGAGCGGTCTACTTCTCTTAGTGGTGGAGCGATGCCTATCATGAGTTGAAGTGACAGTTCTACTTCTTAGCGGTGGAGCAATGGCTTTCATGAGTTGAACTGACAGCCTTGCTTCTTAAAAGACTGGTTGACCACCAGTCAAATTGGCAGCTGCTGCTTCCCCCTCCCCTGGGCAAGTCCCCCTATTGCTGGTAAAAGACAGATATAGCCTATTTAAAAAAGTTCTTCTTGCTGTTTATTCAGCAACACTGCTGCTTTTAATTCCACCCCTCCTTTGTTTATTTATTTATTTATTCCATTTTATATGCATTACTGGCTTATATCCTTGGCTCACTTCCTTATGCCCCCAGAAATGTCTGCTGCCTGCCTGCCTGCCTGCCTTCCCTCTCTCCTTCCCTGCCCGCCTTGCAGGGATGTTGTGTGTGTCTGGCTTTGACTCAGGGGAGAAGTCCTTCCTGCGCTCACTTGGAGTTTGGGAAGTTCCAAATCCATTTTTCAAGTGTGGAAGAAGATTCATATTAGGTTGATCTCTACTCCCCAATTCATGGCATGTTGGGATTTCCTTTGAAATGGCCCCATTGAGATGTCTGCAGGTTTAAGCCCTGCCAAAAAACAGGGGATGATGGGACTGCCTTGAGTCTCGGTGTGCGGCGTATGTATCCCTGGATAAGCTGTCATGGTGGTGAGTTTGAGGGTTTTTTTTAACGTGCAAATTGAGGGAGCTATTGGAAAGGGGTGTGAATGGGTGTTGGATTTTCATAAATTCCCCAAAAATCAGGGGATGATGGGACTGCCTTGAGACTCGGCGTGCGTATGTATCCCTGGATAAGCTTTCATGGTGGTGAGTTTGAGGTTTCTAACTTGCAAATTGACGGAGCTATCGAAAGGGGTCTGAATGGGGTGCCCGATTTTCAAAAATTCCCCAAAAATCAGGGGATGATGGGATTTCCTTGAAACCTGGCGTGCATGTGGACACATGGATAAGCTATCATGGTGCAGAGTTTGAGGTTTCTAACATGCAAATTGACGGAACTATCGAAAGGGGTGTGACTTAGGGTTATGGGTGGTGCGTTAGAGGTTAGAGCCCCGCCAAAAATCAGGGGATGATGGGACTGCCTTGAGTCTGGGCATCCATGTGGACACATGGATAAGCTGTCATGGTGGCGAGTTTGAGGTTTCTTAACGTGCAAATTGACGGAGCTATCCCAAGGGGTCTGAATGGGGTGCCTGATTTTCATAAATTCCCCAAAAATCAGGGGATAATGGGATTGCCTTGAACCTTGGCGTGCATATGTATACGTCCATGAGGTGTCATGGTGCCAAACGTGAGGTTTCTAACTTGAACCAAAAAAAAGTTGTTTACTTTTTTAGCTTTCAATGCAACCCTATGGGGGGAAAAACGGAGCTCCGATCCGGATCCGGAGCTCCGAGCGGAGCGGAGTGGAAATGGGCGGGGCGGGGGCGGGGCGAAGCAGCCCGATCCAAAAATCGCAGATCTGGAAGTGAAGCGGAGCGGGGGGTCCATGCACACCCCTAGTAGTTAGTATTAAACTAGATGGACTAATAGGTATTAAGTGGTATGAAGCAGCATCTTATATTCTTCAAAAGCACCAGTTCACAAGTGATATTGAACTGCAAAGATAAATTCCCCTTGGTTCCATGATAACCACCTAGAGATGAAAGGAAACGGATACTTCATTAACATACTTCATCTGGCGCTTTAAGTGGGACACAATGGAACAGATCACTTTCCTCCATCACCAGCGGAGTAAAAGTATAGCATAAAGCGGTTTGTTACAAATGAGCTTGTTTTGGCATCTACCTACTGCTTATCATCTTATAGATATATGCTCAAAATAACTGCAATACAAAGAGAGAAAGAACAGCTTTGTTTCCTGAAGCAGATATGAAGTGTTTGCCTTGAATAATAGCTTCCAAATACCTCTGTCCCTTTTAGCAATGGAGTAGCTAAGAAGAGCGATTCTATGTGAGGGCAACTAAAGAAAGAGGTGTAGAAATGTCTTGATCTCATTGGCCGACATGATAAGCTCATTCCTGTGCAATGGTGGGATCAAGATATCTACAGATCTGCTTTGATGGAAAGTTTCAGGATTGTTTTCATTGGCCAAGTGATGCACAACCTACCAAGGTCTGCAGTTCACTGCTGGTGAGATGCACTTCGGCTACGCCCCCAACGAATAATGGAAAATTGCAGAAACAGAGCCATAGCATCTTCACCTGGACACACATTTCACAGATGTGGGCTAGATGGAACAACTATTAGGTGGATTCACAGTTGGCTACAGAATCGGACTCAAAGAGTACTTATCAATGGAAACTTCTCCAACTGGGGAGAGGCAATGAGTGGGGTACCGCAGGGCTCAGTCCTGGGCCCAGTGCTCTTCAACATTTTTATTAATGGTTTGGACGAGGAAGTGCTTATCAAATTTGCAGATGACACAAAATTGGGTGGGATAGCTAATACCCTGGAAGAAAGAAAGAAACTTCAAAGTGATCTTGATAGGCTGGAGTGCTGGGCTGAAAACAGCAGAATGAAATTTAATAGGGATAAATGCCAAGTTCTACATCTAGGAAATAGAAACCAAATGCACAGTTACAAGATGGGGGATACTTGGCTCAGCAACACTACAAATGAGAAGGATCTTGGAATTGTTGTAGATCACAAGCTGAATATGAGCCAACAGTGCAATATGGCTGCAAGAAAGGCAACTGCTATTTTGGGCTGCATTAATAGAAGTATAGCTTCCAAATCACATGAGGTACTGGTTTCTCTCTATTTGGTCCTGGTTAGGCCTCATCTAGAATATTGCATCCAGTTCTGGGCTCCACAATTCAAGAAGGATGCAGACAAGCTGGAGCGTGTTCAGAGGAGGGCAACCAGGATGATCAGGGGTCTGGAAACAAAGCCATAGGAAGAGAGACTGAAACAACTGGGCATGTTTAGCCTGGAGAAGAGAAGATGGAGGGGAGACATGATAGCACTCTTCAAATACTTAAAAGGCTGTCACACAGAGGAGGGCCAGGATCTCTTCTCGATCCTCCCAGAGTGCAGGACATGGAATAACGGGCTCAAGTTAAAGGAAGCCAGATTCCAGCTGGACATCAGGAAAAACCTCTTGACTGTTAGAGCAGTATGACAATGGAATCAGTTACCTAGGGAGGTTGTGGCCTCTCCCACACTAGAAGCATTCAAGACGCAGCTGGACAACCATCTGTCAGGGATGCTTTAGGGTGGATTCCTGCATTGAGCAGGGGGTTGGACTTGATGACCTTGTAGGCCCAATCCAACTCTGCTATTCTATGATTCTATGAAAACAGAACATTCAGGAACCAATAGGAGAACAATGCAATGACTCAGAACACTCCACCAGTGGAGGCTGGTGGCTCCGATGTCATTGGGATGAATCTGCTCCATGTTTCACTCAGAACTCTACAGGAGCTCTCCAACGTTGGGTAGCTCCTTTAGAGTTGTGTCTGAAACCTGGAGTAGATTCACTGCTCCATTGACATTGGAGCCACCAGCCTCTGCTGCACTCCGCTACTGACCTAAAAGTTGCAATTCCCCTACAAAGGAATTTCAAAGGGTGACTTAGGGATGTGCAAATCAGAAAAAAAGAAGCTTGTCAAGGTTCTCCGAATTCCACCTCGAAACTTGTTGTGACTTGTGTTCCTATCAGATTGTGATTGTTTTTCTCCTTTCCACTTGAAAATGTGTGTGTGTTTTTCTGCACATTTCCCGAAATATACACATCAATTGCATACATTCTATAAAGGCCCCCACTTTTCAAGCAATTTTTTGTTTGTTCTGCAAACTCAGAAATGTACGGACTTTGATGGTCGTTTGTGTTGTGGTCCCTGTACAGTTCTAGGCGGTGTGAACTGGATGAATTCTGGTCAAAAACAAACTAAAATGAATTTCTCATACTCCAGTGTGAAATGGCAGAATTAGGATTTATCAGAACATTTGATGCTATTCATTTCGGAATGAACAAGGATGACGTTTTCCTGCCTACACCCATTGTTAATTAATTCAGCAGCACAAAGGTGATGTTAACCCCAAATACCGCCACTGTGAACAGTCGCTGGGTTTGTTTTGCAGACGGACTGTACCTTGTGTATTTCATGACATTTGACCCCACCGTTTGCTACTCCACGCCCCCTCTATACCCATGCCATACCTGGGGTTGTACTTCATGCACCTGATAAAGTGGACTTTAGTCCACAAGGGTCAAAGTCAAACTGTACATTACGTTAATTGCGGAGCACGTATCTAAGACTTTCCTTTTTTCCCTTTTTCAATTACTCTAGAGTAAGTGTGAATGGCCTGAATTCAGATTGGGGCCACTGTGGATCAGGAAGGGAGTATTGTTTGCTTCCCAAAGTCTCCCTGCCTTTTAAACTCCAAATGTTGAAGGGGGGGGGGGGTTAGGAAGCAAACAGTGGGTCGGTGGGGAGTTTAAGAACATAAGAATATAAGAAGTGCCCTGATGCTGGATCAGATCAAGGGTCCATCTAGTCATGAAATTTGTGTCTGGTAAACTGGAGATAATTGATGTTTGCCGTCCAGCTTGATGATTGCTTCAAATGATTTATAGTCTTATGTAACTGTGTTTATTTTAGTAGATGTCTGTGTTGTAAATTGTACATTGTTTCCTTTTCCTTATGTATCTGTTTTTGTCCGTGTTTTGGTTGTTTTGTGGCAAATAAGTAAAAGTATAGATTGAAGGGTCCATCTAGTCCAACACTCTGTTCACACAGTGGCCAACCAGCCATCGGCCAGGGACCAACAAGCAGGACATGGTGGTGCAACAGCACCCTCCCACCCATGTTCCCCAGCAACTTGTGCACACAGGCTTACTGCCTCGAATACTGGAGATAGCACACAACCATCAGGGCTAGTAGCCATTGATAGCCTTCTCCTCCAGGAATCTATCCAACCCCCTTTTAAAGCCATCCAAATTGGTGGCCATCACTCCATCTTGTGGTAGTGAGTTCCATAGTTTAACTGTGTTAAATTATGTGAAGAAGTACTTCCTTTTATTTGTTCTGGATCACCCACCCATCAGCTCCCACCAATCAACTTAATCCTCCTCAAGTGATGCATGATGGTCCCAATATGAATTAGGGCCATGGGCATCTTCTCTAGAGTAAAAAAGAGAGAGAGAGCCCTCAACTACATACTACATAATTGATGTAATGTGTAGTTTGAACTCTGAGTTTATGTTTCACGATGCTACTGGTCTCTTTGCTGTTTTTGTGTCAAAAGACTAACAAGGCTACCCTCTGAAAGTTTTAACCTTAGGTTGGTTAATCCAAGTTTGATGTAAAGATGAAGAACCATAAGAAAGGAGATCAAGGGCCATCAACAGTTAACATTTGGGCAGCAGACTGAGCAGGCACACAGGTCGCTATGGTTGGCGAGAGGTATTGTATTCCTATTTAAATTATAGTAATTATTCCTAAATCTGCATCGAAACATATAAATTAGTGCATGCAAACTTTATGCAAATCTATCCTCTCTTGTCCTCTTTTTGGAAGATGTGCAAGTGGTCATGTAGTTAAGACTTCTGAGGATGAAGTGACAAGGGTGGAATTAATTTAAGAGGAGGCCATCAGAATAGATAACAGAACTGCCAGGGATTCCTCCTCACAGCTTTCAGGCTTCAGTTTCATTATTTATTTAATTTATTTATTACATTTATATACTGCTCCAGAGCCGAAGCTCTCTGGGCGGTTTACAAAAGTTAAAAACAGTGAACATTAAAAAGTATACAAAACTCATCTGCAGAGCAGGAGAAGCAAGAGTAAACAAGCAAGCCCCCCCCCCCCCCGACCCCAATAAAACTTTTCCATGCTGTGGATTGCTTCACATACTGCTAAAAAACTCCTTCATGGAAGTCATTGCTGTGTAGAAATTCATGCCCATGCTGCTAGCGTGTAGATGATCTCATTTGACTTCCATGTAGTAACAGACTGCTTGGATTCTTGGGCTTGAACCAGGAAGAGACTGAGCTTGGGAGGGACTGTGTGTGTCTAAGGCAAAGGGCTCCCTTCAGGCCCAGAAAAGAGTCAGCGTGGGCAACATCGCTCCCCGCAATTGACAGTATGAAGTCTTCAGATTGGCCAGGCCCTTTATGACTATTAGGAACCAGCCCTAGCCTCTGCAATTCATGCTCTGGTCTTCCTCTGTGTTTCTCCAGGGCCTTCTGGCATAGATTTGGATATGATTGCCTGGACTCTGATACAGGCAGGCAAAGGAAGGTATTCCCAATCCACAATGACGCTTAGCAAATCCATTGCAAACAATGCTGAGCATGTTGCCTATTGCAACATTCATTCAGTTAGGGCCTTGCTAGACCTACCTTTAAATCCTGGCATGTGGAGGGCCAGCCTGTGCTAGAAGTACACATGACACGCAACGGGGTAAAGGAAAGCCCCATTGCGTCAGCCATTATTTTTTTAGCTTAAAGGGGCCATGTGTGCAGGAGCGCACCAACGAGAAGGTAGGGTGTGTTTTTTTTTTAAAAAAAGGGTTCCCCGCTCCCCCTTGTCCCGATTTGCCCCCACCATGTCCAATGCCCCCCCTGCCCGCCATGTCCAATGCCCCCTGCTCGCCATGTCTGATCCCCCCACCCGCCCGCCATGTCCGATTCCCCCCCATCGCCCCTAGGCCACGATTCCCCCCCCCCCCGATGTCCCCTGGCTCTGCTCTTCCCCCATCTCTCCCACTGGGTCCGCTCTTCCCCCCTGACCCCCATCTCTCCCCCCCCCGCGATTCCCCCCTGGCCCTGATCTCCATCTCTCCCTGGCTTGATGGGCACAGCTTCTCCCAGCTACTCACGAGTAAGCCATGTAGCCGGGAAAAGCCACGGAACCGGCTAGACCTTCCAAGCCCCGGGCTCAGTCCAGGGCTGCGGAAATACCGGGCCACAACCGGTGCCGGTTATCCCGGGCCAAGGGAGGGTTTAGCCCGGGCTGACCCCGGGATCCCCTATGCGTCATCTGGACGCACAGGGGTGAGCCCAGGTATCAGCCTGGGCTAAACCCTCATCTAGCAACGGCCTTAGTCAGTCACTCATTACACTTAATTAAAAGAATGAAGTTGCAAAGCAGGGTGTTTCATCTGGACTTCAAACAGAAACCCCAAACAAAGAGGAGAGCTGAATGGTCAGCATTTTCAAAAATCAGGCTGGAAGCTTATAATGGTTGGAAGTTTATAACCATTATAAGCTTCCAGCCATTACATAAACCATTCCTGGGTATCATTATTATTATTATTATTATTATTATTATGAATCCCATCGCTCTATTTGCAAAAAAAAGGGTTGTGAGGGAGATAAAGGGTTGTGAGAGTAGTAGGGCCTGTTCAGACAACACACTAAGCCATGGTTAGGCCACTACCCTTTTTCAGGTTAGTGAGTGTGTTTAAACCGTGGTCACCATGGTTAGGAATGGTTCACACGACATGCTAAGTCATGGTTCACACAACACGGCAAGCCATCATGTTTAGCTCAAAATGCATAACCACTGTGGCTTAGCGTGTCATCTGAACAGGGTCGTAGAGATAAAGAAAACTTGCATCATGTCTAATACTTGATATGCTACAAACCCCCCCCCCACATTATCATATAGGCAAGCACTCTCTAAAGCTTTGCACTGCATAAATAAGACTGGGGCCCTAGCTAGACCTGAGGTTTATCCCTGGATCGTCAAACCTGTTCATCTAGGTGACACACAGGGGATCCAGTGCTCAGGCAGGGGTGAACCCTGGATGATCCCAGGATAAACCTTAGCTCTAGCTGAGGCCACAGGGGATCCAGTACTCAGGCAGGGGCGAACCCTGGATGATCCCAGGATAAACCTTAGGTCTAGCTGTGGCCACAGGGGATCCAGTGCTCAGGCAGGGGCGAACCTTGGATGATCCCAGGATAAACCTTAGGTCTAGCTGTGGCCACAGGGGATCCAGTGCTCAGGCAGGGGCGAACCCTGGATGATCCCAGGATAAACCCTAGGTCTAGCTGTGGCCACAGGGGATCCAGTGCTCAGGCAGGGGCGAACCCTGGATGATCCCAGGATAAACCTTAGGTCTAGCTGCGGCCTTAGTAGTGACTACGGGTGGGGATATGGGTACCTGTTGGTTTGACCTCACCAAAGTTGTCGTGCTGTGAACTTAGCCCCCACCTAAAAAAAAAAAAGAAGAAGTTCCAGTCCCTACACTCTGGTAAAAGAGTCTCATGCCATTAGGGAAGAACACTAATAAGTTCCTATAGAACAATGGTCTACAGCAAGATTTGCTCCTTTCTTTCCTACTTTTTGTGTTATTGCGATTAAATTGGCCAGAGGACCAATGGGAGGACCTGGATTCAAATCCCTACTTAGCCACGGAGCTCATTTTGTTTCCGTATTGTGTGCGCACCACATTTACAACTGCAACAACAGAAGTAAAATCATTTCCACTTCATTCCAGACTTGCGAAAATAATTGTTTATAGCCCATGTCCACAACACAGCTACGTTAGCCATCTTTGGCTTATAAGGACAAAAGGAAAGGAAAGGAAAGGAAAGCTTTTCTAAAGCTTCTTTGACTGCTTTTCTCTGGAGACAATTCTTACTCACCGCAGGTAACCAGGCAAGTGTCTGATTACAAGTCTGCATTACTCACTTGCTGCCGCCATCATAATCACAGCAGGCTTGGAATGAAAGCTTCAGATCAGCGCATTGCCTTTCTGGAAAGGAAGATGAGGACAGCAGGAAACCCGGGCGATGCCGTGTGTTTATGACAGTTTTTCCTCCCACCTGAAGGTGGTGCTAAATTGCTTCTTTCAGCCACTGCGCAGTTGACTGGTAGCCAATGGTCTGTCACTCATTAGACAGACTTGGCTGCTAATTACTTACTCCTGAAGAAGGGTCATGTTCTTTAAAAGTATTTGGCAATATTTACTTGCATACATCATTTATAATGTGCCTTTAGGCTCAAGGAATTCTCAAGGCAACTATATATCTCACACACACACACACACATATATATATATATATATATATATATATATATATGTGCAACATTAAAAAAAATGAAATATTCTCTCAGACTCCAGAAACTAGACACCATCCATCTTATTCAGCCTTGAAATGCTGGGTAAAATGTCTTAACCAACTTTCTAAAGCCAAGCAGGATTCATGGGGAGGTCATTCCATAACATAAAGGGGGCACCACAGAAAGGGCCCTGCTCCTAGTAGAAATGATTTTACTACATACTGCAGAGAAGATAGCCAAGTCTGTGCTGAACATTACATTCTTGGTTGCTCTGATCCTGAAGAACCTCAAGCCAAATGCCAAATAGCCAAGAAAAAGCAAAAACAGCAGAAGATAATACGGAGTTGTTGTTGTTTTGTTTAAAGAAGCAAAAGAACATATTTCCCATACTCCTTTGGTGGCTTTACTTAGGGTTCACTTGAGGAGAAGATAACTTTCTTTGGCTAAGTGGAATGTAATATACCCTGACTGAAGTGATATTTCCCAATAAAACAAAGTCAGCAGTTCAGATTTCTTCCACATTTAAGTTTAACCACTCCTTTTCAGTTATTGCTTTAACAAGCCGAAAGATTTTGCTTAATACATAAAAAGGAGTTAAACCACGAAGACACTTAAAGTAATGAGATGTCAAGTCTTTAACTAATGGGATTATGCAGTAAAGGACCCTTTAAAGATGGCTTGGCCTAAATGGTCCAGTTTCCATAAAGACCTTATTATAGGTCAGCAGTTTAGACAATGGACAATCACCCCTTTAAAAACATGGCATAGAACAATAAAACAAATTCAACAAATCTAAAGAGCTTGATTTTCTAGAACGCTTCTAATATATATTTATGAACTTTTCTAAGACAGCTGTGTATGATGCTTGCTTGACATGGTTTTAGTCATTTTTAACAGACAGATGGATTTGTATAGACATATAGTCTTTTTCAACCGCTTCCTAAATTTGTTTTTAAATTAATTTTTTTTAAAAAAAATGAAGTAACCTTTTACTTTTATGGCGAATTTTTGTATATAATCAGAACACTCATTTATAGTGATAGCTATGAGGAAACATAGTCACATAGACCTCTCTGCATGATTTCAAAAAATATCTTGAATGGTAATACTAACCTCTATTTGGTTGCAGTCCTATAGCAACTTAACCAGGAGTAACCTCAAGTGAATTTAATGAGACTTACTTTTGAGTAACATGTATAGGGCTGCACCTTAAAGTGGTGGTGGGGAAGTATACGTGGGGAGGAAACCCACTTCATTGTTCTGTGAATTAAAAGATACCTTCCTTTCCCCCTCCCCTGATATGGAGTATTTTCAAAACTTATAACCATGGAAAAGTGAAGGCACTTAATTCTGGGAAAGGTAATTGCACTTTGGTTCCATTGAAATCACTGGGACTTAAATTAATCTTGACTAACTTAAGTTTCATGGAGTGCAATGGGTCTATTCTATGTATGATTAAATCAGTGTCGCATGAATTGAAGTTAATGGTAAAGCGTTGAAGAATATTTTCCCCTTACCGTGGTTCTGATCTTGATTCCCCCTTCCTGCTGCTGCCATTTATAAATAAAAGAAATAAACCTAGTAAGTAATGGGGCACTTATGCATTGCCAAAAAAGAGGAGAAAACTGGACACTGAGATACATAATACACTGCAATTTTAGTTAGTGATTGATTGATTGAATTTGATTGATTACATTTTTCTACTGAAGCTTTCTGGGCAGTTCACAACAATTATAAACACAAAATACACCATAAGATATAATAATATAAAAAATATAAAAGCTTCAAAATACAATGTAAAAGTACAAATCAAACGAAAACCTAGCAACAGTGCAGAGATTTAAAATATAATAACAGATTTTAAAGCAACAGAGCTAAAAGACTAAAATGCCTGGGAAAATAAAAAGGTCTTCACCTTGATATAAGCATCCAAACGGGACGCACTAGATATGCGTCTAGCCACCATAAATCCAATAAGCAACAGACACGGGGGTAAAATCTTTAGTCTCGGCTTTAATCTCACAGCGAAATGACTGTGTTAAAAAGTACAGAAGCAGCCCTTAGCCCCCCTGTTCTGGACCTTTTATAGACAGGTACAAACATAATACGTAATACATAGGAGTGCGCCTGTGTGAAATTCTAACTGAGCCAAATTCCACTGTGATTTATATGACATGTGTGAGATTATCACAGTAGTTACATAGGCTTGTGCTTGGTTATATGATGTGGACATTGGCCTGTATTCAACTAACAACTAACTGGACACGTCGCTCTGACATTAACCATTTTGCATCTGGTTTCTTCTCACTTCAACCTGGCACCAGAAAGAGTACAACGTAGGTGGCAGATGTGCCTCTTTGGGAAGCTCATTCCACAAAAAGGTGCCACAGCAGAAAAGGCCCTCTTCTTGGTAGCCACCCGCCTCTTCGTGGAAAAGAACTGCTGAAGATGATCTTAGGGTCAGGGCAGGTACATATAGGAGGAGAGGAGACATATGTACCTGCTCAGTCTGCAGTTCAATTGGAAGATAGGACACTTCCAGGTTTTTGCATTCTCTTCTTATGATACTCTCCCTTGGAACCAGGCTTGAATTGGGCAGCCTTTCCAATGGAGACATCTTCAAATAGAGAACTGTTCTCTGTATACTAGGGCACATGGCTACCCTAAAATAATGTCAAGCATAATACATAGCACCTCAATGCCTTCTTAAAGACTGATCTGAGCTGGGCTTTATTTTCTATCAGATTTGGGTTAGACCAGCTTTCAAATTACCACTCATTAAGAACATTGATTTGGTCACTGAAAAACTCTGTGATTCATCAGATATTCATCTCTCCTGTTTTCCCTGTAGTTTTAATTTTGATCCAATAATCCCCACACATGGATTACTGGGTGTTTTGTCTGTGTGGAGACTGCATGATCACGACTTAAGAAATATGTGCAAATATTTGAATACACAGGGGTGGGGGAACAACAACAAATGAATCCTTTTCCTTAAATATTCAATAGAAAGCAATGGCATTCTTCTGTCAACAGAAACAGAACAAAATCTCTTCCTGATAAAGGTTTTAATCCTGGAAGTTTGTGTGTGCTCTAACCTATTGCTTATCTAGCTATGGAGACAGACAATGGTTTTTTCGGGTAGTTAAAGGTGATAGGAGGCGTCGTTGGTTGTGATCAGGGCCGGTGCTACCATAGAGGCCACTCAGGCGGCCGCCTAGAGTGCCAAGCTAAGAGGGGCGCCAGGCGCAGTGCAACACTCACGCGCGTTGGCTGTGAGCCGGCCCGGGATTCAGCTGGGCCTGGGTGGGCAAGATGGCGCCCCACACCCGCCCAGCTGAAGCGAAGCCAGGGATGCTGGGGTGGGGGTGGGGCGGCTCCACATTTGGACTTCCGGAAGAGAGAGAGAGAGAGAGAGAGAAAGAGAGAATGTATGGGTGAATGGGGTGCATGGGGTCTTTGAGTGAATGCATGTGTTCATGCGTGTTTGTTTGGAGTGAGTGATGCTGAGTGTGTGTGCACACGTGTGTGAGTTGGGGATGATTTGGAGGTGATATTCCTATTAAATAATGCATTTTAGACCCATAGACGTTCCTTTCCAATTTGTTTGCTATATTTGGCATGTTGTATTTCTTGCACTTTAAAATAAATTTAGCAGTTTCAAGTTTTGTGCTTCTTATTTTTTCCAGGAAACATACGTTCTTAAAAATCAAAGTTGGCATTTTTTGGGTGTGTGTGTGTGAAAGTAGCTCACCTTGCCTAGGGTGCAAAATAGTCTGGCACCAGCCCTGATTGTGGTGTGCATTCTCATTTCTTTATTCCACAATTCACTTTGTTCAACTTGGCAGCTACAACCTGCCAAACTAGTTTTGAGACATAATAGTGAAATGAGTGTGCATACAATGGATAATGATAGCAATCATATCAGCATATTACCTTCAACTCTGTGCAAACTTCTCCCCCACCACCACCAAAATACCTATTGCTGATTGTGTGACCTTTGGTAATAAGCAAGAAAGTTTGTACCTACAGATTCGTTTCCTGGAGTTCAAAGAGGACTTGTGTTCCTTAGCATCAGGGCCTGTAATTTTTTGGCTCCTTCCCTTAAATCTGATATTACATTGTCTGCTTTCCAGTCCGCAGGTACAGTGGCCAATTTTAGAGACTCGTTACGTATTGTTGTTAGGAGATCAGCATTTTCACATTTGAGTTCTTTAAAAACTCTTGGGTGGATGCCATCTGGACCCAGTGATTTGTTTGTCTCAGTCCGCCACTTAAGGTCCTTTGAGGGTTATCTCCTGCGGCCGCCTAATGTGAGATTGGCGGCCACGCGTGAGAGGACCTTTTCCTTTGCCACCTTTCAGTTGTGGAATGACCTGCCAATTGAAATGTGCCTGCTGACCTCTGTGAATGTGTTGAAGTGGGAAATAAAGACTCTGCTATTCCGGCAGGCCTCCCCTTTTTAGAATTATTATTTCTCTTTGCTGATTGTTATATACTGCTTCTAGGCTGTATTGTTTCTATTGTAGGTTTGTTGTTGTTGTTAAACTGTTTTTAACTCTGTATGCTGCCTAGAGTACTTTGTAAATAGGTGGGAAATAAATTGAATAAATAAATAATAAATAATAATATCTACCAATAAGGTGTGGATCAAGAAACCCACTTTCAAAGCCTCCTTGGGTGCACAGAACTAGTACTTTTGAAGTAGGATGGGATGGCATCCCATTCCTCTTCAGATGGACAAAAAATGATTCTGGCCTAATCACCCCATTTCCCCGCCTGTTCCTTCGAAACTATTCCAGTGACACTTTCTTTTCTTCAGTCCTATGTCCATATCCACACTTGTGCCAAAGCAGAGACTTCCCACCTTGTTGATGCTAGACAACTACCCATCTCTGGGTTACCTGAAAGAGCTCAGTATTAAGGACCATTGACTTCAGTACTAGCCAGGCTTCAAATAAGCAGCTTTTATGCACCCCATCACTTCCTCGCCCATCATCAGGGTCCTGATCAAGATCACTTTAGGTATCAGGCAACCTCCTGATTGACCATCCCTGGATGGCCAGGGCATCAGACAAGCTGGAACATGTTCAGAGGAGGGCAACCAGGATGATTGTCTGGAAACAAAGCCTTATGAAGAGAGACTGAAACAACTGGGCATGTTTGGCCTGGAGAAGAGAAGATTGAGGGGAGACATGAGAGCACTCTTCAAATACTTGAAAGGTTGTCACACAGAGGAGGGCCAGGATCTCTTCTCCATCCTCCCAGAGTGCAGGACACAGAATAACGGGCTCAAGTTAAAGGAAGACAGATTCCAGCTGGACATCAGGAAAAACTTCCTGACTGTTAGAGCAGTATGACAATGGAACCAGTTACCTAGGGAGGTTGTGGGCTCTCCCACACTAGAGGGATTCAAGAGGCAGCTGGACAACCATCTGTCAGGGATGCTTTAGGGTGGATTCCTGCATTGAGCAGGGGGTTAGACTCGATGGTCTTGTAGCCACCTTCCAACTCTGCTATTCTATGATTCTATGAATATAAGTTAGGGTGACCATATGAAATGGAGGACAGGGCTCCTGTATCTTTACAGTTGCATAGAAAAGGGAATTTCAGCAGGTGTCATTTGTATATATGGAGAACCTGGTGAAATTCCCTCTTCATCACCACAGTTAAAGCTGCAGGAGCTATACTAAAGTGACCAAATTTAAAAGAGGGCAGGGCACCTGCAGCTTTAACTGGTGTGGTGAAGAGGGAATTTCACCATGTTCTCCATATCTACAAATGACACCTGCTGAAATTCCCTTTTCAATACAACTGTTAAAGATACAGGAGTCCTGTCCTCTTTTTCATATGGTCATCCTATATAAGACCCTTGAGAGTACAGATGTTTGGATTTTCCGCAAGGTAGTCTTACATCATGACTGGGACTCAAAGAATTATTTTAGGCCGGGGCATGCCTTGAAGGATTTCAACAGCAGACTCCCACCATTCCATATTTGGAATTGTTTTGGGAAGTCTCCTCCGATTCAAAACTGCCTTGCTAGTTGGTGGTGGAGGACTCACTCTGAAGCTCCCTTTCAGCAAAAAGATGAATGCTGAAAAATGCGAACCTTGCCCCATGAGGTTGGTCCAGGCTCTACCTTGCTACTTTACTTTTATGTTCTGGCAAGCTTTTGTCTTTCTAGATAGATGAGCTTTTATATGGTCTTACCACATGTCCTTGTTCACATATGTTTGCGACCATGCGTGTAGGCAAATGCCATGACAAAGGTGGGAATGAAGAGATCTTTTCCAGAGACGTGGCTCACATGCAGCTGATTATGCACCACCGTGTCTCCAAGACCTGGGGAAATGGCTACTTCAAAACGGGGGGAATTAGCTCAATACCAACTCTTAAGGGTAAATATTACAAGCTTTATTTTAATCACAAATACATTTCAGGGGAGGAAAATGCTTAGTTCCTACACTAGCTCCCTAGCACATGGATCAGTATGCTACTGCTAATAGTACTAATATAAGCCTTAGCTAGACCTACTGTTTAGCCCAGAACAGAGGAGGGAAGATCCTGTAATGTGTTTATCACAAGATCCCTCCTCTATCTACACATGACACATGACGACCTCAGCAGGAGAGGTGTTGTATCCACCATTTTTTTAAAGGGACAGGAGCGCATGAACGCTTGTGCACGCAAGGTAAGTGGTTTTTTTTTAATCTAACTTATTTTCCCTGTTCCCCCCACCCTACCCCCGATGGGCATAGCGCTCCTCCCGGCTCCGCGTGAGGAATCGTGTGGAGCCGGGTCATCCCGTGGCACCTGGCCACACGTTCCGCAGTCTCAGGCTCAGCCCAGGACCATGGAAAAACTAGGGCCAAAGGCGAGGGCTCTATCCCGGTGCAAGGGAGGGATGATCCTTCCCTGATCCTGGGATCCCCTGTGCATCATGTGGACGCACAGGGACGATCCTGGGGTTCGCCTTGGGATAAAGCCCCATCTAGCTATGGCCATAGACTTAGAGAAAGATGGAGGTGGGGGAATTGACGTTTGTGAACTAAGGAATGGGTTAGGGTGTTAGGAAAAGGCAAGACACACTTTGGGAAGCAATACACCAGGATGCTTGAATGCTGTGGTGGTGGGCCATGTGGAAGTAGAAATGATTGATTCAGAGGAATAAAAGGAGAAAGACACTTAAAGTAGTTATGGGAAGCCTACCCACTTCACCCTTGGAAAACAATGGCTCTGGCATAAAGGCCTTAATATAATCAGTTTAAGAATATGAACTATATTAGTGCCCTTAACATCTGCATTTTGGTTACTCAAAACTCTTGGTTATCTGAACTTGTGTATTTTTCCTGTGCATCAAATCTATAAAACATAAAACCTTATGTTCCTTCGCCATTTTGATGACACTAATTATTTAGATGTTCCCCAAGCTTTTTGAACGATTCTTGTATTTTCCAGAAAAAACACCCGCACTAAACAGTAGAGGAGTTTCCTTTGGTGTTTTTATATATTTTGCCCTTCTCCCAAAGAGTTCAGGACATACAAGTGGAGTGTCTCCCCATTTTATCCCCATAACAGCCCTTTAAGGAAGGCTAGGTTGAGAGAGAGAGTTGCCCAAGGCCTTCTAGTAAGATTCATGGTTGAGCAAGGATTTGAATCCAACTCCCCAGTTCACATGTAATACTCTATGCATTATATGTGTAGGTAGTTACTATGGCATTCTCCAGAATGTTTCCATAATTCCCCTCCCCCGACAGTCAGATATTTCAAGTTAAAAACGTAACAAAGAATCTGTCCCTAATTAAATCCATTCATGATACATGCACTCAAATTCAGAGTTGAAAAGAAGGCCTTTGTTACCAGAATGATAAAATCTACCTATGTGGCCTTTCTAATATTCTCACAAATGGTCCTCTTTAGATTTGATTGACAAGTCAAGCCATAGCTCTTTTTGATTATGAATGAGGCTAAGGTGTCTGGATAGAAAATTGACATTTGACTGGAGGTCTCTTGGTGAGCATGTCTGGACTTTGCCCCAACATGCACGGGAATTCAGGTAATATCATCAGTAATAAGATAATGTATGTGAAATGCTTTGAACACGAGATAGATGCTAGATAAATGCTTCGTAGTATTCAGTGTTCCCCAGGGATGGGGAACGTTTCGCCTTTCATATGCTGTTGGACTGCAACTCCTATCATCCCTCACTGTTCGCTATGGTGGCTGATGAGAGCTGCAGTCCAACAACATCTGGAGGGTCACAAGTTCCCCTACTGTGGTTTATAGGGGTTCTACACATAGCATAGAAGGAGAGGCCATGAGTGAGATTTGTAATCTCAAATGATCCTTGAACTGAGGGGGGAGAATCCATAGTGGCAGCTTAGATGATAACTTCTGGTAACAGGACAAGCCAGGAACACAAAAGAGAAATTGAGAGTGGTGGATTTTCCTTCATACACTTAAATACTCCTGGGATTCTGGAAGCAGGCAGCCAGTGTTGGCCAAAGACCTTTTGCTACTTGAAGTAGAACCCAAATGGCAAAGAACTATCACAACCACTAGGGGTGTGTGCACTCCGCACTGGAAAGATCTGGTAACCGCGAACATCTGCAGAGATTTCAATCTTCCAGAGCAGAGGTTGGCCGCTTCCAAACCCATTTGTTAGGAATTTTTAAATGGAAATTAACAAAAATGCTTACATCTGCATAATTTTTATAGATAAAGAGATGAAACATGGCAAGGTGATAGCTCTTAAGGAGGGCTTGATGTGTGTGTATGAGAGAGAGAGAGAGAGAGAGAGAGGCACCCCCCCACACACCATGTGGTTTTCCTGTAGGCAATTAAATACACAACAATGATGTTCGACTATTTATTTTTACAATAACGAACAAACTGATTTTGCACTCACAGAAATATTCACACAGAGCTTAAAATGTACACTTTGAAATGCATGCTGTGAGTAACTGTGGTTGCTGCTTTACGTTGTTGAAAAATTTGACACCATTCAGTTCATAATTGAATTTAACGCAACACTCTGCTTTAACAAGGAGAGCTAGAACGCAGTTCCTGTTGTCTGTGCATATCTTTCCCATATGAGAAAACATCCCTTCTACCTATGCATTTACTAACTGGTCAATCAAAGAACTAACACTCTGTTCAAAAGATGTAGATTTGATGTATCTCAGTAATTGCATCCATTTCTGGTCCAGAGGAAGAACCAGTTTTCTCATTTTTGGAAGGAACTTCTGGATTAGGTTGAGCTCATCAAAAAGGTCTTCTACATTAACTTCAGTGTCCAGAATCTTGGCAACTTTACACTCATGTATAAGGCACAGCTTCTCTGAACCAAGTTCAACGGCTGTGAAGTTCTGTAGGAGTGTGCTTCCAGACCATGGCTTAAGGTATGTTATTGCTTGATTGTAGATTTTGACTACGTTTTTGAAACACACACACACACACACTGAGAATCCAGCTGAATTTTAAGATGCCCTTTTTAATGGTGTGCTGCTTTTAATGATGCACTGGTTTTAATGTTTGAATTAGTTTTATGTATTTTATGTTGTTTTTAATTGTGTTGTACCCCGCCTCGATCCAGAGGGAGAGGCGGGTAACAAATAAATTATTATTATTATTATTATTATTATTATTATTATTATTATTATTAATCAGGTAGCTGTTTTTGCTCCCCAAACGTCTTTGTCCCTACAATTCTACAGGCGGCACTCCAATGTACGCAACTATAGACTTCTTGTTGTTTATTCATTCAGTCGCTTCCGACTCTTCGTGACTTCATGGACCAGCCCACGCCAGAGCTTTCTGTTGGCCGTCACCACCCCCAGCTCCCCCAAGGTCGAGTCCGTCACCTCCAGAATATCATCCATCCATCTTGCCCTTGGTTGGCCCCTCTTCCTTTTGCCTTCCACTTTCCCTAGCATCAGCATCTATAGACTAACCGCATGTTTTTTCCCACTAGTAAGAGTCATGAAAAATGTTCATGAAATGATGCACAAAATAGAAGGAGTGAAATTTTGGAAGTGGTATCGGTTGTCATCTCATCTGCCTGATCGCTAATGAATTGCCGTATGGAGTCGCTGGTCTGCTTTTCACCCAGCTCCAGGATATAGGATTTAATGGCAGGCTTCGAAAGGAGTAGCCATTCGACAGCAGGGAAGAGAGAGAAACACGCCAAGTATTTCCATGGGTGGAAAAAGTGTATGGAACTTCATGCCAAGGCCCTCAAAGCATTCCTTGCGTTTCTCATTTTTAAATGTGTTTCAGGAGAACTCAACATACATTTCATGAACAAGAGCCACCACATTGTACTTGGAGCTTCTCTACACCCAGGAAGAATCCTGCAGCCTTATCAGTAGGGCTGTGCTCTGCTTCTCTTCGGTTCAGAGAAGCAGGAGCGAGACAGCCTGATTCGCCTCCGGAAAAGGCGGAGGCGAAGAGAGTCGGGGGGGGGCCCCCTGCGGATCGAGGCAAAGAGGATTGCCTCAATCCGGACCTCTGGATGCAGGTAAGTGGGGGGGGGGAGAGTGGGACTCAACTGGCGCCGCTGCCACCACCACAGTCCCTGCGGCGACGGCGATGGAGCCAGGTAAGGAGGCAGTGAGGAGGGAGCCTTACCTGCGTCCATCGTGGGCTCCAATTGAAGCCCCGGCTTCAAGTGGAAGAGGCCGTGGCCTTCTCTTCCACTTGAAGCCGTGGCCTCAATTGAAGCCCACCACAGATGCAGGTAAGGGGATGTGGGGGTGGCCTACCTGGCACCGCCGGCGCCGCCATCCATGCAGCGGCGGCGGCGGCGGCGGAGCCAGGTAAGGGGGCAGGGAGGAGGGAGCCTTACTTGCGTCCATTGCAGGCTTCAATTGAGGCCCCGGTTGAAGCCGGAAGTGAAGGGCAAGGCCTCTTCCGGCTTCCAGCCGGGGCCTCAAATGAAGCCCGCAATGACGGATGCAGGTAAGGGGTTGGGGGTGGCTTACCTGGTGCTGCTGGCACCGCCATCCATGCAGCGGCGGCGCCAGGTAAGGGGGCAGGGAGGAGGGAGCCTTACCTGCATCCGTGGTGGGCTTCAATTGAGGCCCCGGCTTCAAGCGGAAGAGGCCGCGGCCTTCTCTTCTGCTTCAAGCTGGGGCCTCAAATGAAGCCCGCCATGGACGCAGGTAAGGCGACGGGGGGGGGGGGATTTTGGCCTACCTGGAGCCTTTCCTGTGTCCATGGCGGGCTTCAATTGAGGTCCCGGCTTCAAGTGGAAGAGGCCGCAGCCTTCTCTTCCGCTTGAAGCCAGGGCCTCAATTGAAGCCTGCCACGGACGCAGGTAAGGGGACGGGGGCATTGGCCTACCTGGAGCCTTACCTGCATCTGTCGTGGGCTTCAATTGATTCCCCAGCTTCAAGGGGAAGAGGCCGTGGCTTTCTCTTCCGCTTCAAGCTGGGGCCTCAAATGAAGCCCGCAACGACGGATGCAGGTAAGGGGGTGGGGGTGGCTTACCTCGCGCTGCAGCTGCCACCGCCGCCCGCTCCGTGGAGCGGAGCAGCGTGAAGAGGATCAGGCCCAATCTGGATTTTCCGGATCAGACCACGAAGCTGATTCGTGCACAGCCCTACTTATCAGGGCTTTCGTCCTTGCAACCTTCTCACTATCACAACATGCGTCTTTACACACCAGTCTTAAAATCTCTTCACTGGCTGCCAATTAGTTTCCTGGCGAAGTATAAAGTGTTGGTTATCACTAGGCATGTGCTATGCTCCGATTAGGAGCGGAGAAGCAGTAGCGGATTGGCCTGCTCCGCCTTACCCAGAGGCGGAGTAGAAGCGGACCGCGGACCCCTAGAAGCAAGGCGAAGAGAAGCGGCCATTTTTCGGAGCTCCTAGTTCAGGCGGAGCGCTCCGGTCGCCATCTTGAAAACATTTCGCCATAGGATTGCATTGCGGGAAATAATCGCGCATAACTAGGTTGTTTTTGAAGCTATCGTTCTGGAAATTCTTGTGCACAGAGAGTCGTGGATGGGGGTCATTTTGAGACTACTCTCACCTCTCTGCGTCATGCGGGTCACGTGCTATTTTTTTTAAAAAATCGTGTCAACAAACATTACAAACAGGGACAGCGCGGGTCAAACGGAGGTTTTTGCCCATAGGATTGCATTGCGGAAAACAATCGGGGATAACTGGGGGGGGGGTTAAGCTATCGTTCTGAAAATTCTTGTGCTTAGACAGTCGTGGATAGGGGTCATTTTGAGACTACTCTCACCTCTCTGCGTGGTGCGGGTCGCGCGCTAGAATTTTTTAAAAAATCAGCAGGAAAAATACCTTTTTCAAAGGGCTGAGGGGCAGAGTCAGCTCCCGGTCATGATCACATGATCCCAAAGTTAGAGGAGGGCATAGGCAAAATGGGTAACTTGGGATTCTGGGAAACTTCTCTTTCTTCATCTGAATGGACTTTTCCCAGTGTTTTTTAACACAGTAGCCCCAGCAAATGCACAAACACAACCTGAAATCATATACTAAGCCAAGAATAAGAGATAGAAACACAGCACTGCTCCCCACCCTAACTTTGGGGAACAACTGAAAAGATGTGGTGCAAGGGGATGAGCTCCCCTAGGGCATCTCATCGTGGACGTGCCCCCACTCTCTCCTGCACTGGAAGGCTATCAGAGCCTTCCAAAGAGAGTAAAACGGTGGAGCAATGCCTATCATGAGTCGAAGTGAGCGTTTACTTCTCAGAGCTCTCGTGGTGAAGCAATGGCTGTCTTGAGTTGAACTGGCAGCTGCTTCCCTCTCCCCCGGGGCACATCCCCCTATTACTGGTAAAAGACAGATATAGCCTTTTTTAAAAAGTTCTTCTTGTTGTTTATTGAGCAACACTGCTGCTTTTAATTCCACCCCTCCTTTGTTTATTTGTTTATTTATTCCATTTTATATGCATTACTGGCTTATCCTTGGCTCACTTCCTTATGCCCCCAGAAATGCCAGCTGCATGCCTGCCTGCCTTCCCTCTCTCCTCCCCTGCCCACCTCGCAGGGATGTTGTGTGTGTGTGGCTTTGACTCAGGGGAGAAGTCCTTCCTGTGCTCACTTGGAGTTTTGGAAGTTCCAAATTTTGCAGGTTTAAGCCCCGCCAAAAAACAGGGGATGATGGGACGGCCTTGCGTCTCGGCGTGCAGCGTATGTATCCCTGGATAAGCTGTCATGGTGGTGAGTTTGAGGTTTTTTTTTAACGTGCAAAATTGACGGAGCTATGGAAAGGGGTGTTGGATTTTCATAAATTCCCCCAAAATCAGGGGATGATGGGACTGCCTTGAGTCTCGGCGTGCATATGTATCCCTGGATAAGCTTTCATGGTGGCGGGTTTGAGGTTTCTAACGTGCAAATTGACGGAGCTATGGAAAGGGGTGTGAATGGGGTGCCCGATATTCAAAAATTCCCCAAAAATCAGGGGATGATGGGATTGCCTTGAAACTTGGCGTCCATGGGGACACATGGATAAGCTATCATGGTGCCGAGTTTGAGGTTTCTAACCTGCAAATTGACGGAGCTATGGAAAGGGGTGTGAATGGGGTGCCCGATTTTCAAAAATTCCCCAAAAATCAGGGGATGATGGGATTGCTTTGAAACTTGGTGTGCGTGTGTATACCCCCATGAGGTGTCATGGTGCCAAATGTGAGGTTTCTAACTTGAACAGAAAAAAAGTTGTATAATTTTTTAGCTTTCAATGCAAGCCTATGGGGGGGGAAAACGGAGCTCCGATCCGGATCCGGAGCTCCGAGCGGAGCGGAGCGGAAGTGGGCGGGGCGAAGCGGCCCGCTCCGAAAATCGCGGATCTGCAAGTGAAGCGGAGCGGGGGGTCCGTGCACACCCCTAGTTATCACCTTTAAAGCCCTACATGGTTTGTGTCCAGGCTACCTGCGGGATCGCCTTCTCCCGTACAATCCGCCCTGCACATTCAGGTCCTCTGGGAAGAATTTACTCCAACCAACAAAAACAAGGCTGATGACTATTACCCAGAGGACCTTTTCTTTTGCCGCTCCCAGTTTGTGGAATGGCTTGCCGGGAGAGATTTGTCAACTTAACATTATTCCAGAATTTAAGAAAGCCATAAAGAGTGATCTCTTCCGGCAGGCCTACCCAGCTGAATTTTAAGATGTCTTTTTTTAATAATGTGCTGCTTTTAATGATGCACTGGTTTTAAACATTTGAATTAGTTGTATGTATTTTATGGTGTTTTTATTTGTATTGTACCCAGGGCCGGTGCCAGACTATTTTGCGCCCTAGGCAGGTGAGCTGCTTTCACCTACCCAGCCCCACCCCAGCATACCTGGGTGCAGGGCACCATCTCGCCCGCCCAGCCAAAGCGAAGCCAGGATGCTGGGGTTGGGGGTTGGGGGTGCGGCTTTGGAATGGCGCACCCAGCCAGAAGCCGCTCTGGGAGAGCGACTTCCCACCCCAGGGTCCTGGCTTCACTTCGGCGCCCGCCCAGCCAAAGCGAAGCCAGGACGCTGGAGTGGGGGTGGGCGTGACTTCGTTTAGGCTGGGTGGGTGCCCAGCCGAAGTGAAGCCAGGATGCTGGGGCGGGCGGGCAGCTTCGGAACGGCATGCCCGGAAGCCGCCCTCTCACAGCCACTGTGGGAGAGTGGCTTCCGGGTGCAGCGTTTGGTGCCCCCTTACCTTGGTGCTCTAGGCGGCCGCCTGACTATGGTAGCACCGGCCCTGGTTGTACCCCACCTCGATCCAGAGGGAGAGACGTGTAACAAAAAAATTTATTATTATTATTATTATTATTATTGACAACCATGTGATTTTGAACTGAAAACTTCCTTTCTCAGAAAAGCTCTTGTATTTAAGGAGACAGTGCTATCTAGTGGCAGAGAGATCCCACAATATCCTGGATAATACTAGGCATGTGCTCCGCTCCGATTAGAAGCGCAGAAGCAGGAGTGAATTGGCCTGCTCCGCCTTGCTCAGAGGCGGAGTAGTAGCGGACCGCGGACCCCTAGAAGCAAGGTGAAGAGAAGTGCCCATTTTCGGAGCGCTCCGGTTTCCGCGGTCTGATCCGATCGCCATCTTGAAACATTTCGCCCATAGGATTGCATTGCGGAAAAGAAAGGGGGATAACTGTGTTGTTTTTGAAGCTATCTTTCTGAAAATTCTTGTGCTTGGAGAGTCGTGGATGGGGGTTATTTTGAGACTGCTCTTAGCTCTCTGCGTTCTGCGGTTCGTGTGCTAGAATTTTTTTAAAATCCAGCGGGAAAATAACTTTTCCGAAGGGCTGAGGGGCAGAGTCAACTCCCAGTCATGATCACATGATCCCAAAGTTGGAGGAGGGGATAGGCAAAACGGGTAACTTGGGATTCTGGGAACTTCTCTTTCTTAGTCTGAACGGACTTTTCCCAGTGTTTTTTAAAACAGTAGCCCCACCAAATGCACAAACACAACCTGAAATCATATACTAAGCCAATAATAGGAGATAGAAACACAGCACTGCTACCCACCCTAACTTTGGGGAACAACTGAAAAGATGTGGTGCAAGGGGATGAGCTCCCCTAGGGCATCCCATGTGGACGTGCCCCCACTCTCTCCTGTACTTGGAGGGCAATTAGAGCCCTCCAAAGAGAGTAACCCGGTGGAGCAATGCCTATCATGAGTTGAAGTGAGAGCTCTACTCCTCAGCTCTCGTGGTGAAGCAATGGCTTTCATGAGTTGAACTGGCAGCTGCTTCCCCCTCCCCTGGGCACGTCCCCCTATTGCTGGTAAAAGACAGATATAGCCTTTTTAAAAAAAGTTCTTCTTGTTGTTTATTCAGCAACACTGCTGCTTTTAATTCCACCCCTCCTTTGTTTATTTATTTATTTATTCCATTTTATATGCATTACTGGCTTATCCTTGGCTCACTTCCTTATGCGCCCAGAAATGTCTGCTGCCTGCCTGCCTTCCCTCTCTCCTCCCCTGCCCGCCTCGCAGGGATGTTGTGTGTGTCTGGCTTTGACTCAGGGGAGAAGTCCTTCCTGCTCTCACTTGGAGTTTTGGAAGTTCCAAATCCATTTTTCAAGTGTGGAAGAAGATTCATATAGGTTTATCTCTACTCCCCAAATCATGGCATGTTGGGATTTCCTTTGAAATGGCCCCATTGAGATGTCTGCAGGTTTAAGCCCCGCCAAAAATCAGGGGATGATGGGACTGCCTTGAGTCTGGGCATGCGTGTGTGTCCCTGGATAAGCTATCATGGTGGTGAGTTTGAGGTTTTTAATGTGCAAATTGATGGAGCTATCGAAAGGGGTGTGAATGGGGTGTTGGATTTTCATAAATTCCCCCAAAATCAGGGGATGATGGGACTGCCTTGAGTCTGGGCGTGCGTGTGTGTCCCTGGATAAGCTATCATGGTGGCAAGTTTGAGGTTTTTAACATGCAAATTGACGGAGCTATCGAAAGGGGTGTGAATGGGGTGCCCGATTTTCATAAATTCCCCAAAATTCAGGGGATGACGGGATTGCCTTGAGTCTTGGCGTGCGTATGTATACCTCCATGAGGTGTCCTGGTGCCAAACATGAGGTTTCTAACTTTCACAGAAAAAAAGTTGTATACTTTTTTAGCTTAATGCAAGCCTATGGGGGGGAAACGGAGCTCCGATCCGGATCCGGAGCTCCACAGCGGAGCGGAGCGGGCATGGGCGGAGCAGGGGCGGAGCGAAGCGGCCCGATCCACAAATCACTGATCTGGAAGTGAAGCGGAGCGGGGGGTCCGTGCACACCCCTAGATAATACCACATTTTATTTATTTATTTATTTATTTATTTATTTAAAAAACGAGATTCCCTGGGGATAAATGAGGTTGTGTAATGGACCCAGAAATTTCCATGAATGGCCAACAGGGCCAACAAGGCGGGGGGAAGCCATTACAAATTACCGGGGCTTGGTGTTCTGGAACGGGGCCTGGCTATCAGGGGGAGTGAGTGGCCCCAGCAGGTCTTCCAACAGTGTCAGGCGGTGCCTGGGCTTGGGGTGGCCTTCCTCCTCCAGTAGCTTTCCTGCTGCTTGGGGTGGCAGCTTCCTGCCCACGGGCCATGCCAGCTAAAGATTTTTAGCCAGTCCACCCTTGCTGGCAGGCCCAAAACATTTTTTTCACCAGGGCCCGAACCTGCTCTTGGCAGCCCTGGTAGTCAATCATGAGCACGCAATAAATCACTCCCTCAGAGAAGCTCTTGATTTTTAAACAGACATGCCTGGAAGCTCTGTGAAGCACATGGCAATGACAGTTGGCCTTGACAAGAGAATTCTTGTTTGTTTTCAGTATCTGGAATACAGAGTTCTTTGTCCCATAATTAACAGCAGCATTGTCTGCTGTGTAAGCAAATACACATTTCAGTAGATAACCCAAGTTCATTTAGAGTCCTAGAGGGGATCTACACTAGTCAAGTTAGAACGTGTCTTACCGTTTTTAAGTGTGCGTTTGGTAGTATTTTGCCACATGACGTTCAGTTTGTGACGTCTTATTGTTGTCTGTTCTCCGGTTTTTATTTTGAACTTCTCTGAAATAAGTCGTTCTATTTGTTATGATGTGGCCGATTTCATCGTATTAAATGGGTTTCCTGTAGTTCTTAATTAGCCAATCGCATTCCTGGGGGGGGGGCATGTTTATGTAATTTCCACGCCCAAAGTTGGAGCCGTTTTTTTCTTTCAAGCCTCTTTTTTGCAGACATTTTTTAGTTTCACTTTTGGGAGGCATCTTGGTGGATTGTTTGTAGGTGGAGGATTCTCAGAGGGAAGAGGAAGTGGGAGGGGAAATTGGCAGACGGCTGGGGCGGGGAAGAACAAATGGATTTCATAGAATCATAGAATAGCAGAGTTGGAAGGGGCCTACAAGGCCATCGAGTCCATCCCCTGCTCAATGCAGGAATCCACCTTAAAGCACCCCTGACAGATGATTGTCCAGCTGCCTCTTGAAGGCCTCCAGTGTGGGAGAGCCCACAACCTCCCTAGGTAACTGATTCCATTGTCGTACTGCTCTAACAGTCAGGAAGTTTTTCCTGATGTCCAGCTGGAATCTGGCTTCCTTTAACTTGAGCCCGTTATTCCATGTCCTGCACTAATTTCTTTTCTTAGTTTGGCCAAAAGGAATGCATTCCCACGGAAAGAGAAAAGTAAGTTAACGTTTTAAAAACTGCTACGTTTTAAATCGTTCAAAAACAAAATGTTCAATGACTGTAAAAACAATGTTTCATATGCTAGTGTAGATCTCCTCCCAGGAACACTGTCACTGGAGCCTCTCTGCTCTCATAAATGTCCAGCAATTTCTCATGGACTCCAAAGTCAGCATCAAAGTACCACACAGCTACAGAAAACATTTTGTGGTTGCCCTTATTAGAGGCATCCACGGCAGTAGGGAATATTATTATTATTATTATTATTATTATTATTATTATGATGATGATGATGATGATGATGATGCTCTCCGCCTTGGTTCTCCCACAGTGCATTTTCTTGGCAATGGCAGAGTCCTCAAAGATTGTTGATGTGAGTTTGATTCTACAGTCTGCACTTAAGTTACTGTGCTGGTGCATGACAGCATGGTGCACCCTGCCAGCCGCTACAGCAGCAACATTAAGAGCCTCTGAACTATGAATCTTTGAAGAGAAGGGAGCAAGGCAGCATTCTGCCTCACTGTTCTTGAGTTTTTAATGTGCATTTCTCTTCCCAGATGTTCCTGTACTGCCTTGATGCCATCACATTTAACCATAAACTTAATATGACAGTGTCTGCACTTCGTAGCTGTAGTGTCAATTTTCACAATCCATTAGTTAAAGTCATTGTAGTGTCTCCAATTGTCTTAAAATGATGCCAAGTATCATTTCTGTTTGGATGCAGGGATGGTTTCCCCTCTTCAGATTGCATCTGTAGGACAAGGGTTGTAATGGAATGGCCATATACAATTATTAGTACTCTAATAACACACTTTCACATCACAGGGGTTGGTAAAATTCAAATATATCAGAGCCAAGCTGAACTCAATGGGACTTATTTTCAAATAGACATGGATATACTTACACTGTCAATGGTACTTTCAGATAATAATGCTGTTTTAAGCATGCAGTTAGTTTTTAAACTAACATTTAAATGAAAAGAAACCCAAGGAGCGGAACCTCTTTTTCCCTGTGCAAGGCAGCCAATGATACTTTCAGATAATAAGCCAAGTTTCCTTCTTGACGGGGAAATGTGATTTGTGGAGGCGCACCGGCTGGCAGCGAAGGAGGAAAGGCTGGTGAGGAGCTGCTGAGCTAATCAGCGCATTGATTTGGTAGGGCCAAAGAGGCAGACCCAGTGGGGTGAGATCTCTCCTTTGTTCTGACTCCACTTCAACCTGAGGATCCCAAAGTTAGACCTCCCATACTACTCCAGGATTGCAGTTGGTAAAATTCAAATATATCCGAGCCAAACTGAAATCAATGGTACTTACTTCCAAATATGCATGGATAGGCTTGCACTGCTAACGCTACTTTGAGATAATAATGTTGTTTTAAGCATGAAATTAGTTTTTAAAGTAACATTTAAATGAAAAGAAACCCTACCTGTGGAGTGGAACCTTTTTTTTTCCTGTGCAAAGCAGCCAACAGGCTAAAGACCTGCACCAATGATGCAGCAACTAAAATAAAGGAAGAAGGACCCTCACAAGTCACAACCCACGCTAGTTGTGGAGTATGTAGGGTAACTCACCTCTGAAAAATCCCACGTAAGCAACAGCGGCAGGCAGGGAAGACAGGGAGGCATGTGAGAAGCACATTCATATTGCCAAAGCACACTCAGCACTTGCTGACCATCTGTGCGTCACCCACTCACTCACTGTCTCGCCTGTCTTCCATTCTGTGACTGAATCGTTCTTGTGATAACGCTCTCTCAGGCGCTCACTCTGAAGTCACCTCTTCCGTCTCCTTCATGTAGCTCTAGCCTACACTCCCCCCTGCTTGCCCTGACCTTGGTTCTGCTTCAGATAACCTTCAGGGAGTGCCATTTACCCTTGCCCACTCACAGGAAATTAGAGGGAACACTGGGGAGGAAACAAACTCTTATGGAGTCCTTTGTCCGTCAGAATGGGTGCTTTTTATTTTTATTTTTAAAAAGTTATGTTTTAAAATAATGTTGCTGCAAAACGCAAAATTCAAAGCAGTAATTTGAGGTTAGCTGAAAACCCTAAGATTTAGGGCATATCTACATTAAGAGGAAACTGCGTTGCTTTGTGCGTCATGCTTCTTTTGCACAATTGTAATGAGCTGCATTACACAGGCAGAGAAGAGTGATCACGTGGTTTAAACTGCTGACCACGTGGTCTAATTGAAAACTTTCCCTTCTCTTGTTGCTCATATACTTGAGTAGGACAGTGACCCCTAGTGGGCGCTTTGTAGTGCAACTTTGGCTGCACATGTTAGGAAATCCCACAATATTTCAGAAGAATCAGTATATCCAGGTTTGTTTGTTTTTCCCAACAGGATAACCCAAGGAAGGTGTGGGAGATATGCAGGAGATTGACGACATCATAGAATAGCAGAGTTGGAAGAGGCCTACAAGGCCATCGAGTCCAACCCCATGCTCAATGCAGGAATCCACCCTAAAGCATCCCTGACAGATGGTTGTCCAGCTGCCTCTTGAAGGCCTCTAGTGTGGGAGAGCCCACAACTTCCCTAGGTAACTGATTCCATTGTCGTACTGCTCTAACAGTCAGGAAGTTTTTCCTGATGTCCAGCTAGAATTTGGCTTCCTTTAACTTGAGCCCGTTATTCCATATCCTGCACTCTGGATGGATCGAGAAGAGATCCTGGCCCTCCTCTGTGTGACAACCTTTTAAGTATTTGAAGAGTGCTATCATGTCTCCCCTCAATCTTCTCTTCTCCAGGCTAAACATGCCCAGTTCTTTCAGTCTCTCTTCAGAGGGCTTTGTTTCCAGACCCCTGATCATCCTGGTTGCCCTCCTCTGAACACTCTCCAGCTTGTCTGCATCCTTCTTGAATTGTGGAGCCCAGAACTGGACGCAATACTCTAGAGGACCTGCCATCTAAAGGACCTGCCAACTTCTGTGAGTGGCCAGTCATGAGCATGCCATATATTGCTGGTGTAGAGATGCTTTTAGGTTTGCTGCCCTGAGAATAGACCCCAAAACCTGGGCCAAAGCTCGTGACCTGGCAACCTTACTTCAGGTCAAAAAATGCCTTGGGCCACCCAGGCGTTGCAAGGCGGCATTGTAGATTAGCAGCTTAGAACGCTCCTTTCCCTACAGCATGCAAGTTGGACTTAGTGCTGCACACAGCTGGAGCACCTTTAAGAAACAACAACAGATGTATTTCATTCACAAGAGGATTTTGCCTCTCACTGCTAACAACAGGGTCTCCGCAAGCCTGAAGAGAAATCCCAGGTTATGCCAAAGGAACATATTCTTTAAACAAAGCTTGTGTTTGCCACCGAGGGTTTGATATGAAAGCATTTTCTTCCTTTGATGTTTGTGGAAAGGGTGAGGGAACAGGTAAGCCATGTAACAATGGAGAGGGAAAAATGTTTAAAACCAAGGCTCTGTAAAAGGTGAAAGAAGCTTTTTATCAGTGTGATATGTCATTGAACTGGAAAATGAATGGGAAAGATAGAACAGTTACTTTTTAAAAAAACACTTTAGTGCTGATTTTTGTCAAGTGGAGCTTCATTTGTATTTTTCACAGGCTGTGAATCGGGTGGCTGCTGAACATGAAGTTAATTTTTGTGTGTTTTAGTTGGTTTTATTGGATTAATATATGACAGGACAAACTCTGATCTTATTTACACTGATGGAGTAATCCCATCGTAGCTCCATCAAAGTAATCAGATTTGTAGCCATGAATGCCTGGAAAGAGTTTGCTATCTCAGAAGGGGATAAAAAAGGGAATAAAAAAAAAATCTATTTTATTTTCCATTTCATCTTTTCAGTTTATTATCTTGAGGGATCACATTTCACTCCGATACAAGACTTTTTGATTATCTCTTAAAGCCAATAGAACACGTCCGTGAGAGTAAGCAAATGGAAAAGAAGCACTGAGGGAGAGAGAGAAGCCGCCCCTCTGTAGAGTGGGGCACCAGCACTACCTTCTGCCCCCGAAGCGCTGTGCTCAGAAGCCTGTTCTAATGATTCTGTAGTCGCAGCAGGATTAGAGGATTAATTTATGATGTACATTGTGGCGGAGGATTGTGAAATACTTTACCAAGAATGAGAAATTATGTTAATTTCTTTGTATTCGTAATTGTCTGAAATATTTGTCTGAAGTGGCCATTATGACCAAGTTGCTATTTCAGTCTGGCTTCAGGCCTGGTTGTGGGACAGAGACTGTTTCGGTCTCCTCCGTGGACGAACCCAACTCTCTCTCCCCTTTCCATCCAAATCCTAGGAAATTGTTCTAGTTCTAAACCCATGTCTGATGCCAGTAATAGACTGGATGAGGGCATTTTAATCCAGTCAAGACTGTGGTGTTCCTGGTGAGTCAACAGGCAAATCAGGGAATTGAGACTCAACCTGTGCTGGATGGGGTTACACTGCCCCTGTTGTACTCCTGGGCTTGGCCTTGAATCTGAATGCCCAGGTTTGGGTGGTGGCCAGCAGTGCATTTGCACAGCTGAGCTTAGTGTGCCAACAGCGCCTGTGCCTAGAGATGTCTGATCTGGTCACAATCACACATGTCTTAGGGCCTTGCTAGACCTACCTGCAAATCCGTGCGGGAGGAGGGACCAGCCCGCGCTAGAAGTAGTGCGGGCTGTGGCTCCTTTCCACACGTCAGACGCGACAGGCTGCACGGAAGCCCTGCCGCATCCGCCATTTTAGTTTAGTTTTAAAGGGGACGGATGCACAGGAGCGCACCAACAATTAAGGTAAGGGTTATTTTATTTTTTTTAAAAAAAGGGTTCCCTTCTCCTCCTAGCTCTGATTCCCCCCTGGCTCTGATTTCCATCTCCCCAGCTCCAATCTTTCCCCCCAGGCCCCCCATCTCCCCCTGGCTCCGCTCCCCCCCCGCGATCACCGATTCCCCCTGGCGATCGCCAATTCCCCCTGCCCTCCCATTTCCCCACCCTGGCTGCGATCTCCCCATCTCCCCACCCTGCTCTGATGGGCCCAGTGCGCCTGTGGAGCGCTGCGCCCCGTCCGCCGCTTTTCCTGGCTACTCAGTAATTACGGTAGCCGGGAAAAGCGGCGGACTGGTCTACACGCCCGTGGTCTTGGGCTCAGCCTGAGACCGCAGGAAATACCGGGCCAGAAGCAGTGCTGGTTATCCCGGGCCAAGGTAGAGTTACCCCTGCCTGAGCCCGGGATCCCCTGTGTGTCATCTGGACACACAGGGGCGAGCCCAGGCCTCACACTGGGCTAACCCACCATCTAGCAAGGCCCTTAGTTACATCCTATTGGATTACTGGAATGTGCTGTTTGTGAAGCTGCCTTTGAAAACTCTTCAGAAAGTTCATCTCATCCAGAATGCTGCTGCCAGACTGTTGACCGGAGCCTGTTACAGGGAGCATGTGACTCCATTGTTACAACAGTTTCACTGGCTACTAGTCTGTTTCCGAGCTGAATTCAAAGTACTGGTTCTGACATAAAGCCCTATATGATTTGGGAACTGGCAACTTAAAAGACTGCCTTCTCCCATACTAGCCTGCTCAAGTCTTCAGATCTTTGGGAGAGGCCCTTCTTTTGAGACTACGGCCTTCAGAAGTGAGCTTGGTGACAATGCGAAAGAGGGCCTTCTCGGTGGCTGATCCCAGGCTGTGAAACTCCCTACCGAGGGCGGCTAGTCCCACGCCCGCTCTGCTGTCTTTCTGCTGGCTGGCAAAGACCTTTTTATTCAAGGACGCCTTTAGGGCGCAAGTGGTTCTATTGGGTTGCCTGTTTTTATTCTGTTACCATATTGCACTGTAAATTTCTTTAAGAGGGGGACAGCATGGATCAGTGCCAGGTTCTTTTAGATGAAATGAATTACCTAGACCCATTTCAATCTGGCTTCAAAACACATATAAGAACTGAAATGGACTTGATCATAATGGTGGGCAATTTTTACCACAGGAAGTGAGGACTTTCTTTATTCTCCTGAGCCTTTCAGCAACATTCAATAGAAGTTCCTATTGCTGGAGTTGGGAACATTGTATTTTGGTGCTTCTGCCTGATGGGAAGTCTCCAGAAGGTGGTACTGGGGGACAGCTGCTCCACTTCATGGGTGTTGACCAGTGGAGTGCTGCAAAATTCAAATTCCCCCCGCCCAATACTCTTTAGCATTCCCATGAAGCCCATGGGAGAGATTCTGGGAGGATCTGGAATTCAGTGGCATCAAATGCAGATCACCCTGTTATATCTCTCTTTTTCCTTTGGCCCTTGTGAAGCAGTTCTTAAACAACTATCTGGAGTGAGGAATGGCCTTTTGCATGTTGTCTTTTGTAAACTGAAGCTCAGTCCAGATAAGATAGAGTTATGGATGGTGACTAGTCTAGTTCTTTAGAACAGGTGGTTGTTCTATCTTGAATGGGGTTAAGATATGCCATGGGGACTGGGTCAAAGCCTCCTTTTCTGCTCTACCAAGTGGTGCTACTTGAACTCAGGTGGAATCTGTGGCCAGGAGCCCTCTTTTGAATATAGCTTGCTTGTGCTCAGCCCAGCCCAACCACAGTCCCAACCTCAGACAATAAAGATTTGGTTACTGTGACACATGCTGCGGTAACCTTGAGATTGGATTATTGTAATGGACTCTAAGTGGGGCGAACTTTGAAGAGCATTTGCAAACTTCAGGTGGTACAAAAATATGCCAGCAAGTCTTAACTGGTGCCTGTTGCAGGGGCCATAAAGATGAATCCTAAAGGCACCAAACTATTTTCTTATTAGTTTCCTGGCCCAATTCAAAACACTGCCTTTGACCTTTATGGCCTTAAATCAGGGCTGGACAACTTGGGGCCCTCCAGATATTTTGGCCTTCAACTCCTATCATCTGTTACCTTTGGCTATGCTGGCTAGGGCACTGATGGGAGTTATAGGCCAAAACACCTGGAGGTCCACATTCCTGCCTTAAATGATCTGGACCTGAATGGGGTGGTGGTAGAGGTGTCTGCTCTCATACGTTTATTTATTTATTTATTTATTACATTTTATACCGCCCAATAGCCGAAGTTCTCTGGGCGGTTCACAAAAATTAAAGCCATAATAAAACAACCAACAAGTTAAAAGCACAAATACAAAAACTAGTATAAAAAGCACAACCAGGATAAAACCACGTACCAGAATTGATATAAGATTAAAATACAGAGTTAGAACAGTAAAATTTAAATTTAAGTTAAAATTAAGTGTTAAAATACTGAGAGAATAAAAAGGTTCCTCCACCCATCCCTTCGTTGGCCAAGAAGGCCTTGCTTCAAATGTCCTCACTGTCTGGACTATGGTGAGAGCCTTCTTGGTAGTGTCTCAATTAAAGGTCGCCCATCTACTCTTCTTCAATAAATCTGTACATTAAAATTTAAAAATAAATAAATAACAGAGCAGCAGTAAACTACAACATTTTTATAGTTCTTTTGATATGCTGGAAATGATATTACATTTCTTTCAATAAATCTTTCTGTTGTTTGATCATGCTTGGTTTACCTCTAGATTGTTTCTATATATTTCTGCTCATTGTAAGTACATTCTGTTGAGTTAAATGGACCTTACATACAAAGAAATGTGTTTAGGTTAGCATCCTAAGCATACGTATGTCTGTGAATTTTATTTGCAAATATCTATAAAGATGCTGGATCTTGTTTTTAATGGACAATTTCTCAGATCAGATATGTGCTTCCGTTTCGCTTAGCATGCCACCTATCTCTTCAGGTTAGGCAGATTCAAGGCTATCTCTATGGGCAAGAAGGAGTGAGATAACATAAATGTCACATCTTATAGGAAACGTGCCTGTGCAGCGTATTAATTTTGCAATTCTGTAAACCTTGGAATGGCTTTTGCTCTTGCCTGGACGTTTCTACTCTTCATTGTTCTCTAATATATACTCAGGTTCTCACAATATTCTAGCTTGTATTTGATTGTAATGTAATGATTCCTAGTAAAAAATATAACAACGAAAAGTTTCATATGCAGCAGCTGCAATTAATAAACAGGGCAAACTGATTTAGAATATCCTAACACATGTTTTTTTCCTAATCAGAAGGTCTGATTAGAAATAAGTCTGTTAGAAATATATAAAGAATTATTATTATTATTATTCATTTTGATACCACCCAATAGCTAAAGCTCTCTAGGGCAGTTCACAACAATTCACAATATAAAGCATTTTTCCCTTGAAGAGTTGTGAAGTCACTCCACCCTTCATAAGAGTTCTCATGTCTGATTTGAACTGAAGAGCAGATATTCATTTACTACTGGTACACCCTGATTTTTGGCTACTTCTACTAAACTGGCTTCAACAAACTATGGTGATTTATCCAATGATAATGTCTTTAATTTACAAAACAATAGCCCATTTCCAGTTTACCATCAATAAAGAAATAGAGCAGCAGAAACCCAGGGCCGGCGCTACCATTAGGCCAACTAGGCAGCCGCCTAGGGTGCAGACCTCAGAGGGGCGCAGTACGGACCTTTAAGGGTCACAGTTTTATACAAATTAGCTGTTTTAAGAAAAAACGTAATAAAAGCAAAATGTAATAGTTCCGAAACTCTTCTTCAACAGCTGAATCGAAGTTCGCAATTTGGGGGGGGGGGGGGAGTACAAGTAGCTCGCCTTGCCTAGGGCGCAAAATAGTCTGGCACCAGCCCTGCAGAAACCTAGGAAGTTATTTCATGGATTGTTTGATAGGCTGGAAATTCTGTTGGCCAGGATCGAAAGAACCGCACAACTAGCTCATGAGGGGCCTATGAGCTTGTGTTTCTCTTTGGCAAACTACTTCTTAAATAGAGAATTTTCAAAAACATTTCTGATATAGTATGCTGGTATATTCTTCAAAACAAAAGCAGGCCAAAGATCCCATTGGATGGACCCAAACCTGTGAGCGGCACCAGCCTCCCCCAACCTGGTGGCTTCTGGATGTGTTGGACTACATCTCCCAGCATGCTGCAGCCAGCCATACTAGCTAGGACATATTGGGAGTTGTATTCCAGCACATTTGGAGAGCCCCTGTTTGAGGAAAGCCATTTTAAATCCTAGTCAGTATGTTTCCCGGGATAAATATTTCTTTTGTTTAATAATTCTTCATTTGCTTCTCGAAGTTTCAGTAACTGCTTTTAACAGAAACAGCTTTATTTATTTATTTATTTATTTATTTAAGGATTTTTATGCCGCCATTTAGCCAAAAAAGGCTCTCATGGTGGCTTACAAAAGTATTTCTTGACAGTCCCTGCCCACAGGCTTACAATCTAAAAGACATGACACAAAAGGAAAGGGGACTGGGAGGGAGGAGGAGGAGGAGGGGGGAAAGGAAAGCAAATTCAGGCACTACAATCTTAGTTGGAAAGTTCAGCAGTTACAGTTGGTAGCAGGAGGGAGGGGGCTCTCAGCTGGAGCTGGACCCAGGCACGGTGGAGAGGTGCCTGGCTGCTGCTTCCTCCCTCACGGGTGGCCTCTGCAGAGACAGTTGGTAGCAGGAGGGAGGGGGCTCCCAGCTGGAGCTGGACCCAGGCACGGTGGAGAGGTGCCTGGCTGCTGCTTCCTCCCTCACTGGTGGCCTCTGCAGAGACAGTTGGTAGCAGGAGGGAGGGGGCTCTCAGCTGGAGCTGGACCCAGGCACGGTGGAGAGGTGCCTGGCTGCTGCTTCCTCCCTCTCTGGTGGCCTCTGCAGAGACAGTTGGTAGCAGGAGGGAGGGGGCTCTCAGCTGGAGCTGGACCCAGGCACGGTGGAGAGGTGCCTGGCTGCTGCTTCCTCCCTCACTGGTGGCCTCTGAGCTTTCAGTTCAGTTCATGATCAGCAATCACATCACTGGTTTAAATCAAATACCAAGTAGAGTGGGGAGACAGTCACACAGAAAGGTGAAGTTTAAGCCTCTTTCCCTAACCATGATCTCAGTAGAAATGCCCCATCTGCAGCACTTAGCATTAGGGGGAAATCTCCCATTGTTGTCACATATAGTTAGGACCAAAGTAATATGCTGCTACTCAGCTTCCAGTTGATGTACAAGTTGAGCATGGAATAGTATGCCAATACCCAGGCAGCACTAGGCATCGAGCTTCTCTCATGGACGTTTGAGGGTCCATTACACGACGGTGCCAGCAGCCAGGACCTCTGTGGCGTTACACCCCACAAGTCAGTTCCCAAATGTATGTCTGCTGTTTGTAAGTCTGTGGTTTTTAGAATGTTGGCCTGAGTGGGCGGAGTTAGAATGTCTTGGGAGGGGGAGGAGTGATATATAAGGGAAGGATTGAGGGGATTGTGGGGGACTTTTTTGGTACTCTCAGAGTCTTTAGTGCTCTCTGTGTTTAGGGTACTTAAGTTCTGGGAAATTTGAGGGTCAGTGTAGAGAGTGGTGTCTTTGGAGTGGGGTGTACACGTAGTTGATGTATATTAATCAATACGGATAATAAAGAAAGTTCAAGATTGATTGTGTGAGAAAAAGGAAAGTGCGTATGTGAATGAGTGAAAGGATTGGATGAAAGGTTTCAAAAAGGTTTTTAATTGTTTTATTTGAAACAAAGCTTGTGAACTTTTGAAAATAAATTTTGATTGTTTTGTTTTTAAACTACCACAAAAATCCCACGTGTCTGTTTGGCATTTATCATTTGAAGTTTACACATTTAGCACCCACTCTGACAATCATTCACCTCAGCACATATAACTCACAGTGTTTTATTTTATATATATTAAAATCCTTCTCCATTTTAACCCCTTTCTCCACATAGTCTGGAGGAAGGTGGTTTTTATCCCTTGCCTCAGGCGTATCAAGCGGTGGTGCTTGGCTTGAGCAGGGAGTAGCTGCGGCCGGGTCTGTTGTTCAGAGCCTGTGTTGTGGCAACCTCCCTCACATATGTCCTGGAAATTGGTATTTGAAAACACACACAGATAATGTGGTACTATCCAGATATTGTGGGATCTCCCTGCCACTAGATGGTGCTGTCTCATTAAAACACAATGGGGTCTTTCCGAGAAGGGAACACTGGGCCAGCCCTACAATTAAGCAGAATGAAGTGGGTGCAGCAGGCCGCAAGGGTTACCCTCCTGCTGCTGCCTCCCTTCCTAGCTGCCTCTGGTCGCTCCTTTTCCCTCCCCCAGCCAGCGGCTTGCACCTTCTGCCGCAGCCACGGTACTGCTGCCTGGGAGACTTGGCCAAAATATTGTGAGACCTTCAGGGCCGGGCAAAGCTGGTAACAGGCCCAGGCCAGATGGGACATGTAGGCCCCATTTCAAACTGCTCATTAAGTATTTTTTAATCAGTTCTGAATACATATGAACTAGAACGATTTATTAAAAAAAAAACTAATGGCAATCGCTTTTATTCAAGATGTGTACAAGACATCACTTCTTCACATTCAGAAATGCTTTACGTAGGGTGACCATATGGAAAGGAGGACAGAGCTCCTGTATCTTTAACAGTTGCATAGAAAAGGGTATTTCAGCAGGTGCCATTTGTATATATGGGGAACCTGGTGAAATTCCCTCTTCATCACCACAGTTGAAGTTGATTTAAAAGCCCTGCCCTCTTTTAAATCTGGTCACTCTATTATAGCTCCTGCAGTTTTAACTGCTGTGATGAAGAGGGAATTTCACCAGGTTCTCCATATATACAAATGACACCTGCTGAAATTCCCTTTTCTATGCAACTGCTAAAGATACAGGACAGGAGCCCTGTCCTCCTTTTCATAGGGTCACCCTACTTTACATGCTTTTCTTTGGGCAAATTCATCAACAACAACAGAAAAATCAAGCAACTTTGCCTTGTCACCGTTAGTACTGCTCACTCACAGGAGAGCTACTTTGTAAGGAATCGTTACCAAAGGGTCCCCCTTTGCCTCAACAAGGGGCTCAGAGTAGCCCCCCTCAAAATCGTAGACCCATGCCAACTGGCCCCACTGCCCTCCCCCCTCTGCCCAGGCTTGGAGACCTCTGACATCAGTTCAGCGGAGACTCCCAACCAGCCAATGAAGGGAAGAGGAACTGCTGCCCTGTGAGAGGAGGGACCTGGGAGCCAAGAATCCTCGCCATGGTACAAGAGTGAGGAGGCGGAGCAGCTGTGTGAGAGCAGAGAGCTGTGGGGAGAAGCAGGGTGGGGGTGAGGGCATTGTCGTCTCGCTTGAGGCGGCAACTTTGGTCAGGCCCAGGCTTAGGGACTAAATCACATGGTCACGTGTGAAGGAGTGTGTCACGATGATGGGACTACTGTGAGGACAAAAGCCACGGTAAAGCATGAGATTTTTCCTGTGTGTAGAGAAGCTGAAGCAGCAGCAGTTCTCCAAAAGCAAACAGTATCCATTGGAGTGCCCCAGGGCTGCTGCTTGTTAGAGCTTCATCTCATCAGCGTTATACTGTGCATTCCCTGTGAATTACATGCAAAGGACTCCGATGTTTTCTACTTTATCATCGGCTTTTATTGTGAAGTCCTCCCATGCATCCTGTTGTGATTGCGCTGCTTCCCTAAAAGAAGCGCCAAAAATGGAATCGCAGAAAGAGCAATTCTTCTTACTCCCCCACAATCCCAAGGCTAATTTTAACATACTTCCTTGTCCTTCTCTTAGCGGCTACTGGGGGCGCAGAAGGATGATTTTTAAACTTTTAAATGCTTACGTCTGCGTAAATTAAAGATAAAGACATCAAAATCGGCACAGTAATAGATATTAAGGAGGGCTTTCAGCATATCAAATTTGAATCAGATTGGGTTATCCGTTGATTTTTTTATTTTTTCACATTTTCCCTCCTTAAACCCTTTTCCTGGTATGCAGAGGATCTTAGGAGCGCTGCCACCCGAGGTATGATTTAGCTAAAAACAACAATGATGGCAGCTGTACGCTATGGGGATAATTCGTGGGAAACGGGTATGTGAGATGAAGCTCTTAACCAGCTACAAAGACAGAGTTTTGTCTCCTTTGTTGTATACCATGAGCTGGTTCATCTGACGTGGCTGACTCATCATGGGTTATTTAACTCACGATGAACTGGGGTGTGTGAGGCCGCCATTTTGAATAAGCACCCCCTGATCGGGATGATAGAGGATTGCACTCTGTCATGCAAGCCTGGTCATTGTGGGTTATTTGAGGATTAAACAATGAATGCTGCAGTTCATTGTGGGTTAAATAACCAATGGTGACCCAGCAGTTTTGTGCAAACCAGGTTAATCTAACTGCAACACTTTTTTTCATTCTCCACCAAATCAGGTGTGTGTGTGTGTGTGTGTGTGTGTGTGTATGTGTGTATATCTATCAGCTAATAGCTAATTTTGAATGATTATTTTCAAATTACTTTCAAGGATGCTTTCAACATTAATATTGTAGTAGAATCATAGAACAGCAGAGTTGCAAGGGGCCTACGAGGCCTTCGGGTCCAACCCCCTGCTCAATGCAGGATTCCACCCTAAAGCATCCCTGACAGATGGTTGTCCAGCTGCCTCTTGAAGGCCTCTAGTGTGGGAGAGCCCACAACCTCCCTAGGTAATTGGTTCCATTGTCATACCGCTCTAACAGTCAGGAAGTTTTTCCTGATGTCCAGCTGGAATCTGACTTCCTGTAACTTGAGCCTGTTATTCCATGTCCTGCACTCTGGGAGGATCGAGAAGAGATCCTGGCCCTCCTCTGTGTGACAACCTTTTAAGTATTTGAAGAGTGCTATCATGTCTCCCCTCAATCTTCTCTTTTCCACGCTAAACATGCCCAGTTCTTTCAGTCTCTTTTCATAGGGCTTTGTTTCTAGACCCCTGATCATCCTGGTTGCCTCCTCTGTCTGCGTCCTTCTTGAAGTGTGGTGCCCAGAACTGGACGCAATACTCCAGATGAGGCCTAACCAGGGCCGAATAGAGAGGAACCAGTACCTCACTTGATTTGGAAACTATACTTTTATTAATGCAGCTCAAAATGGCATTTGCCTTTTTTGCAGCCATATCGCATTGTTGGCTCATATTCAGCTTCAAATGCATTCAGAAATGGACTTTCCTTGCTTTCCTCAACTACTGAAATTTCATATTATCCCAAATCCCCTGGTCAAATCTCTGTCTTGTACGCACACTCCTCCTTACTCATTTCTTTGTTCTTGCATGATGAAGCCCTGCTGTTCCAAGAATTTTGCCTGTTCGTTTGTGCAGAGGATTTGACTGCAAAAAGAGGTCACTTACCAGCAGGTGACTTTATTCCCCCCAAAAGTGGGTGGGGCGGGGCGGAGGTCTCATGGCATTGAAAACAATGTGGACCTTTTTGGGGGTAATAATGACAGAAAGCTATATAAATATCATACGACAATCTGGCATTGTTAATTTCTATGTAATTTCCATTAGCTTTCTTTTGGAGGGTTCATTATGCTGAGCAAAATAGCTACCCATTCAATTTTTTTTTTAAATTTTGCATGAGGAGAAGAAGAAAAACCTGTGGGGGGGGGAGAATGGGAGGAGAATCAAAAGACTGACTTTAACTGAATTGTACAACAATGTTGGTAATAATATTCGTCGGAGAGAATTATATAAAGGTAACAAAAGGGCTTACAAAATGAGCGTATTACAAAGATGCTTTTATGACTGAAAAAGAGTGGTGTCCTACAAAAGGGAAAAGTGGGAACAGAAGGCTTTGGGACATTTATATAAATTGTTTCAATGCTTGAATCCTAGGTGGGGGCAAATAGTTCAACCGCAATGCCCTTGCTCTTCTCCACCATCTTGTAACACAATTTAAATACGCTGCCACACGTGCCTTAGAGCAGCTTTTCCCACCAGATATTTTGGACTACGATGACCAGCATTCCTGACCATTCGCCATGCTGGCTGGGGGCTGATGGGAGATGAAATTGAAAGTATCTGGAGGACTGGGGAAAGGCTGCCTCCCATGAATTTACCAAAGGGCAGGAAGGTCATTTTAGGCTTCAATGGGTATAGCAAGATTCTCAGGCCCGTTTTTGAATGCAACCAAGATTAAATTGGGGAGGGGGGGGGAAGCAAGGTATGTTAAGAAGATCTGTGGTTTTTCTTTCTCTCTGTGTGTGAATGCGAATGATTTTTATTATTATTCATGTGTCACACAAGGCATTGAACATTTGAATTCCTGTTTCTAAACAGATTACAGAATATAACATGCAGGCACCTAGAATATATATACTACAAATAGCCCTTACAGAATTACAATACTCTGTTGAAGAGGACTGTTGCATTGTGAATATCTCAACTAAACTCTACAGAATACTACTGGATAGTCCCACGGCCTTTACCTTAATCTAACACATCACAATGGAATCTATATGAAAACTGTGAAAATTCAGGCGCTCTCATTTCATAAGTAAACCCACATTAAAGGAAGCATCTCTATCTTCTTCATGTCCTTGTTAACGGGCTATTATCTCTCAGATGTTAAAAAACCTGGGCCAAAATACTTCAGGGATACCTGCTCTAATATTTTTTTCCCATCTGAGGTCACAGATGCAGGCTTGCTCCAGGTTACTCAATTTGCTGAGGTAAGTTCAAATATGTTAGAGAAACGGATCTACACCAAGCAGGATAGAACCCTTTGAAAACATTTTGAAAACGGTATATGTAGCATGTCCTGGGCCCCAACAGTTTTCACTACTGTTCTAAACCATTTTAAAACAGTAGTGTAGACCCTGCCAGGGTTTCTTTGGGGTAGCCCCTACTCTCTAGAACAGGGGTGAAGAGCCTGAGGGGCAAATTTAACCCTTGGGGGTTCCAATCCAGCCCTCTGAGGTTCCCAGAGGGCCAAGCTTCCTTCTTTTCCCTCAGCCACAGATTATGTGGCAACTTTTGTGCAGCTTTCGCCCCATTATAAAAGTCTGAAATGTCTCTCCTTAGTTACTGGAAGTAAAATCTTTAAGCTAAAATACGCTGGTATCTTTGGTAGTTTGGCCCCACCCCCTTTGCCTTCAGACCCGCCCACCTATGGAATTTGGCCCCCAGGCTGAAAGAGGTTAATGGCCCTAATCTGGGAGCGTCATCCTGCAGTAGGGCCGTTTCCCTCCTGCCGCTTTGCCTCCTGCTGCTGTCCCACAACAGGGACGAGCAGCTTCCTCTTTCTTCACACAGGGAAGAAAGAGGAAGCAAGCAATGACCACTTGGCCCATTCAGTGGGCATTTTTATTGCTCTGCATCTCCTGCACACAGCAGGAAATGGCAGCAAGTTTTGCTATACATCGGATTTTCTCTGTCTTATTATATGACTAAAAAAAGACCAGAAGGAGCCGGAGATGTGCAGCAGGTGGACGGTGTTGTGAAAAGGATTTGCGTAAAACCATAAGTGGTCAGTAACAAGTGTGCTATAAAGCTTTCGTCTGCTGATGCTCTAGAACTCCCTGCCCAGGGAAGTCCACCTCTGTGTACCTTTCACTAGCGAGCACATGTAGTCTATAAAAGAAGGCCTTGCCCCAAGGGCTGACAGGCTATTATTCACTGAATTTTATTCTGTTCCTCCTGTGTTAATCTTTTTGGCATGCATTTTACACTATTTTGATCCTAGCATTTTTATTCATTGTACATACACCCACACAAATCTTTATATATTGCTTTTGAGTGTTATCCCCATAGAAAAGCAAGTAACACACAAGAAAATAACAAAAATGTTGTCTTTGCTATCACAGACTCCCTCCTACTCTGCAGGAGAGGGTTCAAGTGCTTACGCAGAAAGAAATATTCCACATGTTTGATTATTCCAATTCAAGATGAAACAGGACCTTTGGGACCAATGATATACGCTGAACTGTTGCATTTTGTAGGAACCCTCATTGTACAGCCACTGGTCCTTTCACACAACATCATATAAACACAAACCGTCTCCTTGTGAATCAAACCCGTGCTGTACCTCATCCACTATATCACTGGCAACTTTGTGGGTAAAACCAACCCAAATCTGAACATCTGCGGGAATGAACACAGAAAACTGATCAGCACAGGAATGTCATATGGAGATAAACTTTCTCATAGCTTGACTCAATTTCTCTCCTCCTGGGCAACTTCACTCCCATTGAGGTTAATGAGATTAAAACAGCATAACTGTGAACAGGATGCCCACTAAGGCTAGAATCTGAAAGTCATCGTTTGACTGCATTCTTCCAATGTGAAAGAAACAAAATGAAAACATTTTTTTAAAGGTGGCATTCAAACTGTATTATGGAGAACTGGAAGGACAACTATTTATTTATTAATTGCACTTATATACCACCCCCATAGCCAGGGCTCTCTGGGTGGTTTACAGAAATTCTAAAATTAAGATAAAAACGAGTATACAAAATTTAAAATTCTAAAACACAGAACATACATACTTAAAGCATTAAAAACCATTAAAAAACTAAACATGTGGGTAATTAAGATGTGCTGTCATATGCCTGGGCAAAGAGGAAAATCTTAACCTGGCACCGGAAAGATAGCAGCGTTGGTGCCAGGCGAGCCTCATCAGGGAGATCGTTCCATAATCTGGGGGCCACCACCGAAAAGGCCCTGTCCCTCGTTGCCACACTCCGAGCCTCTCTCGGAGTAGGCACCCGGAGGAGGACCTTAGATGTTGAACATAGTGACCGAGTATATTCACTTCGGGAGAGGCGTTCCGTCAGGTATTGTGGTCCCAAGCCGTGTAAGGCTTTATAGGTCAAAACCAGCACCTTGAATTGGGCTCGGAAACATACAGGCAGCCAGTGCAAGAGGACCAGAGCAGGTGTTATATGGTCGAACCTTCTGGCCGCTGCATTTTGCATGAGTTGCAGCTTCTGAACCGTTTTCAAAGGCAGCCCTACGTAGAGTGCATTGCAGTAATCTAACTTGGAGGTTACCGGAGCATGGACAACTGAAGCCAGGTTATCCCTGTCCAGATAGGGGTGTAGCTGGGCCACTACTTGTGAATTGCCAAAAAAGAGAAAATGTGTCACCAAAAAAGAGGAAGAAAATTGCATAAAATTCACATATGCTAAATTATAAGTATAGCTGGGAATTTAGAAATGATTTGTATAAACAGAAATATAGTAACTCTCACCACAGTGCAGAAGACTGTGACCAGATGACCTCTGTGCCTACCTGCTCAGAGGCTAATTGTTGATTTGCAATAAATAGTTCTTTATCTTTAAACTGGAATTGGACAGGACAGTCTTTCAAACAGAGGACACATTCAAATATAAGACTGTTCTCTGTAAAAGTGGGCACATAGGGCAGGTCTACACCAGGGGAGGGGGAGGATCTCGTGATATGCTGATAGCAAAATCTTCCCTCTCAGTCCACATGTGGCATGCAACATCCCAGGACGAAGGAGGATGTCACAGCCGCCATTTTTTTTTAAAAAAATGCCCCAACCCTGCTCCTCTCCTCACCCCCAATGGGCACGGAGCGCTTGAAGAGCTCCGTGCCCTGTGCCTGGTTCCCGGCTCCTTGCATTTACTTGCAAGGAGCTGGGACGAAACTGGGATGGCCGCCCATCCCGAGACAGTGGGAAAACCCAGGGTAAAAGCCATCCTGGTAATCCCAGGGAAATGGAGGGATCATCCCTCCCTGCTCCTGGGATCCCCTGTGCGTCATGTGGATGCACAGGGATGATCATGCGGTGATCCCCGGGATAAGGCATCGTCTAGACATGTCCAGAGTCACCCTTCGGTTCCTTGGAAATCTGTTTGGGGTACCTTAGTGATGGTGAACAAGCTTTCCTGAAATGCGGTTTTCCTTCTGGTACTGATTATCCCTGGAAGCAGAATGTTCACAGGATTCTGTGGTGCCCTTTCAGTTGCTGGACAGGCCTGCCTGGCACACTGTGTGAACTGAGTGTGGACCCTGGAAAAGCCTCCCATCCCAAGAATTCTCTGCAACATGTAGGTTTCCTTGGGAGATTCACTCACCACAGAAAGCTGGTAACATGGGAAATTGCCTTAATCTAAGCCAAACCATTGGCCTATTTAGTTCAGTATTGTCTACTGACTGACAGCAGCTGTCCTGGGTTTCTGATAGGCCATTTTGGAAGCACAATCTGGAGATTCTAGAGAATGAACCTGGGATTTCCCCCCAAGCAAAGCAGGTGCTCTACGGCCCTGCTCTTATTTGGAAACCACCACACTACAGCGCTCGTTGGTTCTTATCACTTGCCAACTTCCCATTTTATAATGGTATCTCGTGGTTAGTGTACCCTCACCTTTCAGAGCATTTCAGCCAACTCACATGCAGACACAACTCGAGGTGCGTCCAGAACTTTGTTTGCATATTAATTTACTTCATTGCTTGCATGTATTTCATTTGCATTTAGTTAAAAGTTAAAAAGCTAACCGTTCACTGAAGGGGCTGGGTGATGTTCCAGCTCCCCTGAAATGCTATGAAGATATGGAACACTTATTTTAAAAGAAAGCTAGAATATAAAGGCTGAACATAAATAAATGGGAGATCAAGTATATGCGTGCATAAACTAGCCGTTAGAAATAGCATGCGCTAGGTACAGAACATTCTGCAATTGTTTTGAAAATACTTATTTTTGTCATCATATTACAGCTGAGTTGTATCTAAGCATACCGCAGATTTAATATAAGTACTGTACAATGCCTACACTCTTTTTGCTCCTTGGTAACAGATTTATAATTACATGCCCTTTAAAACACACCAACAGAAGTTATAAAAAACATTTAACATGGCCTAGGCTAAAAATGCATTTAGATTGAGAACACCAGTTGCTACACATATAGCTAACACATCTTTTACAAATCTCCTCTATCAGACTGGCATACGCTCAACGCTGAGTGGCTCCCATTAATTTGTTTGACACAAAGTAACTGGGCATCGGGACTGTTGAGGCAAGAGCAAAACTAGTCCAACTGTTGCTCCAACAAACTGGGTTACAAGAGATTCCATCGTGGTTTAGTGGCGTGTTCTAAGGATGTCAAGATGGTTTAACTTTAAGGCCATGGCTAGACCAGGTGATATCCCGGTGATCGCCCCAGGATCATCCCTGTGCATCCACATGATGCACAGGGCATCCCGGGAGCAGGGAGGGATGATTCCTCCCTTGGCCTGGGATATTGCTTTACCCTTTCCCCCCACTTTTTCCATGGCCCCGGGATAGCTGGGTGTCGCAGGTTGTCCTGGCTCCTTGCAAGTAACCCGGCATGGGGAACCCGGCATGGGGCATGGAGCTCCTTGCAAATTCTGTGCCCATCAGGGGGTAGGGGGGTGGGCGAGTGTTTTTTTTTTTAAAACACCTTACCTTTCATTCGAGCACTCGTGCATGCTTGAAATGGCTACACTTTTCTTTTAGTAAAAGGGAAGGGGGAACCCCTTGCCACCTTGTATTTAAGATAAAAAAATGATAACCAGAAAAGATAGATTGATTCAGTCTTCAGGCAGTATTTCTTCCCCACTCCCATGAAGTCCGATAAAAGCTGGGCTGAATACTACAGCTGTTTTCCTATAGTAAAGTGTGCTTGGTGATGCTGCTACCATCAGTACAATGGGAACAATACCTATCAGAGTGAGTGGTGATATGTAATGGAAAGCTCCTTGTATATGAAACGTGTAGGTCTGTGAGCATTAATCAGCAGATAGCGTCATCAGATGGGGGGAAATCGCGTTTCCTTACTAGCTCTCTTTCTAGTTCTCTTCCACATTCAAATGGAGCACTTTTCATGGAGAAAAGACCAGTGACCATGTGGCCTATAGATTTCAATGGGGACAGCACCCTCTAGTGGGCAGTTTATAGCACAACCTCAGAAGAGTCGGAATAAAAGAGGTATATTTTGTGACACTAACATTTCCAAAAAGAGTGGGAAATGCGCAGGAGGTGGATGCTGACATTAAAAGGACCCGCAAACATCCATGTGTGGCCAGCAACAATCATGTTAAGAAATGCTTATCTGATGATAAACACACAGGAGCCAATTCTAATATATGGTGATGAAATTAAGAGCACATTTGGAGTCATTTCTCCCTCATTAGCACAATTGGGAGTGAAAAAGAAAAGTAAAGATGTCCTTTTCTCCATTTCAATTAAACAAATAAAGGAGGGAAGTAAGTTTGCTTACAACTCCTTCAATATTCTCAAACAAGGACCAGGGTGTAATTTTTATTTTTATTTTTTTAATTTAGATTTCTACCCTGTCCTGTCCCATTAGGTTGGGACAGGTAATACAAAGTTTAAAAAAGAAAAATGATCCAGCAAAACATAGAATCATAGAATAGCAGAGTTGGAAGGGGGCCTACAAGGCCATCGAGTCCAACCCCCTGCTCAATGCAGGAATCCATCCTAAAGCATCCCTGACAGATGGTTGTCCAGCTGCCTCTTGAAGGCCTCTAGTGTGGGAGAGCCCACAACTTCCCTAGGTAACTGATTCCATTGTCGTACTGCTCTAACAGTCAGGAAGTTTTTCCTGATGTCCAGCTGGAATCTGGCTTCCTTTAACTTGAGCCTGTTATTCCTTGTCCTGCACTCTGGGAGGATCGAGAAGAGATCCTGGCCCTCCTCTGTGTGACAACCTTTCAAGTATTTGAAGAGTGCTGTCATGTCTCCCCTCCATCTTCTCTTCTCCAGGCTAAACATGCCCAGTTTCGGTCTCTCTTCATAGGGCTTTGTTTCCAGACCCCTGATCATCCTGGTTGCCCTCCTCTGAACATGCTCCAGCATTTCATCAAATTAAAATTCATTAGAATGTCTCTGCCCATTCTTGGCTTAACCAATTGTTTTAACCAGTCTAAACAATTTTAAACATTTCCAGAAGTTACTCGGGGACAAACAGTGACGGCCCCAGGATTGGTGGGGGGAGGACTTTGGCACGGCAGCTCAGGGGTCCCCCTGAGACTAGAAGAGGTGGGACATGAAAAACAGGATTTCTTTTAAGCTGTGTCTGATCTTCTTGATCTGTGTAAAGTGAGAATGCTAGTAGCGTTGGGGCTGCAGGCAGAATCCAATGCTGCCCTTGTGTCCAGGGACAGCCCAGTCACTTCTATTATTATTATTGATTATTTATTACATTTATATACCGCCCCACAGCCGAAGCTCTCTAGGCAGTTTTCAAGGAAGACTTTCTTCAAAGCCTTCAAGTAGCCCTTACTGCTTGTCGTTCTGCACGTGGTAGGGGCGCTTGCAGACCAGAAGTAGCAGGGCTGGTCAGCTCTGCTAAAGGTTGGGCAGCACTGGATTCTGCCACTGGGCCCTCTTCTGAATTTTGGGCCCTGGCAAATGTCCAATATTGTCATCCTCTAGAGATGTCCCCATTGTTGGTCTTAACCCTCCCAAATAGAAAAGCAGGGTGTGCTCTTTTTGCTGAGAGAGCCTGCAACATGAATCACACTTGTGCATACAAGATGGAACTAGCTAATCCAGGTCTGGTTCCAAAATAGGCAAACCAGGCAGCTGAAATCCACCAATTCCAAGGCAGGTGGAAACCGGCAATCCTCCGTCCTAACCTCTTCCTTCAGGACCAATCAAGGGAGAGCAAAGATTAGGCAGTAGCAACACCAGCAGCTCAGAATGTTATCCATCAGCCAAGCGGAAGGTGGCTTATCTTTCATCCAAAGGGACATTATCAACAGGATTGTAACTTTTGGCCTGGAAACAGCCCCTTTGGCGCACAGGCGGCTCTTGGATTACAAGCAGGGCTGGTGCCAGACTATTCTGCGCCCTAGGCAAGGTGAGCTACTTGCACCCCCCTCCCAAAATTGCCAACTTTGATTCAGCTGTTCAAGAAGAGTGTTTGAACTATTATATTTCCCTTTTTTCTTAAACAGCTAATTTGTATAAAACTGTGATCCTTAAAGGGCAGTACTGTGCCCCTCTGTGATTTGCGCCCTAGGCGGCTGCCTAGTTGGCCTTATGGTAGCGCCAGCCCTGACTACAGGAAAAAGGAAAGGAACCTCTCGTGCAAGCACTGAGTCATTACTGACTCTTGGAGGGACACCAGCTTTTGCTGACATTTTCTTGGCAGGCCTTATAGCGGGGTGGTTTGCCGTTGCCTTCCCCGGCCGTTATTACCTTTCCCCCAGCTAACTGGGTACTCATTCTACCGACCTCGGGAGGATGGAAGGCTGAGTCAACCCGAGCCGGCTGCCTGAAACCAGCTTCTGCTGGGATTGAACTCAGGCCGTGGGGAGAGTTTCAGCTGCAGAAACTGCTGCTTTACCGCTTTGCGCCACACGAGGCTCACAGAGAAGGCAAAATCAGCACCAATCACCAGGGGATGCTTTCTTATAAGAATGTTTTGCATCCAGATGGGAAACATAAAGAAACAATTCCCTCTAAGGAACAAGACTTTGCCTTAAGGGATTAAGGGAGGCATCACCATCATTGGCACCAGCTCAACAGGGCAATAACATTTAGACTGCATTTTCCATCATCTCCAGCCAGCATAGGGAATAGTCCTGCTGTTTGGGGATGATGGTGGTTGTAGTCCAACTTCTGGAGGAAGGCTGATTTGCAGAATATTTTTTCTACTAATAACAAATAGCTGTTCCTAAATGGCTATTTGTTTTGTGTGTTTTTAACGGACCCCAGAATAGCTGTTTTTATAAGGATACTGAGGGTTTTTTTAAATGCTTTTTATGTTTTTAAACTTTGTATATTTGTTATTATTATTATTATTATTATTATTATTATTATAATTATTATTATATAAATTTTTATTGAATTTTTACCTACATCAATACAATTAAAAGAAAAGAACATAATACATAAACTCAAAGTAACATTTATATCATATATTCACGCTTAATCTATTTAACATAATCATACTTAACTTAAAAGTGCACCCCCCACCTCGGGATCTCATTCCTGTTTCCAAAATCTCATAGTTGCTGGTGGTTTCCCACTTCCCTTAGAAAACACCCATTTTTTTTACCTCCTCCCTTAAAAAATACATTATCCAAATTTAATTCTATATTGCTTATAGTTTTATCCTCCATCCAGTCTAAATCACCTACCCCTAAAATTGCTTCTACAATATGTCTTAGCCTATTTGCTACATAGTAAAAGCTAATGTTTGGGAGTCCCAATCCTCCCTTTCTTTGGCTTAAATACCATTTGCTTTTATTTATCCTGGCTTTCTTCGCCGCATTACAATAATTATTTATAATATTCTGCCAGCTTTTTAACTCTATATCTGAGATTTTTATTGGTAGCACATCCTAAAAACAAAATTAATCTTTAGTAAAATCTTCATCTTTATTAATGCTATTACAACAACAACAGTTTATTGCGGTCAATAGGCCATTCCAGCAAATAAAAATTTTACATACAAGCAAACTGAACATACCATTAACTATTAAAAATCAGGCGATCATAGAAGATCTAAAAGAAATGGCCAAGTTCAAAAACTTGGCCACTTGCTCAGTAATTGATTTGTCTATATTACAAAGTAAAAGAGACGTTAAGAATTCAGTTGGGTGACCAGGATAAGATTGTAAAATAGGGTTTAGAAGATCGTTTCTAGCCCCTAGATAAAATCTACAAAACAGTAAAACATGAGATACAGTTTCCACTTCACTATTGTTGCAGGGGCAGCATCTGTCGAGCACTGGAATTTTATTAAATCTGCCCTCCAAAAGTTTGGAGGGAAGGACATTAAGTCTGGCTAATGAAAATGCTCTCCTGTATTTAGGAATAGTCAACCAGCGTAGATAAGGCATCCCATCTTTACAAAAAGAGGCTGGTAGTCCTAGGGACAGGGGGGAACATGGGCCCCGTGCAGCACTCTGAAGGACTTGCATATCTATATCAAGCAGCCTCTGTTTCACTACTGATTTGGCACTAGCTAAATCCCTTGATAGTAGCATTTGGGGGGGGTAGGCCTACTGACTTGATTTTACTATATAAAAGTATAGTAAATTTTACTATATTTATATATATAAAAAATATAAAAGACTGAACCTTTCATGGTTTGGAAGAATAGCATAATAATACTCTCTTTCGCTTAGGGCTTGGTGGTCTGCCTTAAAATTTTGGATGGAAGTTAGTCTTTTTGGGAGGGGCTCAGGTCTGCTTCCCTGTCTGGCTTAGGACAACTACGTGAACAGCTGGTCCAAGCTTCTTGCCAGGAAGGCAGCTTCAATAGGTCTCTCCTCTTCCCTCCTCCTTAATCTGGGCTTGAATTTTGCTTTTAAAGCTATCAAACAAAGACTGTGGGATATAGCCTTCTGCGACTTACGTGCTCGCTCTCATGTCTCTTGCTCTCCCAGTGCATTGCACGTTCATTACGTTGGGCCTCTTCAGCTGGCTGACTATCTAAAGAACTTGTCGGTCGCTAAATATCGTATTGCCTTCTCCAAGGCCAGATGCAATGTTTATTCTATTGAATTACTTCAGGGCAGATATGCTGGTATCCCTTATCAGGAACGACGGTGCCCCTGTAGGAATACGGAAGTGGAGACGATGGAGCATATCCTTCTGTCCTGTAGCTTTTATAATCAGGCCCGCCATCTTATGATTACCCCATTGTTGAGCAAACTGCCCAGAACTTCAGGCAAATTTTATGTTAAGTTTCTGTTGGAAGATAAGTCTTCAAGTGTAACTTTGGCTGTTGCTAAATTTCTTACATACAAAGCATGAAACCAGTAAGTCCATATTCAATAAAATCCATAAAAAACAGAGGTTATCAATACAAATAAATTACCAATACTACTACTACTACTATAATCCAATAAAAATAAATTACCAATACTACTACTATAATAATTCCCATTTATCACCAGCACACATGGAAAAGGAAACAACGTTCCAAAGAACACCAGATCAGAGTTTCCCCCATAACTTGTATTACGGTTCTGGGCTGAGAAACACAGAGCCAGTGAGATGACCTTTTCATGGGACCAGTCAGACTAGAATAAGCAACTTGTGTCCCTGAGCCATATCCTGCCCCTTGAGAAAGGATGCCTGGCCCTGCAATGGTCAAACCAGCGGTGAACGAGAGGTGTGCAGAGTGCGACAGCTGCACCAGTGGAACTTTCCACTTCAGCAATGAGGTGTCTTGCCTCCCTGCCGCTCAAGGAGACCCTCTGACCAAATGAATTTCTGACCAGGGCATGGGCCCTGACTAGATTACCCGTGAAGAAATGCAGCCCTCTGCACAAAAAAGTTCCCCACCAGTCTCTCCTCCGCTACCCCTTTTCCAAGTTGTTGTTGTTATTTATTTATTTACAATATTTATATACTGCTCCCCATTCAGAATTTTGGAGTGGTGTACAAAATAAAATAGAATAAAAACACCATTAAAGTACATTTGAAAGGAAATAAGGTGCAAAAGGTGATCGCTAAGGGAAGGCTTCCTGGAACGACGAGGTTTTCAGGAGTCTCCGGAAGGAATACAAAGTTGGCGCCTGCATGTCCTCCAGAGGCAGGGAATTCCATAGGAGGGGGGCCACCACGCTGAAGGCTCTTCCCCTGGTGGGGAAGATATATTATTATTATTATTATTATTATTATTATTATTATTATTATTTCCTTGAACTCTTTTCCCAGCCTTCTTCTTGCGGTTTGTGGTTCTTATTTTTTTTTACCTCTTAAACCACACCTAAAAAGTCTAGTGTTGATCATTACCCCTCCCTAACAGCTGTGGGTTGTTGTTGTTGTTAAGCAGAAAGAGCTTTTGCCCCACATTTTACACACCTTTCTAAAAATAGGGAAAAGCAGCACCAATAGAGAATATCCTTGGATGCCCTATTGTTAGTTTCAGAGATTTAAACCCACTCAACGCGCACACAGCCCTCCAGGATCGACAGCGCAACAGTGGCAGCCAATCAAGGCCGGGCTTGGAAAGAATGAAGGCAGGAGGCGAGTCATGCCCGGGCCTGGGAATGCCATTCCGAAAGAGCCCAGGCAGAGCGGGGCGAGTGGAACCTTCCTTTATTTACCTTTTGGATTATCATAGACTTCAGATTGCCTTGACCCACCATGTGCTTGATGACGACACTTGTGTCCAAAGGGAATGATTACGTTCCTACAAACACTTTTCTTTCTTCTTAAAAGCGCTGTGTTTTCTTGGACACAAGTTCACTGTAGCAGGCACCTTAGCCCAGGAGAGCACCCAGTGGAGCCTCGTGGCTCCGATTTCATTGAGGCTGTGAATCCATTCAGGGATTTAGTCAGAACTGGCCAGAACACTAAAGGAGATCTCCCAGTTAAGAACATAAGAAGCGCCCTGATGCTGGATCAGACCAAGGGTCCATCTAGTCCAGCACTCTGTTCACACAGTGGCCAACCAGCCATCAGCCAAGGATGAACAAGCAGGACATGGTGCAACAGCACCCTCCCACCCATGTTCCCCAGCAACTGGTGCACACAGCCTTACTGCCTCGAATACTAGAGATAGCACACAACCATCGATAGCCTTCTCCTCCAGGAATTTATCCAGCCCCCTTTTAAAGCCATCCAGATTGGTGGCCATCACTACATCTTGTGGCAGTGAGTTCCAGAATTTAAGCAAGCGCTGTGTGAAGAAGTCCTTCCTTTTATTTGTCCTGGATCTCCCACCACTCAGCTTCATGGGATGACCCTGGGTTCCAGTATTATGAGAGAGGGGGAAAAATGTCTCCATACCTTCTCCATACCATGCACAATCCCAGTTGATGTAACCTTCCCTCATAGAAGAGATGCTCCAGCCCCTTAATCATTTTAGTTGCCCTTTTCTGCCCTTTTTCCAGCTCTATAATATCCTTTTTTAGGTGTGGTGACCAGAACTGTACACAGTATTCTAAGTGTGGTCGCACCATAGATTTGTATAAGGGTAGTACGACATTGGCCGTTTTATTCTCTATTCCTCTTCTTATAATGCCTAACATGGAGTTGGCCTTCTTTACAGCGGCCACTGTAATACCTATATATGGTGTATATAGATATTAATGCATGTATTTATACCCTGCCTTTCTACCAGGAAATGACTCTCAAGGCGGTTAACAGCAGTGTTGGGACCCATGCGCTGTGTGAAGAAGTACTTCCTTTTATTTGTCCTGGATCTCCCACCAATCAGCTTCATGGGATGACCGGGGTTCTAGTATTTTGAGAGAGGGACAAAAAGGTCTCCCTATTCACATTCTCCATACCATGCATAATTTTGTACACCTCTATCATGTCTGCCCGTAGCCTCCTTTTTTCCAAGATAAACAATCCCAGTTGATGTAACCTTCCCTCGTAGAGGAGATGCTCCAGCCCCTTGCTGAATGGATTCACAACCCCACCAGAAGCGGAGCCACCAGCCTCCAGCGAGGGCAGTGCCATGTTTTAATAACGCAAAAGATGGGTGATGGTGCAGAGGGGAAGAGAAAGCAGGGCCAGATCTACACCCAGCAGGATATGACACTTTGAAAACGGTTTGAAAACCGTATCTGGAGTGTGTCTGGGGCCCCAGCAGTTGTCACCACTGTTATAAACCATTTTAAAGCCATACTGTAGATCCTGCCCAGGTTGCAAGAGAAGGTCAAGAGTTTCGCCGCTGAGCCATGGAATGAAAAGTAGCAGTAGGCGAACTACAGAGAGAGAAAAGAGAGCAGAGGAGGCGTCAGAAGCTGCTCAAGGTTAATGACACATGTCGGGTGAGGAGATGGTAAAACTTGAATAATTTCCTGAGAAGTGAGCGAGCCAGAGGGCTCATCTACACCAAGCAGGATACTCCACTAAGAAAGTGGTATATAAAAGGCAGGAACCACACTACTGCTTTATAGTGGTACTGAAGTGCACTGACAACTGTTGGGGCCCATTGACACATCTACACCACACAGGATGTAACACTATAAAAGCGGTATGAAAGCGGTATATGACATGTGTCTTGGGGCTCATCTACACCAAGCAGATATTCCACTATGAAAGTGGTATGAAAGCGGTATATAAAAGGCAGGAGCCACACTACTGCTTTATAGTGATATGGAAGTGCACTGACAACTGTTGGGACCCATGACACGTACCATATACTGCTTTCATACCACTTTCATAGTGTTATATCCTGCTTGGTGTAGATGTGTCCTGGGCCCCAACAGTTGTCAGTGCACTTCAATACCGCTATAAAGCAGTCGTGTGGCTCCTGCCTTTTATATACCGCTTTCATACCACTTTCATAGTGGAATATCTGCTTGGTGTAGATGAGCCCAGAGATGGTGATTCTTCTGTCCTATCACCAATGGAAACGTAGGAATCTTACAAAAGAAGGAGCGAGAGAGAAAACTAGATTCCAACCGCCGGGTTTTCACTGGAGAAACGCACGGGGAAAATCTCTTTAATCCGCTCCTGCCCCCCTTTAAAAGAGCGATGCTGAGCCACTGTTCTTCCCCTGTGTGTGTGAGTGTGTTTACAATCCCCAGAAGGGCTTCAAAAATTTACATTTTTATACCCCCACAGTTGATCGCCTTGAGGTTTCAAAGCAAGGATGAGTTCAGATTATAGAAACGCGCGGCGTAAGCAGCAAAAAAGGCAGGGGTGGGGGAAGGGGGGCTGCCCTTGTTTTATTATCCCACCAAGCAAGGGCAGGTTCATGAGAAGTTGACAGCCAGGGCTGCTTGTAATAATTTGTTATAAAACACAACATAATATCCTTCGTATGTTGGGTGGGTGGGGGGACTTCTCAACAGCAGTTTAGAGTTGAGAATTAATCATGGTACGTGCATTTATAGTAACCGCCTTTTCCTTGATTCAAGTGCATTTAAGATCTACCCCCCTGCGTGCCCCATATGCTAGACATTTGGGCCAAATCACCCTGAACAATGTTTTACATTGTTTACAGCCATAATGACTTAAAGTTGCATCCATTGCGAGTCTAGGGAGAGAAAATTGTTTCTAGAAGGCTTTCCTCCAGCAAATCGTGGCTTAAAGCTAGTTTATCACACCCGGATTGATAGAAAACACACACACACACACACACACACACGCCCTGTCGTCTTTTTCTTTGCTTCTTTTAAGTTTAACTGAGCCCAGAAACGGCGTACTTTTCTCTTTCTCAAAGGCGCTTTACGCGAGAGAGGCTCAAAGTGACTCCTTCTTGCCTTTTGTTCCGAGGCGGCTTCTGTCTGGACTACATTTCCCAGCAAGCAGGCGGTGGGGAGGGATGGACGGAGGCGGGTGAGAAAGAGAATATGTTAGACATGTACCTTAAACATCGTACTTGAGCAATGAGCACAAATTTGTGCAAGACCCGTCGCTGTTCAAGCGAGAGCATCGTTTCATACAAAAGAGAAGCGACGCAGAACTTTTTTTGTTTGTTTTAAGGGGCGTTTTGAACGGTGCATCAATAAGGATGAAGGTGGGGGTTTTGCCTTAAAAAAAAAAGTCATAACTTTGCGATTTGTACAAGCCCTATGAAATAAAACTTAATTGGCATTTGTTTTCCTGTTTTCAGCATTTAGTCATCCTTATGCATCTAAGCTTCCAGCAAATTCATACTTTTTGCCTTGCAGAATATAGCCCCCCACCCTGCCCAGACAGGACCCATGGCTGGAATACACGTGCTTCCAGACTGAGGGCTGTTAGTGCTAGCAATTAGAAGACATTGCACATCAATTCTGTCTCTTCTTTCTTTAACGACTTTCTGCAGTAAGAAAAAGGGTGGAAGAGATGGCAGCAAAACTCAGGAGGGTTACAATTGAAAGACGATTGAATGACTCTTTAAAATCCTGTAAATGAGGCAGGGTGATGGCGCAATAAAAGCATTGTCTGGAAGCATCTAATGTCTTGTTTCTATCAGTTGTATATTTATTGAAGAAGCCCTTACTCATCGTCTGAATTTGCTATTATCTTATTGGTAACCCTGAGGGGATCTACACTAGTATATGAAACGTTGTTTTTACGGTCATTGAACGTTTTGTTTTTGAATGCTTTAAAACGTAGCAGTTACGTTTTAAAGCATGTTTTACGTTAAGTAAAAACATTTACTTACTTTTCTCTTTCCGTGGGAATGCATTCCTTTTGGCCACACTAAGAAAATGAATCCGTTTGTTCTTTTTCCCCCGGCTGCCAATTTCCCCTCCCACTTCCTCTTCTCTCCGAGAATCCCCCACTTACAAATGATCCAGCCGGCAGCCACCCAAAAGTAAAACTAAAAGTGGCTTCAAAAAGAGGCTTGAAAGAAAAAAAAAACGGCTCCAACTTTGGGCCCGGAAATGACATAAACATGCCCCCCAGGAATGTGATTGGCTAATTAGGAACTACAGGAAACCCATTTAATACGATGAAATCGGCCACATCATACCAAATATGAACTCCTATGGAATTCCCTGCCTCTGGAGGTCAGGCAGGCTCCAACCTTGTACTCCTTTCGGCACCTCCTGAAAACATCTTTATTCCAGGAAGCCTTTCCTTAATAGGCAGCCTTGAATCTCTGTATTTGATTCTTTTAACATTTGTTTTAACTGCTTTATTCTGTTTTTATGTTCATTTTATCTTGTACACCACTCCGAAATTTTTCAATGGGGAGCAGTATATAAATATTCTAAATAAATAAATAAATAAATAGAATGACTTATTTCAGAGAAGTTCAAAATAAAAACTGGAGCACAGACAACAATAAAACGTCACAAACTGCACGTCATGTGGCGAAATACTACCAAACGCACACTTAAAAACGGTAAGACACGTTCTAACTTGACTAGTGTAGATCCCCTCCCTGCCAAGATTAAGAAGGCAAGGATATTTCCTTTTTCTGATGGGGTGGATAGAGGACAAGGGAAGCCAGCCTCCCCTTAAATAACCTGCCACATGCCCCTGTTTCTGATCCCATTCTCCCCAGGGGTATTATTTAGGAAGTGCACAGTTTATCCCCTTTCCTGTGTTTCAAACCAGATGAGATCATTCCTCAGGAGCACCTACATACATCGCTCATCTACTCTTAGATGTAGACCAAGTTCTAGTGTTTGGGCCTTTTCAGGATCTCCAGGGGCCAGAATAAAGTCTCAGGGCAAGGGACTAGAACAGAAAGAGGTTTGGCATGGCTTACTGAGAGGATTGGTGTTTATTATTAATTTCCATCCGATGTTCATCAGGCTCCACTCTAGAAACACCAGGCACAGCCAGCCTTGCCCCCTGACCAGAAGGTACCAGCCCTGCATCCATCAAGTGCTACTGGGCTCCATTCCTAAGTCACTAGCCTTTTTCCATCCTGACCTTCTAGGCACTGCCCATATCTCCCACGGTCTGAAGCTTCAGAGACTTGGCGTCCCTGGTTCTACACACTGAGAGCCCTATCTTATACCATTCTGGTAGTGGGGGAACCAATATTGCATAGCTTCTTTCCATACCACTAGGGTGACTTGAGTATCCCCAGGACACATAGGTGGAGGTCACCTTGCAGCTCCTTCCCATGGCAGCTTTGTCCTAGAATCAGGGAGAATTCTCACATTATCTTGACAGTATGGAAAGTATAGCAGCTCCCATAACCAACAGCATAACGTGTGGGCCAAATGACACCAGGGCATGGATTCATCTGGTCCCCAGCCAAAGAACCAGCCGGGGCTGGGCTTTCTCTGGCAAGAATTTCTCCAGGGGGATTCTAATCCCCCCCCCCCCAAGAATCCAAGGAGATTCCATGAGCCAGATGGTGAACCTTCATGGGCTGGATTAGGCCTGTGAGCCAGAGGGTCCTCATCCTTACATAGTTAAGCAGCAATAATTCAATGTTTAGATATCCCCCCTTCAGTTCTGGAGTGTCATCCATGTATTTTTTTGGAAACACAGATTGGGGTGCTGGGTCACAACCTGGAAGGCCACTCAGGCCTTGAACATCCCCACAAGTGTAAAGAAGGATGTGCACCCATGGCTTCTCCTACAGTGTTTTCCTACAGTCCTGTAACCCACTCTCCACCACCACCTGATGGAGCAAATAGGTTCCTATTTTGCTCCGCACAAAGTGACGAAGGAGGGTGGACAAAATGACTGAATGAGGAATGAGCTGGGAGAAGCCACAGGTACATTCATCACCATGGATACAGGGCTGTTAAGGGTACTGTTCACTAAAATAAGGAAGGATGGAGGAAACTCTCTTGCTGTTTGTGCAAAATGCAGAACTCAGATGGATTGTGGGGCACAGAAGGTCTGAACATGTCTGGTCCACTTGCACTGGCTGCCTGTATGTTTCCAAGCACAATTCAAAGTGCTGGTTTTGATCTGTAAATCCTTCCACATCTCAGGACTGCAATACCTGATGGAGTGCCTCCCTCAGTGTGAACCCACCGATACACTATGATCATCATCTGAGGCCCTCCTCCAGTGCCTCTTCCAAGGGAGGTTTGGAGGATGGCAATAAGGGAGATGACCTTTTTGGTGGTGGCCCCCTGATTGTGGAATACTCTCCCCACTGAGTATTTATGAAGAAAGAAAAAGTGGGTTTGGGGGGCTTTATTGGTATTCTTATTAATTGGAAGAACAGAAGTGAACCCTCAAATTACAGAATTCCCAAAAATGTCATAATTAAGTCTGAACACAGTAATATGATTTGAACTTGCCACGTGCAGAGTGCTTTACAATCTGTATCCTTTTATCCCACACTTAACCCCCAAACTTATTAGTATTCCCACTTTACAAATAAGACGTGAAGGTGAGACATAACCACTTAGGGATTTTATTATCCTTTCTAGGCTCAAAACTAACATGCTAACTTTCCATATGCAGGGAGCTTTGACTTGGAGAAGCATTCTAGCATGGCATGCCCACCTCAACTCTTCTCAGTCTGAGGTGGTACAGTCCAAGAAGAAAATGACTATACTACAAAGAAGAGATTATTTGAAGCTGAAATATTACTTGAACTATTAATATGAAGATAAACTGTTGGCTTGATATGATTTCCCTGTGATCACTTTCTCCTTAATTATGCCATCAATTTCAGTAAAGTGTCATTTGCAAATGAGAGAAGAAATTGGCCCTTGGTCCTGCAGTAAGAAAGCAAAGGAAGCCATTGTAATGTGTTGGCCATAGGAAAAAGAATATAATGAAATAGGCTATGTATATGCCATAGTTCTGTGGGAATGCAAAAAAAAAAGGCACAGAATGAGTTATAGGTCACAGAATTTAGCTGGAATATAGCCGAATTTAGCCAGAATTTCTAAGAATTCAACTTCCTCCTTTCATTATTTTTAAAAGTCAACGTTCTAGCCTTTGCATTATGAGGATGTGATTTAATGTGTTGGGCAATGTCTGGTGAAATTTAAGATGCCAGAGGACTTGCTGAGTTATGACAGCCGGCACAGCTCCAGTGACCTGTATAGCTCCTCAGCTCCCCCTCTCCTGACACCCTGATAATACCTCGTAGAACACATTATGGAAAAGGGTAAAAATGGTAAAATAAATAATCCAAATTAAGAGAAATCATGCAAATGCGCTTAATTGGTATAATTTTAATGGCTCACAAAATTCAGCTTTTTTCATAACATTTGGATATCAAATTGCTAAAATGAGTGCATTTAATCATCTAATAATTTTAAACGTTTGGAAGGACTAATTTTGAGATAAATTATGCACTCTAAAATCTTCATAATCAACACTGCAACACCATTTAAAAATCCTCTAAAGAGCATATTTGTAAATAATGTTAAAGTTGGGAGAAATCAATATAAGCTATGAAAATAGGAATTCATCATTTAAGATCAATACGGTTGCTTTTGCTCCTATAACGACATTTTTTTAAAAGAACGGACTTCTAAAAAAGACCTTGCAAGTTGCTAACATCTGAATGCAAATTTTATATCATCATATGGTGAGTATGAGCCATTGCAAATTACTTTTGCAGCTAAAAAGAATAATAATTTAAAACCAAACATTCTACCAACTTGAAATAACACAGATATTTGAATATTTGCCTTGTTTGTAGCAATTTTGTCCTAAATTTATGAAAATTAACCAAATAGCTAAAATTAATGTCCAGAGGGTAGTGATTCCATGAACACAAAAATCTGTTGCAATAACAAGCCCACCAAAAAGATGCAACATGGGGGGCGGAGCTGGACGCCATGAAGGGTAAGATTTCTTCTTGAGAGACTCCCGTTTTGGGGGGAACTGAAACTTAATTATCTCATTTAAAAGGCATGGGTCGTTAATGAAAATGAAGGAAAATGATTATGATTGCTAAGAGAGGGTGAAAATCCTGTTTTTGGAAGCAGAATCAGCATAAGGATTGTGAAAAGCAGCCCGGTTTCTGGCTGTAAATTAATCAGACGGAACGGAGGGGGGAGCGATGAAAATGAAACTGGCTTTGGAATGTTAGAGCTCTTCCGTCTCCTAGTCTGATAAAGCACGGTGATTTATATTCCTTATCTGAGGAAAAGGACTAATTGGCAGTAAATTCACCCTTTAAAAAGCATCAAAGAAAGAAGCGTTTATCTGCGTAGGAAAGAGACGGTGCGGACTGTAAACGGGACATTGAGTGAGAGTTTTAAATAGGTTCATGCCGAACGTTAGAAAATTAAAAAAAAAAAAAAAACCCTGGGAAGGCTGCCTGGCAAAGAGTACGGCCTTCTAATCATAATTGGGCCCGTCTTGAGAAAGTGGTTACAGAAGAAGTTTCACAAAACAGCGGGAGTGAAAGCAACGGATCTGTCAAGATGGCGTAGAAATCTGGCATGGTGCCAACTTCAACTACAATGGAAGATCTGAAGAGGCTGATTTTGGACAGTATAGCAACACTGAGTAAGAAGATGGATGAAAATGATAAGAAGGCGGATAAGAGGATGGGGGTGCTCGCAGACAAGATCGCTCAGAATGATAGAGCTATAAAGATGCTAGATGCTGAAGTAAAATTAGTGGAGAAAAGGCAGGATGTCTTTGAAAAAGGCTGTGAGGTGAAGTTCCAGGAACAAGAATTAAAGCTGATTCAATTGCAGGATCAGGACCAACGTTCCAACGTACGAATTAAACACTTTGTTGAAGAACCAGCAGAGGATTTGAGAAAAATAATACTGAAATGGTTCAATGATATGATGCCTGATCTGGATATAAAAGACTGTGACCTGGAAAGGATCCACAGAGTGGGAGGAGCAAATTACAGAGGAACCAAGGACATTCTTGTGAAATTTGGCAGTTATTATAAAAAGGAGCAAGTGATGAAGAAATTGAGGTCCATGGCTATGATAAAATATAAAGGCAAAGCAGTGCAAGTATTCAACGATCTTTGTCAGCAAACACTCCAATGGAGACGCAGCGTAAAGCAAATAACTGAAACGTTAACAAGAAACGCAATAAAATATGCTTGGGGTTATCCTGTTTTCTTAAAGTTTTCATATGGTGGGAGTCAACACAGAGTAACCTCTTTGGATCAAGGCAAGGAGTTGTTGAAGAGTCTGGGTTTATCTAAGGAAGCAAGTCTTGGAGCTGAAGCTGGAAACGGAGCTGAAGCGGGGGCGTCTGGGATGGGGTAAAATGTTGAATGGTTATGAGATAATAATACATAAAAGCTGTTAAGTGTAGAGATCTTGCCGCTCGGGCGGAGCTCCGCCTCCCCCCCTCCCCTAAGGTAGCTAATGGCCGGAGTGGTAGACTCATGGGGATATGGGGGGGAAGGTAGTGGGGGGGATGGTAGATTGGGGGGGGTTAATAGGGTGGGAGGGAGGGAGTTGAAGGGGGGTTTTAGGGTTTGTGTTTTTTGTTGTGTATGTTTATGAGTTGCAGAGCACACGGGATAGGAAGAAAAATCAAAAAGGTAAATATGAATAAAAAAATTAAAGTATCAACGCTTAATGTTAAAGGTCTGGGGGCAGTCGTGAAAAGGAGGAGACTAGAATAATGTTAAATAAAGAAAGATCTGATATAATTATGATGCAAGAAACACACCAAAAACTTGACAGCATAAATGAAATACGGACAAAGTGGTCAGTTTATTATGAAAAGTCATTGGGGACATCAAAAAAAAAAAAATGGAGTCGCAATTTTGATTTTTTAAAAAAGTGGATTTATATTGAAAACTATAAAAAAGGATGATAATGGTAGATATCTTATGATAAAGGGACAAATTGAAAGTGAACAATATATGTTTATGCCCCCAATGAGAGACAGAGAGTTTTTTATGGAATTATTTAAAGAAATAGAGGAGTTTAGGGAGGGGCATCTTATTTTAGCTGGGGACTTTAATATGGTAATGGATAATAGAGTGGATAGATCAAACCCCACTAATGTGGAAAAGAGAAATAATATTACTATATTGAATAAACTAGTAAAAGAAAAAGATTATGTAGATTATGTAGATTGTTGGCGTTTACTGAATGGGTCAAATCCGGGCTTCTCTTACTACTCCTCAGTTCATCATACATACTCTAGAATAGATTATATATTGGTTTCAAAAGAGTTTGCAAGTAAGGTATGTAAAATGGAAATGGGGGTAATAAAAGTAACAGACCATGCATTGCTAAGTTTAGAGTTTACAGTTAGAAAGAATTATAAAGAAGCGTTTAGGTGGAAATTAAACACAAAACTTTTGAAGTACAATAAAGTGGTAGAAAAAATGCAAAGAGAACTGACAGAGACTTGGGAAATTAATGAGAAGGGAGGAACGTCAAGGGCAGTAGTTTGGGATACCATGAAGGCAGTAACAAGAGGGATATGTATTAGAGAAATGTGTAATTTAAGGAGGCAACAAATAGCAGAGCAGGAACAATTGAAGGAAGAGATTAAGAAATTGGAGAAAGATTATTGGCAATCTAAAAATAAATATAAATTAGTAGAAATACAAGCAAAGAAAAAACAATTAGAAAATTTAAATTTAGAGGAAGTTCAGAAAAATTTAATATATATGAAAACGGAGTATTTTGAAAATAGCAATAGAAATTCTAGATTGCTTGCCAGGCTCACACAAAAGGAAAAAGCCAGGAATGGGATAGGAATATAAGGGAATTATTGTCATACAATGAAGGGTAAAATAATTTTTTTTCAAGAATTTTATCAAGAATTGTATAAGGGAAAGGATACTCAAAAACAGAAGTTGGAAGCTTATATAGAAAAGTATATAAAGAAGGGAATAAAAATAGAACATAAAGAGTTAATGGAAAAGGTAATAACTCAAAGAGAAGTAGAAGAAGTAATTGAGAATCTGAAAGTGGGTAAATCACCGGAGGTAGATGGTCTAGGCTCAGAATATTATAAGGTTTTTTTAAAAAAATTAGTACCAAAATTATTGAAGTTGTATAACTCCATATTGGAAGGAGAAAGAACACCAGAATCATGGGAACATTCATTAATAATTTTAATACCAAAACCAGATAAAGATTTGATTGTCCCTGATTCATACAGACCTATTTCATTAATAAACCAAGATGCTAAGATTTTTTCAACTATTTTAGCAAGGCGGTTGAATAAATTTATAGAGGAATATATAGGGGAGGATCAATGTGGATTTGTAGCAGGTAGACAGATGCCTAATTTAGTGGGAAGGGTTCTAAATGTAATACAGGTGATAAATAAGTCTAGGGTTAAAGCGGGAATTCTGGCATTGGATATTTTCAAGGCTTTTGACTGTTTGAGCTGGCAAGCTCTAAAGATGGTTTTAAATAAAATGGGATTCGGAAATAAATTTAAAGCTATAATAGAACAGTTGTACTCTCAAAATACAGCCGTAGTGGTAGTGAATGATGGTGTGACGGATAAGATACGACTAGCCAGAGGGACAAGGCAAGGATGTCCACTCTCGCCGGTCCTATTTGTAATGGTAATGGAATTATTGGCGAATGCAATACGAGAAGATGAGGAGATTGAAGGAATAGGTAGTATGAAAAAAATAAAACTGAATATGTTTGCAGATGACACGTTGCTGACTATTAAAAATCCAATAGAAAAGATGGGGAGAATTAAACAGCAACTGAGAGAATTTGAGGATGTTACTGGGTTAAGAAAAAATTGGTCCAAATCAGAAATGATGTTGTTTAACTATACTAAAAAGGAAGAGAAGGATTGGGAAGGAAAGGGAAGAGAAATGAGAGTTAGGAATCAGATTAGATATTTGGGAATAAAAATTATGCAGAAGTCAGAGAGTTTAGAGAAAGAGAATTTAAATGTGTTAAAAAAAGAGATTTTAGCAAAATTGGAAAAATATAAAAGATTAAACTTATCCTGGTTTGGAAGAATAGCATTAATAAAAATGAAGATTTTAGCAAAGATTAATTTTGTGTTTAGGATGCTACCAATAAAAATTTCAGAATTAGAGATAAAAAGTTGGCAAAGTATTATAAATAATTATTGTAATGGTGATAAGAAAGCGAGGGTAAATAAAAGTAAATGGTATTTAAGTCAAAGAAAGGGAGGATTGGGTCTCCCAAATATTAAACTATATTATGTAGCTAACAGATTAAGACATATTGTGGAGGCAATTACAGGACTAGGAGAATTAGATTGGATGGAGGATAAAACTACAAGTAATATAGAGATTAATCTGGAGAATGTATTTTTTAGGGAAGGGGAAAAAAATGGGTAGAAAGTATAGATAACCCGCTTTTGAGGTCTCACTGGGAAATTTGGAGTAAATATAAAGGGGAGCTGCTTCCGAGCAGCTCCCCTTTGTCAACAGTAATAATGTTAAAGAATTTCCCGGAGGAATTAAAGAGTAGATTAGAAAATAGAAAAAAATAAAATGAAATTAAGGGAATGGTTAAGAGGAATGAATACAAGAGAGGATATGGAAGAGGTCTTTAAAGATAAAAAATTAACTTGGTTAAATTATTGGCAATTAGAACAGTGGACTAAAAAGTGGGTAAGAGATTACAGAGATTGTAGAGAATTGACGAAGTTTGAGGAATTAATAGTTCAGAAAGAAAATGATAGGGAGAAAAGAACAGTGTTAAAAGGGTTGATGAGTGAAATATATAGAATATTGGTGGAGAAAGGGTTGATGGATAATTCAGGCAAAATGGTTTGGGAGACAGATTTGAATGTACAAATAGGACAACAGGGCTGGGAGGGACTATGGAAACAAAGAGCGTTGAGAAATATGTCAGTAAGAATAAAAGAGAATTATATGGAGGTGGTACCTAACTCCGGTTAGATTGAATAAGATAAATAATCAGCAGTCAGCAAACTGTTGGAGAGGATGTGGGGGTAAAGGAACGTATTTACATATGTGGTGGGAATGTAACTATGTTCAAAAATTTTGGAAGATGGTGTTTTTGGAGATTGAAGAAATTGTGGAAATGAAGATAGAACGAACACCAAAAGTTGCATTACTGTCACTGTTCGAAGATTTTATATGTAAAAAGGAAATCAAGGAATTGATAACGAATTTGCTGACTGCAGCAAGATTGATTGTAGCTAGGAACTGGAAGATTCAAGGGGAATATTCTATTGAAGAATGGTATAAAGAAGTATGGGATATAGCTATTAATGGTAAATTGACAAGTAATACTAAATGGAGAAGAGGTATAGCTAAATCAAATGATTTTGAAGGAATTTGGAAACAGTTCCTAATATTTGTGTTTTCTAAAGGAAGTGGGAAACCACCAGCAGAAGAAAGTATGAGATTCTGGAATCAGGAATGAGATCCCGAGGTGGGGGGTGCACTTGTATGTTAATTTTGATTATGTATTTAGATAAGATATTATGTATTTAACGTTTCAATATTATGTAGTATGTTGTTGTTGTTTTTCTTTATGAAAGGATGTAATGTGTATGTTAAGTATTGTAGAAAAATAAAATTATTAAAAAACAAAAACAAAAAGATGCAACATGAACCTAAGAGCTGGTTGACATAACCTTGTTGACCATATTTGATTGTCTGCATTTGTAAATAAGCTATTGCACATAACAAGTAATGTCAATTCAGGCCATACGTAGTTACTGGAGTAGTTGAATGTTTCGTCATATTACTCCATAATGTACAAAATTATATGTCATGGGTGGAATTAGCAGGATTCTGTAGGAAGTTCCTTCATCAATGCAGCTGATTGGGGTGACGTGAACATTTGAATGAAGAGGCTCCACAGTTACAGGAGACTCTCCTTTCCAGACTAGCATCCTTCATGAGTTGGAGGTGACAAACACAACGTGTTTCCTTCATCCACAATTAGAATGCTCAGATGAGGCTGTCCTGGGCGATGGATATTGGGCCAGTGAGAATGCTTCCTTCAAAGACTGAGATCAGCTGAGCATTTCTGATGCCCAAATCTCACCCTCACCCACTCCTTGGCCTTAGAGCAGGGATGTAAAAAGTGCACCCTGCGGGCTGCAGACAGTTCTCAGACCCCCAGCATCTGGCACTGCTGAATAAAGGAGGAAAGTCAGGTGGAGAGGAGAAAAAACAGCTTCAGGGTCAGGCTCTAAGGTTCCTATCATAGAAGCCTCATTCCTAGACCATCCTAGGAAGCAGTGCTTATAGGTTCCGGCCAGCTTCCTAAGATGCTCTAGGGATGAGGCTTTTATGGCAGGAACCATAGAGCCAGCTTCTAGAGCATTTTCCCTTTCTTTGTTTTTGGCATTGGTTGATGTGGCTGGGGAGGGGGTTTCAACCCCTTGATGCTGTGAGATAGAAGGGCGCTGTTCCTGCAGGACCAAGATCTGTTTTGAAAGGAGGGAGTGCGAGTGATGTGTGCATCTGTGCGTGCTCGTGCGCATGTCCGTGCCCCTCCTATCCCAGCAGACACCCGATGCAGCCCTCAGAGACAAAATGGTTGTGCACCCCTTGGTATAGAGCTATCAACATAAAGGTACAGAAGAGTCTCGGGTTCCAATGCTATCAGCCAGCCTACAGTTGTGTCCTCTGTCTTCCATGCTATGGGGTAACATGGGAGCAAGAGGCCATGGGTGACCTGGTGGGCCTTGTTTCTTGCTCTGCCTATGGTCAGAGTAGGCTTCAACTCCTCTCTTTGTGTGTGCAGAGTGCTCTCCCTTGGGCAAGACTGACTTGGGGTCCTGTTGAGTCACAACTGTAAATAGCTCCCAACGTCAGAACCATTGCCGAATGCATCGGGGAAGGGGACAAGAGCAACAATAGAATAAAACATGACCTCTGAAAGAAGAACAGGATCTTTAAGCTGATTTGAAAGCAAAATAGCTGAAGTCCCTGATCAGCACCCAGATTTGGTGGAGAACTGCTTTGAGCTGGGAGTAGCTGATGGCTGGCCAAGGCCCTAAGTCCTACCCACAAACTGTCTGCTGGAAATTGCCATTGCTGCCTCTGTACCCTTCTTTCACCTCTGGCTTGGGGAGTATGGGCTTGGCACCATCCCACAAAGAAATGGATTTAGCTCGGGGACCACCTCTCAAGCCCCCCGCCCCCAGGTGAAGTCCTGTGCCACTACACCACACTGGCCCTAGTGATGCTTATGACTTGAAGGAAACAGTGGTATGGAAATATGCCTATGAAGCTTCCTGGATCGCAGCTTGTTGAGTGAATGTCACTTAACTTATTCACCACAGCACATCAAATAGACCTCCGTCTTCCTTTCAAAACTGAATGCTGAAAGATTCCTGGTAGGGCTAAACCAGAACTATCCACACTTCTCCATTAATATTTTCGACACTCTTGATGTTTTTTCAACAACACTTGCGATATGTTTGCCTGTTCATTTGCAGCACCCTGACTTGTTCCCTGTCCTCAGTCATCATATCACCACGTATGATTGGCAATTAATGTCGGATGGGGTTACACTCCCCCTGAAGACACAGGTCCACAGCTTGGGTGTACTTCTGGAGTCAGCCCTGAGCCTGGATGCCCAGGTTTCAGCGGTGGCCAGGAGTGCATTTGCACAGTTAAAGCTAGTGTGCTAGCTGCGCCCGTTCCTAGAGATGTCGGACCTGGCCACGGTGACACATGCCTTAGTTACATCCCGATTGGATTACTGTAACGCGCTCTACGTGGGGCTGCCTTTGAAGAGTGTTCGGAAACTCCAGCTGGTTCAAAGAGCTGCAGCCAGATTGTTGACCGGGTCTGGTTACAGGGAGCACACACCTCCCCTGTTAAAACAGCTCCACTGGCTTCCAGTCTGTTTCCGGGCACAATTCAAAGTGATGGTTATGACCTATAAAGCCCTATATGGCTCGGGTCCAGGTTATCTGAAAGGCCGTATTCTCCTTTATGAGCCTGCCAGTGCTCTGAGATCTTCTGGAGAAGCCCTTCTTTCAGTTCCACCATCTTCACAGGCGCACTTGGTGGGAACATGGGAGAGGGCCTTCTCGGTGGCTGCTCCAGTGCTCTGGAACTCTCTTCCTGGGGAAGCTAGGCTGGCTCCCTCCTTGATGGGCTTTTGGAAGCAGGCTAAAACTTGTTTGTTCCAGCAGGCCTTTGGAGAATAATCTGGCCCTTCATCTATGTTAATGTCTTATAATTTTGTTGTGTATTTTAAACGTTTATGGTTTTGTTCCCCCCATCCCAATGTATGTTTTAAACTTTGTAAGGCCGCCTTGAGGGTTACAAATAAATATAACAACAACAACAACAACAACAACAACAACAATATCATTCTGTTTACTTTTTGAGCCCTGACTGGTCGGGGTCGCCTGTGTGGCTATTCCAGGAACCATTATCCTCCCTTTCACTTGGCCTCAATGATGTCAAATATAATTTACTATATTGCCGCATGATGTCATCTTTTCCCTAATTCCTGACTGCTCTAGGCCGGAGTAAAAAGCCACAACTCAACGCTGTGAGGTTTGCAGTCCAAAGTTGTTTTTGTTTTAAAGGGAACAACGATAAAGGCTCTTTCATGCATTATTCCTACTTCTATGAAATTAATGTTTTTGACGTGATTTTTTAAACTTAGGGATAACTGTTGAAGCATTTGTTGATGTTGCCAGGTCAATAATTTTGACATTTTTAAAAATTATGTGGCCATTTGATGACTAAATCCCAAGCCAGAAATAAATAAACATATTTTTTTTATATAAAAAAAATACAACCCCACAATTTAGCTTTTTTATTTTTTATAATCACATTGGAAATCTTTGTAATTAAAAACTATTTGAAGTTCAGGCTGCACAACCAATACAAATTGATTTAGTTTTCAGGAGTCATTACTAGATTCTGTGCTACAGGAGTTCAATATACTTTTCCACCCTTGGGCATCATTCGGTGCAAATGTTATAAAGGCCATTTTCTGTGTATGCTGGAAACAAAGGGAGCAGATATCATCTTTTTCATCCAGTTCAGCAAAAACTTTCTTGTGTCCCTCAAAATTATTTTTCGTGACTGCTGCGGGCTTTTGAACAGAGCCACATGATGGCAAAGGCTTCATTATAAAACCAGAATAACTTTTCCTCCTGTTTAATGTTACTTATTCAAGAGGAACAAATAGGTTTTTTATAATCTTTTTCTGAAGCTAAAGTAGCTTTGAGGTTTTTCTTGATCTAGAATATACAGGGTATTCTTGTTGCAGGGTAATGTTTTATAACGACACACTTGATATGAGGCATTTCAGGTCTTATTATTGTGATCTACTCTATGCAGTGGTTAAGAAATTAAGGGGTGACCTAGGAAGTTACTGGTTAAAATCTCACAAATGCTCTAATAGTCCTTTATGCAAAGCTCTTGCTTCTACTCTGCAAATGTTAGGACTCCCTGACCCACGTTCTTCTACCTTCATCATCGCTAACCCTTTAATCGCAACAGAAATTGTATTTCAGCAGTGGGTGTAATTTTAAAAATAATATTTCAGGTTATTGCCATTTTCCTTTACAATTATTACAAGCATCGATAGTGCTCTGATCAATAAACATTTTGGTCCAAGTGGGCTAGAAACACAGCCCATATCACTTTCCCCCCTGCATTAATTAAGTATAATTAATTGGTGGTAAATGTGTTACAATTATATTTATATATTTATTTATTACATAGTCATATTGCCCAACAGCCAAGGCTCTCTGGACAGTTTACAATTAAAACCATAATATACAAAAGCCAAGATTTAAAACTTTTTTTAAAAAAATAGTCATATAAAACCAGAATAAGTTATAGTCCAGTGAAAGCTTGTCTAAAAAGGTATGTTTTCAGGAGGTGTTTGAAGAATGTTACATTTTCCACCTCCTGAGCTGCACAAGGCAGAGTTTTCCGGAGGTTGGGTGCCACCACAGAGAAGGCCCGCTGTCAAGGTTCTTCATGACGACACTCTGTTCATCTTAGAATAACAAGCAGGGCCTCCTTTGAGGATCATAAATGTAGTCTGGGTATATATAAGGCAAGACGGTCTGCTAGGTTGTTTAGGGCATTATAGGAGAGTAGCATAACCTTGTATGTTGCTCAGTAGCTAATAGGAAGCCAGTGCAGTTCTTTTAGCACAGGTTTTATGTGAGCAGAGCTGGGTGTTGCAGTGAACACCCTAGCTACTGCGTTCTGCACAAGTTGCAGCTTTCGTAGCCCCACACAGTAGTCTAATCTTGAGATTACCAGTGCATGAATGACTGTGGCTAGGCTGTACCTATCCAGGAACGGACATAGCTGGCATACCAACTGAAGTTGATAATGGGTGCTCTGGGCCACCGAGGCCACCTGGGTCTCCAGTGACTAAGATGGATCCAGGAGCATGCCCAAATTATGGACCTGCTCCTTCAGAGGGAGTGCAACCCTATCCAGAACAGGCAAACATCCCAGTTCCCAGACCTGGAAACCAAACCCACAGGGTCTCTGTCTTATCAGGATTCAGCCGCAGTTTATTAGCCCTCATCCAAGCCATAACTGCATTCAGGCACCGGTTTGGAACGTGCACGACCTCTCCTGATTCAGATGTTACAGAGAAATAAAGTTGGGTATCATCAGCATACTGGTGACACCTTGCCTCAGATCTCCTGATGACCACTCCCAATGGCTTCATATAGATACTGAATAACATTGGGGACAAAATGGTGCCCTGTGGCATGCCACAGTTCAGCTACCATGAGGCTGAAGTGCAGACACCCAATGCTATTCTCTGGAACTGACTCCGCAAGAAGGAGTTGAACCACTGTAGAAGAGTGCCTCCAACTCCCAACTCACAAAGGCAGTCTAGGAGGATACCATGGTCAACGATATTGAAAACCACTGACATACCAAGAAGAAGTAACAGGGTCACACTCCTGTCTCTCTCCCGAAGAAGATCCTCCATCAGGGTGACCAAGGCTGATTCTGTCCCAAATCGAGGCCTGAATCCAGATAATCAGTTTGATCCAAGAGCATCAGCACTACACTCTCGAGGACTTTACTCAAAAAAAGGGGGTATTTGTGACCAGATTATAGTTAGCATAAATCTCTGGGTCAAGGGAGGATTTTTTCAGGAGTGTCGCACCATTGTCCCCTTCAAAGCAGCAGGAACCACCCCATGATGCAGTGATGCGTTCACCACTCCCCTGATCCATCTGGTCAGCCCCCCATAGTTAGCTCGGCAAGGGTCGAGAGAGTATGTGGTGGGTCAAACAGATGCTAGCGTCTTGCCCACATCCTCAGGCCCCAAAAACTGAAATGGATCCCACAAAACAGGATAAGAAGATGCATTGGACACCTCAACAGACATTGAATCAATAGCGGCGTTCAAGTCAGCATGAAGGTGAGCGATTTTATCCTCAAAGTGTCTTGCAAACTCATCACAGAGCCTAGTTTTGGATTGGGTGGGCTAGATCCTTGTGATATAGGGCAAGATACAAATGTTTTAATAAATAAAATAAATAAATAAGCCCCAAACCACTTGGAAAAGCTCAGCTGGACGACAGCTGGAGGATGCGATGGAGGCAGGAAAGTAACGCTTCTTTGCTGCCTTCACTGCCATGCAGTAGGCATGATTATACTGCATGCTCTTACCCGTGTTCCGTCACCTTCATGATGAATCTTACGCCACTTACGCTGTAGCTCTCTTCTGACCTGTTTCATTGTCTGGAGCTCCCCAATAAACTAAGGGACCTTCCAAGCTCCACAGTGTCAAAAACACCACTCAGGAGTGATTGTGTCAATGGCCCTTCGCACCTTGCCATTCCATAGTGTGATAAGGGCCTCAACAGAATTGCCAGCTCTGGCTACTGAAAATTCCCTCAGAGCATTCAGGAATCGCTGAGATTCCTTAAATCTCCAGGGATGGCCCATCTTAACGGATCCCCCAACTCTGCAGGGAGGGACTGGCACCGTGAGACCAAATTTCACCAGGAAGTGGTCTGACCATGACAACGTGCTAATTTCCATCCTCCCAATATCCAAACCACCTATTTCACACCCTGAGGCAAAGACCAAGTCAAGGGTATGCTGTGCCCTATGTGTTGGGCCAGTGATAAATTGAGAGAACCCCATGATTGTCATAGAGGACATGAAATCCCGAGCTGGTCCTGTTAAGGCAAGCTCAGTGTGACTGTTGAAATCTCCCAGGACTAGGATTTTCCAAAGCCACATGCAAGACCACCTCAGTCAGCTCAGTCAGGGAATCCATTGGGTAGCAGGATGGGCGGTACACCAATAGTATCCCCAGTCTGTCTCCTTGGCCCAGTGCAAGGTACAGGCCCTCACAGCCTATTCCAGGGCAGTGAGGTTTCTTGGTAAGCAAGATTGAACTTTTATGGATCATGGTGACTGCCCCCATCCCCGGCCCTCCAGCCTGAGTTGGTGCTGTACCAAATAACCAGATGGGCAAAGCTGGGTCATATCTTAGGGTGACCCTATGAAAAGGAGGACAGGGCTCCTGTATCTTTAACAGTTGCATAGAAAAGGGAATTTCAGAAGTGTCCTTTGTATATATGGAGAACCTGGTGAAATTCCCTCTTCAGCACAACAGTTAAAGGTGCAGGAGCTATACTAGAGTGACCAGATTTAAAAGAGGGCAGGGCACCTGCAGCTTTAACTGTTGTGATGAAGAGGGAATTTCACCAGGTTCCCCATATATACAAATGACACCTGCTGAAATTCCCTTTTCAATACATGCTCCGTTCTTCTTTCACAAAGAGCCAAAGTTCAGTTTATTGTACATTATGCTATACTGGTGTGGAAGTAAAGAATTGCACTGAGAGATTGGGGTATCCTGGGACTTGTAGGCTTTTCTCTCTCTTTCTAAACATGCATAGGAAACAAAGAGTGTTGAAAAATATATCTGTAAGGATAAAAGAAAATTATTATAAGGTAATTTGGAGGTGGTATCTAACTCCAATAAAATTAAACTTAATAAATAAAGAGAACTCGATACTTTGTTCGAGAGGATGTCAGGAGAAAGGAACATATATACATATGTGGTGGAATTGTGAACATGTACAAAAATTATGGAAAATGGTGTATAGAGAAATAAATGAAATAACTGGAATGGATTTAGAACAAACACCAAGTGTAGCATTACTATCAATGTATGGAAATCTTAAATGTAATCAGATGGAAAAAGAATTAATAACAAACCTGTTAACAGCTGCAAGGTTAATGATATCCAGAAAATGGAAGGTTCAAGGAGATTATGATATAGAAGAAATATGGGATGTGATAAATTAACATGTAATATTAGATTTAGAAGGGGAATAACAAAAAACAATGATTTTGAAGAGATATGGAAATTGTTCCTAGAACATGTACTGTTAAAAGGGAGAGGAAGAACACCTCCAGGAGATTCAAAGCAATTTTGGAAACTAGAATAAGATCCCGAGAGTGGGGGGCACTTATTAATGTAAGTGAGTTAAGAAGTAGAATGTATAGCTAAGAAATTAGAGGAATATTATGTATATGATTTATCATGTGTTGTTGTTAAATTATAAAAATTAAATAAAAATAAAAATAATAATTAAAAAAATAAACATGCATAGGATTCCACCTGAAGATTCCACCGTTCTTGAATGATCTAATAGTGATTTTATATTTCTTTATTTTTCATTGTAATTTATTATCTTAACTATAAAGTGCATACATTTATATTGCATTTTGTATTTGGGTTTTTAGATTATTGGTTGTTTTATCATGTTCCTCATGGTTTAAATTTTTGTGAACCGCCCAGAGAGCTTCAGCTATTAAGCGGTATAAAAATGTAACAAATAAAATAAATAAAAATAAAATACCCCTGCATCCTACTGGATGTTTTAACAATGTATATTATGCGCTTAATTCAGTTTTATGTATTTTATATTTACTGTTGTTCCTCGCCTCAATCAAAATGGAGAGGCGGATTATTATTATTATCATCATCATCATCATCATCATCATCATCATCCTGGTCCAGCTCTAGCTGTGTGTGACTAATTGTGTTAGAATGTGGGTGGGGTTGTGTATCTGGACACATATATAAATGCACATCCCTCTAAAACAGTGGTTCTCAACCTTCCTAATGCCACGACCCTTTAATACAGTTCCTCATGTTGTGGTGACCCCCAACCATAAAAGTATTTTCGTTCTTCTCTACACGATCCATTGTCATGGGATGGTTTGCTAATGAAAATAATACCTAACAATAGCTTTAATAATACAAAAGATGATACATGACATAGTTCAGTCAATACAGTTTCCTAAGACCATCGGAAATATGTGTTTTCCGATGGTCTTAGGCGCCCCCTGTGAAAGGGTCATTCGACCCCCAAAGGGGTCCCGACCCACAGGTTGAGAACCGCTGCTCTAAAAGCAATGTAGTTCATATGAACAGTGTCCACATTCAAATGTACATTTAGTTTGCAAACCAAAAAAGAGCACAGAAGATGGATTGGCTTGGTAAACCAAAGAGCATGTATAGCATTTATTTTATAAATGGAATTGTGCTGGAAATATTTGTTTTTTAAATAAATAAATAAATAAATAAAAGATTTTGATTGCATCCTCAAAGTTCTTGCCAACCAAATTCAAACTCTATGCCAAGCTATTCAAATTTTACACTCAGAAAAGTATAGCTCCATAAGGTGTATACAGATGTCCTTTTGGCAAGTATATCTTCAACTTGTACACAACAATCCAACTCAACTCTAACTGTGGGCCGCTAGTTGAATTGAGGGAGATTGAGGGGGATCATCTTGCCTCATCTACACGTGGCGCGTGACGTCCCAGAAGGAAGAGGACATCACGGCTGCCATTTTGTTTCTTGGTTTTTAATCAAAGAAGAAAACAGAAAACAAAATACTGTTGTTTTTCTATTTTTTGATGGTTTTAAATTTTGTATATTTTTTAATGTCCACTGTTTTTTAACTTTTGTAAACCGTCCAGAAAGCTTCAGCTATGGGGCGGTATATAAATTTAATAAATAAATAAATAAGAGCGCAGGAGCGCACTTGAGCAAAATGGTGCAAAAAACCCCTCCTGTTCCCCCACCCCCGATGGGCACAGAGCTCCTGAAGAGCTCCGTGTCCCATGCACAGTTCCCGGCTCCTTGCATTTACTCACGAGGAGCCAGGACAAAACCATGATGGTGGGCCACATGTCCCGTGGTCTCAGGATCATCTTGAGACTGCAGGAAAAATTGAAATGGAAGGGTAGGGCAATATCTCGGGGAAAGGCAGGGATCTTCGCTGTCTGCTCCCAGAATACCCTTTTGCAACATGTGAATGCACAGGGACGATCCAGGACGATCCGCAGGATATCACCCCCGTCTGGACATGTCCCTATTGCAGAATTTACAGACCCAGGATATGTATACATGCGTGAGTGTGAGAGAAAAGGCAAGGTTGTAAGTGGAGTGGTATCTCTTCCCCACCTCTAGTAACAAATGACTGAATCATTGCTTATTTTTTCAGGAATGGACAATGAAACTTCAATCACTTGCTCATGGCCACTCCTGACAGGAGAGAAATATATTGTTTGTTCTGTTTGTCTTGAGATCTGTGCTGCACTTCTAAGACATCTCCGTTTCTTTTATCGAATGCAGCATGATGGCACCACTGCTGAGACTTCCCAATGCACCAAAAGTAAATGCGTTGCCCTCCTTGCTCTTCTGCTTTTCCAAAACCTTTTTTTAAAAACCTGTGGGCACAGTGACTTAGTGGAAATTCTGAGAAACTTTCCACGGGGCTAAAATAAAATGCAATAAAAAAAAATGGTTACAAAAGCACACACCAGCCACTGATTTATAGCGTAGCAGAGCCAAGCGACCGTTGCTTTAACTCATTGAACAATGTTGTTTTTGTTTCTGGAGGCAGCCTTGTCCTTGGATGTGCCCACATCGCTCCCTGTAATATCAAAAGAATTTGTGCATCCTCATCTGGGAGAAGGTTTTAATGGCAGCTTAGACGTTCATTCTGATGAGTGGTGTGATGCATTTAGAAAGGAGGAGAAAAAGAAAGAAGCTGGATGAAAGACAGCTAGAGGTACTGGGAAAACTCAGTCAACACAATGGGAGCATATTACAGCACAATGGAAGGCATGCTTTGGTTTGATAATGGAAGCATGGCTATTTTATTGCTAACAGTGGGTTTGATCTTTCCAGATAAAGGGCACTTCCCGTCAGTTGCAGAGTGCCCTTAAATTCTACTGACATTCTGAACTGTGACCAGGTGTGCTTGAACCTTGACCATGTGGCCTGTATACCAACAGTGCCGCTGGCGTTTTGAATCCTCTTTAAAGATTACTGCCCAATTTTGGAGACCTTACTGAAAATATACCTTGAACAAGCTTGGCAGAAGTAGAATCTGAGACCCGAAGTCATTATTTAAGGAAACCTGTGGTGATGGCTGTTGGTGGTTCATGTATACGCTGCAGGAAAACCAGCCAAATACGCTACAGTTATCAAACACTGGATATATACCTCTGAACCTGGCTAGCCATCCTAAGAACTTTTGTGAAATAACTAGAGGCATGTTAATTGTAGAAGAAATAATAGACTTGGTTCGAGGTGCTAATATGCTTACTGGAGGGCAGGATGGCATGTAATGTCTGACACAGCAAATGTCAACAAAAGCAGCCCTATTCTCCCTGTTTCTTTCGTAACATTTAGGAACACATTCCTATACCTTGAACTCATGGGTGGCAACCCATCACATGGAGCAGGGCTTGGGGAAATGTACACAAGGGTGACATCATCAAAACACAAATTAATTCTTTCAAAACGTTACAAGGGAAAGGAGTAAAACTTGATGCTATTTTCAGTGCATCCCTGTGTTGTTGTCCATAACATAAAGCGTTATGCGTTATGGTGATTGGGGGGTGGGGCGGACTTACCGCCTCAAGATGCTTTGGCCTAAAATACCCATCAGCTGTCACCATTGGCTATGCTGGTTAGGACTGATAGGAGTTGTAGGCCAAAACATTTCGGCCAGATTTACACCCAGCAGGATATGACACTTTGAAAATGCTTTGAAGGCTCTATACGGAGTGTGTCCTGGGCCCCAACAGTTGTCACTACTGTTGTAAACCATTTTAAAGCAGTAGTGTAGATCCTGCCTTGGAGGGCCATGAATTGTCCTAAGTGACTTGCTGTTTACATGAAGTCTGCGGTCCTAAACCCACTGACCAGGGTGTAAGTCCCATGCAATTGAGGCCTAATCTACACCAAGCAGGATATTGCACTATAAAAATGGTATATAAAAGGCAGGGGCCACACCAAGCAGGATATGGCGGTATGAAAGCGGTATCTGGTATGTGTCAATGGGCCCCAACCATTCTCAGTGCACTTCAATACCGCTATAAAACAGTAGTGTGGCTCCTGCCTTTTATATACCACTTTCATACCACAGTATCCTGCTTGGTGTAGATTAGGCCCATGTGGGACTTATTTCTGGGTAAACGTACATAGAATTGAGCTGTAAGAGAGGAAAGAGGTCTAGGCAACTGGATTGACCACCCACCCACTAGTCCTTATTCTAATTGGGACTGGTGCTCTTTTCTATTCCTACTGCTGCCAGGACCTACCTCTTAGTCGATAAAGAATATTGCCATGATACCAGAAATTCTGAATGAGCCCAATGTCTCTCATGGTCCAGAATCCCTTAAGGGCTTTATTTGTAGACAACTACTGGGGTGGTTTACTCTACACACATTCTATACTCAATTCTCTTGTTCCTGGTACTTATTTGGTCCTAAAGGGCCAGTGTCAGAGAATCCGAATCCCATCGTGCTCAGCTTTTAAAAAACTTCCTTCATACACAGTGACCACTTTGTCAGAACAGAGGTCAATCTAGCACAGACATTATCTTTATCAATAGCATTTGTGCACGTGTGTGTCGCGGAATGTTTGCTTCTGCCCCATTACTTCAAAAAAACCGAACACAAGGAAAAGAATAAAATAAGCAATTAAAAGAAAAATGGTTTAATGTAACAAACAACCCCTCTGCCTTAGTGATTCGTGTCTTGCTCCATCTGGGATTCCGTCATCCACTTTTGGCAAAGGCTCAAGTGAGGCAGTGCAATGAGGGCCAGGTGACGAACGGGAGCATTTAGTACCATGGCCAGCACCACAGGTATGGGGCCAGGATTTCGGATGACCTCAGGACCGCAGAGAGCATCCCTACAGCTAGAGCACTTATGCCAGCATTTTCTTAGAGCAGCTAGCCGAGTTTTATAGTCAGGCCAGGACGGTCCTTTGGGGAGCTCTACTTCAAATGCTGCATCTGCATTGCAGCTTCTGTTGAGGGTCTGGGGAGTGAGGAGCTGATTGGGTAATGCTTCCCAGGGCCTCCCTGCTCATTGGAGTAGTCTATGGTCCACTCCTAGGAATCAGAAGGCATCATCATCTCATGGGGATTGGGAAGACAGGTGGAAAGTGGAGGGTGTTGCTTGTGATGGTCTGGAAACAAATTCTGACTCCTGTTTAGAATTGCTGCCACTGAATTGTCCTGTCAAGTGGTAATAAGTATTTGACCGCACATCAGCCTTGTGTGGCGCAGAGCGGTAAAGCAGCAGTTTCTGCAGCTGAAACTCTCCCCACAGCCTGAGTTCGATCCCAGCGGAAGCTGGTTTCAGGTAGCCGGCTCGGGTCGACTCAGCCTTCCATCCTCCCGAGTACCCAGTTAGCTGGGGGAAAGGTAATAACTGCTGGGGAAGGCAACAGCAAACCACCCCGCTATAAGGCCTGCCAAGAAAACATCAGCGAAAGCTGGCGTCCCTCCAAGAGTCAGTAATGACTCAGTGCTTGCACGAGAGGTTCCTTTCCTTTCCTTTCCTTCAGGTCAAACCTGTGGTAGAATACATGGTAAATACCCATTTATTTGGCCTCACAAGCTAATTGTGCACTACGTGAAGAAGTGCGTCCTGGTGTGTCAAGCTTGCTGCCTAGTTTGAGATCAAGTGAGCCATTTTTACTTAGTCACCCTTTAAGACATCTTTTGTTTCACCTGAACTATTAAGCCCCAACTGCTTTTCCTAATCTTCATAAGGGAGATTATTTTCCCCACATGCAATTTCTCTTGTCCTTTTCTGTTCTGTTTCTCCTCCACTGAAGCACTAGAGCAAATAGAATTCCATACAGCACAGCAGGTATATTGCAAAGGAAGTCAGAATCGCAGTCCCATTGAAATTAACGCAGCCACCACGGATTCCCTTTTCACACAAGTTATCTCCTGGCTGATCAGATCAGCTGTTTGGTGAGGAAGAGGGATGGCTCAACCCTGCCCTAACTCCCTCTCCAAAGCAGGCAACACCCAGGATTTTAGATTTTGAAAAGATGCAATACTTGTTAGTGGATCAAAGAAGGGAACACACCCACCCCAGCTAAGGGTGTACATGCAAGAACTTACTTCCACACGTGTTATAGTGTTCCTCTAGCACAGTGGTTCTCAACCTGGGGCACTCCAGATGTGTTGGACTGCATCTCCCAGAATGCCCCAGCCAGCAGAGCTGGCTGGGGCATTCTGGGAGTTGTAGTCCAACACATCTGGAGCGCCCCAGGTTGAGAAAGGCTGCTCTAGCAGGATAAGGACATTAAGCTTCATTGCTATCAATAGGACTTAAACACATCTATCATTCTCGTAGCCAGTGTTGGTGCTGTGTATAATGACGAGCACGATCTTGGAATAAGCAAGTTCCTGGTTTAAATCTAGCCTTGTTCTTGAATTCACTAGGTGGTCTTTGGCAAGCTTCAACCCCATATCCCCATGCAATAGGGAGATAATAACACAGATCTGCTTTATAGGGCAGATAATTGAGATAATGTGTAAAATGCTTTTAACTTTATGGAAGTTTTATATCAATACACTCCTTTTTCCCTTATTTTATTTATTTATTTATTTATTTATTTATTTATTTATTACATTTATATACCGCCCCATAGCCGAAGCTCTCTGGGTGGTTTACAAAGATTAAAAAGATTAGATTAAAAAGACTGAACATCAAAAATCAATATACAAAATTTAAAAACAAAAACACAAAAACAGCTAACATTTAAAACAATTTTTAAACACTCAGCCAGGCCAAAGCTTATTTTAGAGTCAGTTAAAACTCAACGTATGCTGTTAACTGCCTGGGAAAAAATTGGGGGCCACCACAGAAAAGCCCCTCTCCCTTATTACTCAGTATCTATGGTACTCTTCACATGATGGCATCCACCTGGTTTCTTCTGTTCGTGGGCTTAAATGTGTTTAAAAACTGAGCTCTTCACTCTGGCATTCTCAAACAGCTTTCCTATCTCTGCCTTTCCCCATGACTCTTCTTCCAAAATAGGTCCAGAACAGGGGACCTATTTTGTGTCTTTTATTTCATCCTATGTATAGTGATGGGTCACACCAGCATGGTACAACAGGGGCTGAAGTGGGTCTCAAAAATTAAATCCTATCTGTCTGTCTGTCAGTCAGTCAGTCATCCCACCATCCATCCATCCATTGAAAATAGAAGTACTGCTGAAGGAAAGGAAAGGAATCTCTCATGCAAGCACTGAGTCATTACTGACTCTTGGAGGGACGCCAGCTTTCGCTGACATTTTCTTGGCAGGCCTTATAGTGAGGTGGTTTGTCGTTGCCTTCCCTGGCCGTTATCGCCTTTCCCCCAGCTAACTGGGTACTCATTTTACCGACCTTGGGAGTATGGAAGGCTGAGTCGACCTGAGCCGGTTGCCTGAAACCAGCTTCCGCTGGGATCGAACTCAGGCCGTGGGGAGAATTTCAGCTGCAGAAACTGCTGCTTTACTGCTCTGCGCCACATGAGGCTCTAAAAGGAAAGGAACCTCTCGTGCAAGCACTGAATCATTACTGACTCTTGGAGGGACACCAGCTTCCACTGACGTTTTCTTGGCAGGCCTTATAGCGGGGTGGTTTGCTGTTGCCTTCCCTGACCATTATTACCTTTCCCCCAGCTAACTGGGTACTCCTTTTACTGACCTCAGGACAGGAGGATGGAAGGCTGAGTCAACCTGAGCCAGCTGCCTGAAACCCGCTGAGATTGAACTCAGGCCGTGGGGAGAGTTTCAGCTGCAGAAACTGCTGCTTTACCGCTCTGCACCACACGAGGCTCTCTGCTGAAGCTGCCCACTAAAAAACAAAAGTATAAAATTTAAAAAATAGAACAACAGATAAAATCATAATGCAACAGCAATATGTATAAAACCAACATAGAATCACTTCAGAAAGGCCTTAAAGAAAACGTTTTAACCCTCTGCCTAAAGGTTATGTTGGATGCATCTGTTGATATCTGCCCCTCAACACAGGAAGGCCCTATACACTACTGAACCTGCCCCATCTCACAATGCAATGGGAGCGATAGCCTCCTGACAAGGAAGTAAGGACACATTGGGATTCTTTGATGCCATTTATAGACAGGGAGGGGGGAAACCCAAAAAAAGCCAGTCTTACATCCCTGAGCCTTGACTGATTAGCAAATGAGAAGGCAGCACTTCAGAAACTCAAACTGTCTCACACTTGATCAGTAAAAGAAAAGAAAAGAAAGCAGGGTTTGGGGGGGGGGAGAGAAATATGTCTTTCTCTGAATGTGAGGTGTGGCTGCAATTTTAATCCTGAAACAAGCTATTGCCCTCATTTCAAAAGTTTGAGAAATATTCAGCTCGCTACAGTAGGCATGCTAGCCATAAAACGAATAAACACAAAAATCAAACAACAGAACTAACATCAACATTTCTAATATGAATGTGACTATAATTCTATTATATTGAAATTATATTATTGATTATTATGAAATTAAATAAATGTTTCGATGTTGACCAAATAAAACTCACCCACAGCGATTTACTATAAATGGAGGAAAGCTATTATCAGTCAAGCTTTCTAGAAAGACAGACACATTTAAAGGCCAGTGACAATGCTGAAGGGTCAACCAATGAGGAAACATGACTCATTTTATATGTATCAAATAATCCCTTTTACTAATTTATACATGAAAATAAATGAAAGATGAAATTGAGATTAAAGTTGACATGATAATACGTCTGTGAGATTCATGACTTCCCTGATCCATAGGAAGTTCCAGGGTTAGCATTTTTACAGGGTCAGTGTCCCTGTGAGAGGAAAATATTGGTGACTTATGGCATTTTGTATATCTTTGTATCCCAGATGCTGTGAGATACACAGCAACAAAGTGGGTCAGATTTACAATAGGGCTTGAGACTGTGGCTTGAGGCCCCAGTGTAAAGGGCTTTGTGTTTCCTTCACACAGACAAAAAGAAAAACTCACTTTGCTTGGAATAATTGTATAAAGTTCAATTAACTTTAATTAGTACAGCCCAGACCAAAGATGTTCTTTGTTATAGTAAATATGTTAAAATATGGCCATAGAGGTCTACACACTTGAATCTTCTTAGCAGGTCTCTAAATCAGATGGGAAAAGGCAAGTGAAATGAGGAATGCAATAAGTCTACCATGAATATGAAGGATACAAATCCAGAACGAGCTGTGAAAGTGATGCCCCACAATCGCCATTCCTATGGTTGCCTAATCCACAGACGCAGGGAAGGAAACAATATAATTTATTCCAAGTCTTGGACTGAGTTGGCAACAATATTTAGATCCAGCTATGGGGTAGAACTAGGGCCATGGTAAGTCACATCCAAGCTGCTAGAACTAGTGGAGACATAGAGATGGCCATGGTGCTCCAGATATGGCACCAATTCTCTCTTTGTTCACTCGAACAAACTTTCTGCCAAAACCGGACAGGCTGGGATACCCTCAGATTTCAGACTTCCCCGTACACAGTCTGGGGGAAACTGTTCAATTCAGTTTTTACCAGAACCTGACAATTCCATTCTTTTAGTTTCTTCCCTTGGATATATAAATTAACCCTTCACAGCTTAGGGCCCAGATACTTGTTGGGTTGTCTTTGCCCATACTGGTCTGCTTGCTCAGTATTATCTCACCTTCTGAGGCAAGGTGGGTAGCAAGCAACCAGGGAGAGAACCTTGTCGGTTGTTCGACACCAGGCTTTTCAAACCTTTTAAGCCACTGTGTTTTACTTACTCATGCTCTCTGTTATGTATATATGATGTTTCAACTGCTGTCTATTTGGTCATGTTAATAATTTTTAATTCATAGTAGTGGTTTTGATTTTTTGTTGTTAGCTGCCCTGGGAACACTGTGTGCTGAAGGTTGTGGGATATAAATGTAATAAATAAATAAAAAAATAGCCTGCTGACTACTTTCAATTTATTTATTTATTTATTTATTTATTTATTTATTTCAGTTCTATATTGTTCAATAGCCAAAGCCCTCTTGGGTGTGGGTGGGTGTTTCACAACAATTAAACCACAACATATAGCATAAAATACAATATGAAATGTAAAAGTTTAAAACTACAGTATGAAAGTAAAACCAAAATAAAAATATCATCAATGCAGAGATTTAAAATACAATAACAGATTTAAAACAACAGAAATGAAAGACTTAAATGCCTGGGAATGTCTTACATGTTTCATTGACACACATACAATGTGGTCATGGGGGAACAGCAAAGCCCTCAGATGGACAGTGCTGTTCCTAAGAGCAGCACTGATTCCCTAAAAGCAAACAGCATATCGAAACCCTCCCTCAACAAGGCTTCTTCTTCCTAACAAGCTGCATGAACTCAAGCCTTCGCCAATATCGTATCACGCCTCCTAATGTGTTCTTTGCAGCCCCTTTCTCCAATCCTCTTAGGGGCACTATATTCATTGAAAGAGGTCTCCAGGCAGTGGTGCCACCAGGGCAGGGATTCGGGGGCAGACATCCGGGGCCCCATTTTGCAGAATGAATAGGTGGGTCCCACAAATGACACATTTTGAAGTAAGGGAATAGAATCATAGCATCATAGAACAGTAGAGTTTGGAAGGGTCCTATAAGGCCATTGAGTCCAACCCTCCGCTCAATGCAGGAATCCACCTCATACCATGCTTGACAGATAGTTGTCCAGCTGCCTCTTAAAGGTCTCTAGTGTGGGAGAGCCCACAACCTCCCTAGGTCACTGGTTCCATTGTCATACTGCTCTAACCATCAGGAAGTTTCTCCTGATGTCCAGCCGGAATCTGGCTTCCTTTAACTTGAGCCCGTTATTCTGTGTCCTGCACTCTGGGAGGATCGAGAAGAGATCCTGGCCCTCCTCTGTGTGACAACCTTTTAAGTATTTGAAGGGTGCTATCATGTCTCCCCTCAATCTTCTCTTCTCCAGGCTAAACATGCCCAGTTCTTTCAGTCTCTCTTCATAGGGCTTTGTTTCCAGACCCCTGATCATCCTGGTTGCCCTCCTCTGAACACACTCCAGCTTGTCTGCATCCTTCTTGAATTGCGGAGCCCAGAACTGGACGCAATACTCTAGATGAGGCCTAACCGGGGCTGAATAGAGAGGAACCAGTACCTCACGCAATTTGGAAGTAATGCTCATTACCATCTAAAGTGGGCCTCCTTGTAAGAGTCTAAAATGGCATAATTGTGGTTCTAAGGTGCGTACTTCCAGCCAGATGGGGGAGCCGTACATGCAGCTTAGTTGATTAGTTCCACTCTCTGATCCAACAGGTGGGGCTGTGCATGTGGAACTCTTTTGAAGAAGTTTATGTCTTGCCATTTACTGAGGAGAAATTGCAGGTGATTGGATTGGGCTTCCCACGCTTCCTTCCCCCACCAAACAGCTCATCAGTGGGATTTAACCATTCCTCAAGGGCTTCACAAGTGCATCCCCGGCCACTCTGCGGCTGCTCCTCTGGAACTATTGGTATGTTTCAGGGCTGTTCACTGGTTAAACACTCTTTAGTTGACTAATCCTTTGCCTTTTAACTGTTTAATCAATGAATTAAGTTACTAAATTTAAATACATCTGCATGCTATTAAAACATCTATTTAGGTACCTTTTTGAGATATTAAAGAAAGTGCAAAATGATGTACAAATAAATAATTAAGTTATCAGACTTTACTGAAAGGAAAGGATCTCTTCAGTGCTTTCTCACCCCAGCCCCATTGAGACACAACAACCAAAATAGCCATAAAAATCAAAGGAATCACAGGCCATAGCTAGACTTAAGGTTTATCCCTGGATCATCCAGGGGTCAAACCTGTTCATCTAGGTGACATGCAGGGGATCCAGTGCTCAGGCAGGGGCGAACCCTGGATGATCCCAGGATAAACCTTAGGTCTAGCTGTGGCCCCAGTGTTCCTAGCTCTCAGCACCACTGGTGAACCTTTGTCATAGGGTTCTGGAGCACTACTGACCTCCCATAAGCTCTAACAGTGCAAACCTATACATGTCCAGTCAGAAGTAAATCCTATTGTTTTCGACGGAGCTTGGTCCCAGGTAAGTGTAGATAGAACTACTGTCTAAGTTTTGAATTTACTATATCTTCTGAGGCATTTTCAAGGGTCAAAACTCCCACAAGTGAGTATCCTGTCCCTCTGCTCACCTTTTTTTGGAAGTATTCAGATTTCATTGATGCAATGATAGTATTAATATTTAACATTTATATAGCAGTTTAGGTGTGCTCAGAATGCCTCCCATAATTTTCTCAGTTGCCCTTGCAACAACTCTGCAACATATTTCATTATTGTTGCTGGCTGATGAATGTGTGTGTGGGGGGGGGAGGGGGGGAGGTCTGAAGCTGAGATATAGTGGTTAGCCCAGGGCCAGCTAGTGAATTCATAGCACAGAGGCCAAGAGCTAAATGGGGTTTTCCTGACTCACAAGTTGCACTCTTACAATAAATATTTTTAAAAAATTAAAATACAAAATAAAATATGAAACCATATAATCAAAAACAACATAAATACAGCCATTTTAAAACACAGAGATTTATTTAAAAGACCTGGGTGCACAGAAAGGCATTTCACTAGTGCTAAAAACAGCAGAAAGATGGTGCCAGGTGACCCTCACTGGGGAGGTTATTCCATAAACGGAATAACCACTACTAATAAATCCCTCTCCCTTGTAGTTATTCTAGATGGGGGCACTTGAAGATTTTAAGTTAAAGGTAGGGTACATGTTGAAGAAGACAATCAATACCTGATGGAACGCCTCTCCCGACGTGAATATACCCGGTCACTACGTTCAACATCTAAGGTCCTCCTTAGAGAGGCTCGGAGTGTGACAACGAGGGACAGGGCCTTTTCGGTGGTGGCCCCCAGACTATGGAATGATCTCCCTGACGAGGCTTGCCTGGCACCAACGCTGCTATCTCTCCGGTGCCAGGCTAAGACTTTCCTCTTTGCCCAGGCATATAGCAACACATCTTAATCACCCACATGTTTGGTTTTTTTAATGGCTTTTAATGCTTTATGTGTGTATGTTCTGTGTCTTAGAATTTTAAATCTTGTATACTCATTTTTATCTTAATTTTTTAGAATTTCTGTAAACTGCCCAGAGAGCCCTGGCTATGGTGGTGGTATATAAGTGTTGTTGTTGTTGTTGTTGTTGTTGTTATTATTATTATTATTATTATTATTATTATTATTAATTCAGGTAACTGTCCCAAGCCTAAAGCTTTAAAGTTAAAAAGCCAGAAATCAGACCTAGAAATGGACTAACCTAGTGCAGCTAACAAAGCACAGAAGTAATATGAATAAACAGCCCTGGTACAATTAATAATGTTTTAACCCTAGTCTTTGGACCCACTGCAGTTCCTAAACCATTTATAAAAGGATAACCCTTTGTAATAGTCTAAATGAGAGAATATGGGCAATTGCAGCCAGCTATTTCCATCCAGGTAAGGTTGCAACTGGAGTATCAGCCAGATTAGATAAAAGGAGCTTTGAGTCACAGAGGTCACTTGAATCTTTATTCATTCATTCATTCATTCACTCACTCATTCATTTATTTATTACATTTCTCTACTGCCCAATAGCCAAAGTTCTCTGAGCAGTTCAGAAATGACAGTGTGGGATCAATAAGCACTACCAGACTGCAATCCTAATCTGGCTCTTTCTGTGTCTGTCTGTCTCTGTGACCCCATCTAAAATAGGTTGAACACCATTCACCTGAGTGGATGAACAACCAAAGAATGATACCTCCTCCTTGCTCGGTTTGAGTTTCAATTTGTTCACTTTCCTGTGATCCTTTCCTGTGCTAAAGCACAAGTTCATTAGAAAAACATCCAAACAGCGTCAGCAGCAGCCTGCCTTTCTTAACACTAAAGAGAATGTCACAAAGTAATGAGCAAACTGTTGAGCTCACCAGAACTCTTTTCAGGTGGGATATTAATTTTAAAAAAAGGATAAGAACAACAACAACAAGCAAAAGCTGCTTTAAATCCCATGTAGAGAAATGATAGAAAGGAACCTCACTGTGGGGAACCCTATAGTGAAACCTCTAAAAGTTGCAAGATCTAACGAACTCCAGGGATTTTTATACATTAAAGAAATCATTTTGTTAGGTTTGGAAAGAAGCAAATTATATGTGAAAGGAGCAAGAAGTGCCACCAACTCCACAGTGTGTGAGAATGTCTCTTGGAGATGGAATCAAACAGGTGGGAGGGGGCAGGGCTTCAAACTGAATTGAGTACAAAATTGACTGCATTGCTTAGGGAAGTCTAACCTTAGCCACTGCAAGTGTGGGAGGGGTCTGTCCATTCTATTCCGGAGGGCTGTTCCACAACTGAGGAAAGGGGCAGACCTATTACTATGACTCTGTTCAGACAACACGCTAAGCCACGGTGGTTAAGCACTTTGAACTAAAAATAATGGCTTAGCGTGTCATGTCAGCCATGACTTAGCATGTCATGTGAGCCATGCCTAACCATGGTGGCTACATAACCATGGTTTAAACTAGGGCTGTGATCCACTTCTCTTTGGGTCGGAGAAGCAATAGCGAGGTAGCCTGATTCGCCTCTGGAAAATGTGGAGGCGAAGAGAGTTGGGGGGGCTGCAGATCAAGGCGAAGAGGATCGCCTCATTCCGGAGCTCCGGATGCAGGTAAGTAGGGGCGACAGCAATGGAGCCAGGTAAGGGGGCAGGGAGGAGGGAGGCTTACTTGTGTCCATCGCGGTCCATCGCAGGCTTCAATTGAGGCCCTGGTTGAAGCTGGAAGTGAAGGCCGAGGCCTCTTCCGGCTTCAAGCTGGGGCCTCAATCGAAGCCCACGACGGACTGCAATGGACACAGGTAAAGGGGTGGGAGGGTTGGCTTGTCTTGTGGCGGCGGCGGCAGTGGAGCCAGGTAATGGGGCAGGGTGGAGGGAGGCTTACCTGCATCTGTCACGGTCCATCGCAGGCTTCAATTGAGGCCCCAGTTGAAGGTGGAAGTTAAGTCTGTGGCTTCGTCCGGCTTCAAGCTGGGGCGTCAATTGAAGCCCGCGACAATGGATACAGTTAAGGGGGGGTTTGGCTTACCTGGCGCCATTGGCGCCGGCGCCAGATCTCGCTCTGCAGAGCAGAGCGGGGGATGGGTGGATCGGTCCGAAGTGGATCAGGCCACGAAGCGGATCGGCGGCTCCATGCACAGCCCTAGTTTAAACACACTAACCGTTTGCTGCAAAAGGGTTAGCTGCCTAACCGTGTCTTAGTGTGTTGTCTGAACAGACACTGTGTCTCTTGCCTACTAATTTCCTCTGGTTTCAAATTGTATGGACTTCAAAGTTCTGTGCTGGTTAGGAAAGTCTGTCCATAGTGATTGAAGATGTACTACAGGCTTCAAGCACATTGACACATTTAAATTAACTAACATTCATGCATTCATTTTTTAAATAACAAAATAATCCTTTTTTATTTAATTTTTTATTGTTATTTCCAAACATAAAAAACAAACAAGTAAACAAACATCACAAAAACAACACACGTACATTTAAAATGGGCTTCCAATTTTCTCCACAGCAAAAATAAGTAACAATAAGTTCTCTTACTCTTTAGTCACAAAAACAAAAACAAAAAAATGAGATATTCCCCTCTTTTTGGTGTCTTAACATTTTCTTCTTATTCGTTGAATCCACAGACAAACAGGTCATTTTTTTCTAGATCCCGCAAAAAGTCTATAAGAAGTTTCCATTCAGATGTAAATCTAGATGTCGACTTTTCCTTAATTATTGACGTAAGTTTCACCATCTCCAACTCCAACATCTTCACCAACCATTCATCCACTGTAGGTACTATTGATCCTTTCCAGTTCTGTGCATATAGTAATCTCGCTGCCATTACCATATACAGGAATAAGGTTCCATAACTCCTCTCCATTTCATTGTCCATTAAACCCAAAAGAAAGTATCCTGGTTTCAATTGTATATTAAACTTTAATATATTCTGAATTGAAGAATGAATTTGAATCCAGAAACTCTTAGCTTTTTTAAAAGAACAAAATAATCCTGAGGTGCACAGTCTTCGGATCTCCTTAGAATGCATGCCAAAGTTCAGGTGTCAAGGTTTTATGGGCTTGGAGTTATGGTGGTGATGGACAGGCAGACAAACACACCACCTCCTTCTCCTCCTCCTTCTCCTCCTCTTCCTCTTCTTCCTCGTCCTCCTCCTCGTCCTCCTCCTTCTTATTATTATTAAAGAGAGAGAACTGTAATTTATATGCATGGTCTGTAATACAACCCTAAACATGTTTATTCAGAGGTAAATCTCACTGAGCTCAGCTGAATTATTTATTTTATAAATATTTATTTATTTATTTATTTTATAAATATTTATTTATTTTATAAATAATGCCTTTCCTTATGAAACTCATTGCAATGAACATGGCTCTCTGCCTGTCATTTTATCATCTCAACAACCTGTGAGGTAGGCCAGGCTCAGAAATAGTGATGGCCCAAGGTGGCCTACTTCATGGGTGAATAGAGATTTGAACTTGAGTCTCTAGTCCAACAGTCTAATCCCTGTGCTACCCTGGCTCTGCTCTTACTTCCAAGCAAGACATGATTGCAGCCTCACCGTGTCTTATGATTGCAGCCTCACTGTTTCTTATTCCACTACACCCCGCCTGGCACCAACACTGTTATCTTTCAGGCGCCAGGTCAAGACTTTTCTCTTCTCCCAGGCATTTGACAGCATTTAACAAAGCTAAGTTTGTTTTCTAACGGACCCCAGAACTGTTGTTTTTAAATGGATACTGTTGTTTTTATACTGTTGTTTTTATGTTTCTGATGATTCTTAAATTTTGTATACTTTTTTTAATTGTTTACTGTTTAAACTTTTGTAAACTGCCCAGAGAGCTTTGGCTATGGGGTGGTATATAAGTGTAATTAAGTAATTAATAAAATAAAAGCCACATTTGCTAAAGCAGTTCTGATGACTGCTTAGCCCAGTGCTGAATCAGGGCATTTTGCTGCTGGAAGCAGAGCCCAACCTCCCCCCACCCCCATACCTCTGCACAAACCAACAATTTAAAAAGTCTTGCTGCACCATTCAGACACAATTTCCTGCCCTTATCATCATTCTCCCCCACCTCCACCCCCACATGGTGCTGCCGGAAGCAGGTTACTTGTTCCATCTTGCTGCATGGCAGGACCATTCCTACACCTCTGTCATGTATCTAGTCTAATTCACATGAAAAAGTGTGTTTGGCCACACACAGAATAACCTAGTTTGCACGTAAGGACAAGCCCTCGGTCTAAAAACTGGTGGTTCGCCAAGTGTGACAGCCCATCCGTTTTTAATCTGATGGGCTGTCGTTATGTGCGAACCGCCCCCAATGGTTCTGGGACTTGGCCTTGCTGAGCAAAGCAGAAGAAGTGGGAAAGAAAATGCAGATAAACTGAAGGGGCAAGAAAGGTGGAAACATAAGCTTTGACTGGTACATCACAAGTTGATGATTGGCCACCAAATGTGTGAACTCCCGTCCTCTCTTGAAAAGCTTTACACGAGAGTTCCGTCAAGGGGCATAATTCCTGAGTGGGCCCAATCCCACATGCAGGCCATCGTGTGATACTGCAGCCGGGTTCATGTAATTAGATCGCATGTGTGTATGTCCAGACCCATGTTCTCTGAGGCCTTTGCTTTCAGATGTGTAAAGAAAAAGGGGAGGGGGTCTTAGGGGGTCTTAGCAAGAATCTTTGCTCGGCTCCACCCCCTGTGTCTCAGGGCTGTTGCTGATGCTGCAGGAGAGGCAAGGGCAGCACCTCTCTCTCCCAAAGACGGACAAAAACCATCTGCTTACGACCATCTTCATCACCACAGGGCCGGCGCTACCATTAAGGCCAGTCAGGCAGCTGCCTGGGGCGGAGACTTCAGAGGGGCGCGGGGCGCACTGCAGCACCCGGGCCTGAGGAGGACACTTCGCTTCCTTCTCTTTCCCTCTCAGCCTTCCCAAAACCATCGCTAGTTCCGCTGCTGCCGCCGCCGATCACCACTCCCAGCCTTCCCGCCCCGTTGAAACTTCTCTACAAGCGAACTGTCTGCCCCCCCCCCCCCGCTTCGGTGACAGTGAGCCTCGCAGTGCCCCCCCCCGCTTGCCCGCGATCTCTCTATGGGGCAGCTGCAGCCGGACGCCCCTCTCGGAAGGGCAGGCAGGCGGGCGGGGAGCCCTCGAGGCGGGAGTCGCAGACCAGAGGCCTGTCGGGGCAGGTGGGCGAGAGTGAAACGAAGGTGTCCACGTGGTGGTTGTCTTCGGAAGGCTGCGATCCTCTGGCCACTTACCTGGGAGGAAGCCCCATTCCCCGCAAGGGAGCCCTGGCCCAGCTCTCAGGGTGGGCTTACTCTGGGGGTGGGGTGGCGTTGTGCTGCCCGCGATGGGCCTCAGCAAAAGATCCCATTCTCTGGCCTTCTTCGCAAAGGCTTCGCCTGCCTGCCTTCCCTCCTTTCTCACCCACTATTTTTTACTTAAGTCCTTTCGCTACTTTCCCCTTCCCATCCACTTTCAATCCCATTCGGTTCAGCTTTTAAATTCTTTTTATGGCTTTTCCTTCCTTCCCTTCTCTCCTAAATAACAACAACAACAACAACAACAACAACAACAGCAACCCTTGGAGTGAATGTGAATTCCTCTGTATACCATCACCCTATTTGAGAAAGGAGACCTCTGCTGCCACCACTAGCTTTTTATAAATGGAGGGGAAATTGCCTTTATTCTTCCCAAATGCTCTCTTCCCTCTCTTACTCTCTTACCTGGAAGTAAGCACCATTGAACTCCAAAGGGCTTACTTCTAAGTAGACATGTATAGAATTGAGCGGTAAGACACCAAACACTGTCTAACGCACATGCGCAGACCTCAGAGGGGCACAGAACTGCCCTTTAAAGGCCACAGTTTTATACAAACTAGGTGTTTTAAGAAAAAACATAATAAGAAATGGAAATATAATAGTTCAGAAACTGTTCTTGAACAGCTGAATCAAAGTTGGCAATTTGTGTGTGTGTGTGCAAGTAGCTCGCCTTGCCCAGGGCGCAAAATAGTCTGGCACTTGCCCTGCATCACCACCACCATCATCATCACCTTCATCATCACCATCATCTCAAAATGTCTTTTATATTTGGATGACTTTCTCAGCATCTCCATGGGGTCGAAGGCCCCTGCTTTGGCTTTAGCTTTCCCCTGGCTGACACTTTCCAAGTTCCTACGTTGCTGCTGCTGCTGCTGCTGCTGCTAGTGGAGAGTTTCCACTTCTCTCCATCATTCCGTTGTTCTCTGTCTTGGCCCGCTGCTGCCTCCAGAGCGCGCATGCTCCATCCTTCTCCATCCTTTCCCTTCTCTCTCTCTCCCCCCCCCACACACACTCTCCTTTTCCTCCCTCTCTCCTCCCCCCCTTCCCTGCTCCATCCGGGGAACTTCGAATTAGCATTGACAGCCGTGGCACAACTTTTCCCGAGGCAAAGTGAAATCAAGGCGCGCACTCTGAGAAAATATAGTCCCTCCCGTTTTTAAGTCTTCTTGGTCCCCATTGGAGGGGGGACTGAGCTGCATGGGGCGATTAATCGGGTCCTGGGCGGAGCAGGGGGCCGCCCGGGGGCCCATGGGGATTGTTGGCTGGGGGGCGGCGGGGGGGGAGCCTTCCCCCCCTAGTTTGGCGGAAAGTGAGTGATTTGTCTGTGTCCCTAGCAAAGAGGCAAAGAACTTGCTTTGCAGCCCTGAGTAGTTGTTTCTTTCGATTGTTGTTATCGCTTCTTCTTTTTTAAATATATATATATATAAAAACCATCTTTGGAGGGGAGGGGGGGTTGTTTCGTTTCGTCAGGCTTTTCGGTGGTTGTGGTTGCAAAGAGGGGGGGAAAAACAACCTCGCCAAACTTCACTGGGATTCGAAAGTGAGCGAAAAGTGTCTCGCAAGTTGAAAGGATGGAGCTGCACAGCTTGCAAGAGGCGTTAAAAGTGGAAATCCCATGTCATCAGGTAAAGAGAGAGAGAGGGAGAGAGGAAGACCGAGGGGGGGGGGGGAAACACTCTCGCAGCCCTCGCTTTAGCGCGAGTAGGAGGAGGAGGAGGCTCTGAAAGCATCTTAACACTCCCTGCTTAGCAAGTAGCTTTGGGTTCTTGTCGCAGGGTCTATCGATCCGGGGGGGGGGGGGAGAGGAGAGACAGTCAAAAGTGGGGGCTTGGTGGTAGCAAATAGGTGTGTGTGTGTTTCTCTCTCGCAGCCTTCCTCATCTCCTCTTAGACTCTTACTTACAGTATGGACCACTTTGCAAAAGTAGTTTTAGAGATTGTTTGGCTGAGTTTTTTGACGTGTGTGTGTGTGTTGTTTAGATCCGGAGTTAACATTGCGGTTGGGGTGGGTGTGGGTGTGTGTGGGTGTGTGTGTGAGAGAGAGAGTGAATGAGTATGTGTGTATGTGTGTGTTGGAGAGATTAGGACGAGACTTGAATATTTATGAGCTTTGCTTGAAACTGACTCGCTGTGTTTACTTGCCTCTTTGTTCCATACCCCTCCCTCCCCCTTTTACACACACACACACACACACACACACACTTCTTAAAAATCCATTACACGTGAACACTTTCTAATTCCTTCTTTTTCGGGGTGATTTTTTTTTTTTAGAAACTAGTTGCACAGATGAAGCAAGATCCACAGGTAAATGCAGATCTGTTTTTAAAAATCTTTTTTTTTCCAGAAAAATCCAGTCTCTTCAGTATTTTAGCTCTGCTGTAATAAGTGCAGTTCTGCTGGGACAGCAGGATGCGAAACTTTATCAGTAAGAGATCTCATTTTGAAGCCCGGGCTGAGCTTTGTTAGTTAGAGGGACATATATATATATAAAATATCCCCTTTTCTCCTTATTGTGCATGCTTTCCATTGGGGTTTTCCCTCTGAACCATTCCTAGATGCAAGTTTACTTTTAACTGGCTTTAGTTTACACTTGGTTTTTAATCTGCCTTTTATTGCCATTTTTACAGAACGGTGATCTTAAGAAACAAATCCATGAGAGGCAATCGAGAATAGCAGCTCTTAATGAAAAACAAGTAAGAATGAATCGATTTAGTTATGTGTCTGTGGGTTGGGTTCTTTTCTTTTCCTTCTTTCCTCCCCCCCTTTTTTTTTTAAAGATGCACTTTCTAAACAGTCTAAAAGAGTCTGCGTGAGCTGGAAAATACCGACATGTGAATAAAACACTCATGTTTACTAAAGATAGCCTAAAGTGAGAAAAGGTTTTAAAGATGAGAGCTCCAACCCTCTTCTGTCTTGCTGGAAATGTGTTTATTATATTAATAATCATAATACACAAAAAGAGATAAGCAGTAGTTAGAAGGCTTTATTTTTTTAACACACACACACACACACACACACACACACACCGAGGCGTCCATTTTGAGTTGGTCGACATGTTTTAGGAATATGGGAAATTCTTTGGTCTTATGCTAGTTTGTTTTCACTTCCTTGCAACGCGGAACAGCAAAGAGTTGGGATTAAGGGGGCTGAGAAGATGCACTTTGTAATCTTTTATCTCTTGTTTCTGTTGGAAGACTGATTGGTTTTCGTGTAGATATGATATAGCTCTCGCCATCCCCCCCGCCCGCCCCAATCCATGCACACTTCGCGTTTTCTCTTTCTTTGGCTTGATCTGACGTGCTAGCTTGGGAGACGAGTTTATGGAGGCACTTTTGCGCGCACCCAAAGGCCCATGTCCCCCCTCCCTCTGCATGGCTCTGTCTAGTTAGGCAAATCTGTTGGGTGAAAAGTGAGGCGATGCAAAAGGAGACCCCTTCTCTCTCCACCCCCCCCCCCATCCTCTTCCATGCAAACTTTCTTTGTGTGTGTGTGTGTTCTCTGTGTAAGCACGTCCCTGTGATTGCAGCGACTGACCCTGGTGTGCCCGGGCTGTAATTATTGGCTCCATCTCCACCCACATCTTCTCGGCTATCGCCCCCTCCCCCTCCCCCCCTTTGCCAAGCCGAAAGAAAAGTTGCCTTGCATTGTTGAGTTTGTGTTGTTCGGATCAGCTGATGGCGAGGGGGCTGCGTTTGTTCGGTTTCAGCACCACGAACAGATGCCGTGGAACGCTCAGCAGCTCCGCGGGCATCTCTGGAGCTTTAAAACGACACGCGCGTGCACGCGCGCGCGCGCGCACACACACACACACACACACACACACACGCCAGCCCCCTCGCTTCCCTTCCCCCCTCCACTTTCAGTACTTGCAATGCACAAATCGCGCAGCAGCAGCAGCTTAGAGAGCGAGTCTATGATCTGCCGGATTGTTCCTTCGCCCCCCTCCCCCTCCCTCTCCCCCCCCCCCCACATAAAAGCGAACTTTCCCCATGGCTCCCCTCCTCCCAGCCCTTTGCGCTCCTTCTTCCCCTCCTCCTTGCTTGCTCATGCAGCTTTCCAAAAGCCCCTTTGGCGGAGAGATCGAGCCTCCCCCACTCCCCTCCCCTCCCCGCCCGCCTCCTTTCCCTTTCCTCCGGCTGAATCGATCGCGATTCTTTCGGAATGCAGCAGCCCTTTCAGCACCGAAACTTGGAACAGCGCCCTTGGTCCTATTTCCTCCCCTCTTCAACCGTTAAAAAAAAAACCCAAACAAACCCCAAACAATCTTTTCAACCTATCCAGGAGCTTTCTCCATATGTTAACGTTCGAAGGCGGGGCTGGCTGGGGGTGGGGGGGGGGAGCGAAAGATGAAAGGAGTAATTACTCCCCCCCCCCCCCATAAACCCGTTGATGAAGTTGAAAACTAAGCCGTGCATATTTTGAGTCGTCGCCCATCAAATGCACGCCCCAGACGACAGGGATTATATTATACACACACACACACACACACACACACACACACACACACACACGAGCGTTTCCACTACTACCACCCCCTCCCTCTCTCCCCCCTCCCTCCTCCTCCCGATTGATGGTAGCCCAGAATTTGACAGTGCTCTCAGTTTGGTAGTGGAAGCTTCCATTTTGTGAGGAAGGGGGGGGTGTGTTGGTTTCTTCCTAACATGGAGAAAAGTCTGCAGAGTTTGAAGGTGGGGGATGGGCCCCCATTCATGCTTAACATTACCATTTTGATTGCTTTGATGCCATTTTTGAGGGGAGAGGGAGGGGACAGAGTACCATACTCAGCAGAGCACAAAGATGTTTAATCACTGTATAGAATCAAATCAGATACTTTCTTTTCTTTGCATGGAAGGCAGTACACGATCGCTTAGAGCGGTTTCGCCCTTTTTCCTTGCAGGGTAAAACAGCATGTTATATTGATTCTGCTACTACACTGAGTAGAGGATTTATTTAAAACAAGGTAGCAGCTGCACGCTGCCAGCAACACATTTTTTTTAATGTTTCCCCCTCTTCGATAGGGAAATAGTTTCACTGCATTAAAGTGGGCATTCAGGACTTATATGTGATGGTGCCTTGCTGTATTACAGCAACTATTTCATGATGATCGTCAATGAGAAGCAATTTATTGTGTGTTGTGCTGGAATTTAAATAAGGCAAAGAAGCACACTTTGCAAATTGAGTTGGTTGCAGCTGCTGGGTGCAGAATGTCATTTCCAATCTCAGACAACACTTTCTGAACTAAATAGTAAACAAAGGCTTCGTGTTAGTCACATTAGAAGAAAGCCCTGAGTTAAAGATTATGTAACAAATGACAACTAGTCCTTGGATCCACAGCTCCTTGTATTGAAAAAGTGTGTGCTGTTCTCCTCTGTCTCTTTTATGCAACAAGAGCTTATACAATGGTAAAAGGCTGGGTGCTGATAATGCAGAGCCTTCGTGAACTGCACACGGACACCTCTGGGGGCCAGATTGGAAATCGCACTGACAAGGGACATGAGTTTTAAGGCCTCAGCCTGAATACATATCACAAAGTCACTGAAGTTAGCTGTTGATACAATGATCATTTTCCTTCTTCAAGGAAAAGACCCAAAGTATTATTATTTTTCATGCTGCATGGAAGAGAACTGCAGCATATTAGCTTGATACTGTTGGATGTGTGATGTGGCTGCAAAAAAAAAAAAAAAAAAAGGGGGGGAAATTTATGCTAAATTGGGTTGCATTAATAGAAGTATAGCTTCCAAATTGCATGAGGTACTGGTTTCCCTCTATTCGGCAATGGTTAGGCCTCATCTAGAGTACTGCATCCAGTTCTGGGCACCACACTTCAATGCAGACAAGCTGGAGCGTGTTCAGAAGAGGACAACCAGGATGATCAGGGGTCTGGAAACAAAGCCCTATGAGGAGAGACTGAAAGAACTGGGCATGTTTAGCCTGGAGAAGAGAAGATTGATGGGAGATATGATAGCACTCTTCAAATACTTGAAAGGTTGTCACACAGAGGAGGGCCAAGATCTCTTCTTGATCCTCCTAGAGTGCAGGACGTGGAATAATGGGCTCAAGTTACAGGAAGCCAGATTCCAGCTGGACATCAGGAAAAAAACTTCTTGACTGTAAGAGCAGTATGACAATGGAACCAGTTACCTAGGGAGGTTGTGGTCTCTCCCACACTCGAGGCATTCAAGAGGCAGCTGGGTAGCCATCTGTCAGGTATGCTTTAGGGTGGATTCCTGCATTGAACAGGGGGTTGGACTCGATGGCCTTGTAGGCCCCTTCCAACTCTGCTATTCTATGAATGATAGTCTCTCCCTTTCAGCAGAAATTATGTTCACAGGTGTTCTATAATTGAATTTTACTAACACATGAGGAGGATGAGAATGAGGATGAGAGTGAGGATGAGTGAGCCAGTTATAGAATGCCTGAATAGGGATTGGGAAAGATTTAAATAAACCTCTCGGAAGCAGGATTATTAATGATAGTTTCAATTGTGTTACCAAGTTTCCTTCTATATCTTTTAGGTACTGTTTATTATAGTAACATTTCACTAGCATGCAACTCATTAATGCATGCCTGTGACTACATGGGAGATCATGTAGAAATTCTGGCTGCAAATTACAATCTCCTTACTCTAGAAAAGTCCCAGTAGCTTTAACAGGGCTAATTTAGAGTCAATGGAACTGTGGACTGCCCAACACAGAGCCCTTCTGCTCAATCATGTGCGTGCACATTTTAATTGAAAGAGAAAATAAAATAGTAGCTGCATTTATCGGCTATGATACAGCAGAGGGATTGGCACACTTATACCCATTGGACTGGATATAGGCCATGGCTAGACCAGACCTATATCCTGGGATTGTTCCGGGATCATCCCTATACATCCAAATAACACACAGGGGGATCCTGGGAGCAGACAGGTATGACCCCCTCCATTTGCCTGGGATAATCCTTAGGCCTAGCTAAGGCCTAAGTTAGTGGCACTTAGTTGAGAATGTAAGAAGAACCTTGCAGGAACAGATGAAAGGTCTATCTAGCCCTGCATCTTATTTCCCAAAGTGGCCAAACAGATGGACATGGGAAGCCTTCAAGGAGGACATAAGCACAATAGCTTTCTCTCTCTCTCTCTCAACATTGTTCCCAGTCACTGTTACTCAGAGGCATGCTATCTCTGAACCTTGTGGTAGCTTCTGCTATTGGCTGGTATGGCAATGCAATAAACAAGTAAAACATACAGTAGCTATTATGACTAATGCCCACTGATTCATAGTCTTATCATCTATGAATTTGTCAAATCGCCACTTAAAGCCATCTAAGCTGGTGGTCCTCACCATATCTGTCTGTCCTAAACCTTCCATCATTCAACTTCATTGAATGACCCTGGGTCCTAATATAATAAGAGAAGGAAAAAAAAAACCCGTTCTGTTTGCCCTTTTAAAACTCCAAGTACACAATGTCTATTTATAGTTCTCATGCAGATGATTGTTGATGCTCTTGAAAAACTCTAAAAGGTGTTTGAGACAAGTTACATATTGTGTTAGATTAGTGATTTCATGTTTGGGTTCTTTGAGAACTCTCTGTTGATCATCTGAACTTGGTGATTTCTTTTTTTTTAAAAAAAAACACATGTCGATATGGCATAGAATTTGATCTTTTGTCACAAATATTTGACAAAATATTTGACAAAATATCTTTCAGACTCCTTTGTGAACATTCACCAATATCCACCTGCTGCAGTGAAAACTGATGCAAAGAATTAATTGAACCTCTCTGCCTTGCCCGTATCCTCCCTTTAACTTACTTGTTGTTCTATTGTCCAGCCATCTCTTTAGCCAATTTCTTGCTTCTACTGTATATTAAGCATTTTTAAATTGGTGGTCGTCATGTTTTGCGTGATATGCTCCTCAAATTCTACCTTTTTGTATCCCTTATTATCTGCTTGCATTTGTTTTGCCAAGGTTTGTGTTCCCTTTATATTCTCCGCCTTTGGGCAAATCTTCCATTTTCCGAAGGAAGACTTCTTGCCTCTAATAGTTTCCTTGACTGCTTGTTAACTACTCTGGTGTCCTCTTGGACTTGGGGGTACCTTTCCTGACCTGCAGTATACATTCTAGCTGAGCTGCTTTTATTGTAGTTTTGAATAATTTCCAAGTGTTCTGGAGATATTTGACCCTCTTGACATCTTCTTTCAACATTTATTTTACCAATGCCCTCATTTTTGTGAAGTTTCTTCTTTTGAAGGCCAATGTGACTGTGTCTGACTTTCTTGGCAATTGTCCATTCATTTATAAACTAAATTTGAGATCACTGTTTCCAATCGGTTCAACCACAGCAGTTAGAAAGCAGCAGGTCTCAGGCCACCAGTTATGGTTAAGTCCAGGATTTCCTTCCTTCTGGTAAGTTCCATGACCAACCTTTCTATGGCTCAGTCATTTAGGATATCTAGAAATTTTACCTCTTTGTCATGACCAGAATATCCATTTGAAGTCATCCATTTGAAGTCATCCAGTATGCCCTGGCTGGGGAATGATGGGAGTTGTCGGGTTTTTTTCTGACTAAACAAACATAGGATAACACCCTTAACTATACCAACTCTGCAACAGCAGTATCGTTTCTTAGACCCTTGGTATAAAGACAGTTGTAATATTTCAGTGTGATGGAAGTTGTTTGGAGGAAGTCGTTCAAACACACACATGCTGCATTTTGAGGCATTTTTTTTTAGGGGAAAGTGGCTAACTTTTTTAGGGGGAGCAGCTAACTTGCTGTCAGTAAAACCAGATAGCCCCTGCCTGCAGTCCTTTACAATCTAAAAAGACAACACATGCTTGTTTTTCCTCCTCAACCTTCTCCTCATCTCCCATTCTCTCTTACTGTCAATAATTACGCTTACTCCAGTCAAGGAAGCTCGTAGTCTTGGCTTTATATTTGATTCCTCGCTCTCCTTTATTCCTCATATCGAGTCAGTAGCTAAATCCTGTCATTTTTTCCTGTATAATATTGCCAGGATTCGATCATTTTTGTCTGTCTCTTCTGCCAAGACTCTTGTTCATGCATTGGTTATTTCTCGGTTGGACTACTGCAACCTTCTTCTCACTGGCCTTCCTTCTTCTCACATCAGTCCGTTGGTTTCTGTTCACCACTTTGCTGCTAAGATCATCTTCTTGACTCGCCGCTCTGACCATGTCACTCCACTTCTGAAATCTCTTCATTGGCTTCCAATTCACTTCAGAATCCAATATAAACTTCTCCTGTTGACCTACAAAGCTTTTCACTAGCTCCTTCCTATCTCTCCTCTCTCATCTCACGCTATTGCCCCGCTCGTGCTCTTCGCTCCTCTGATGCCATGTTTCTCACCTGCCCAAGGGTCTCTACTTCCCTTGCTCGGCTTCGTCCATTTTCTTCTGCTGCCCCTTACGCCTGGAACGCTCTTCCAGAACATTTGAGAACTACAAGTTCAATCACAGCTTTTAAAGCTCAGCTAAAAACTTTTCTTTTTCCTAAAGCTTTTAAAACTTGATTTTGTTCTGACTTTATACTGCTAGTTTTACCCTACCCTGTGCCTGTTTGGTGCATTCTCTTCCCCTCCTTATTGTTTTATTATGATTTTATTAGAATGTAAGCCTATGCGGCAGGGTCTTGCTATTTACTGTTTAAGTCTGTACAGCACCATGTACATTGATGGTGCTATATAAATAAATAAATAAATAATAATAATAATAATAATAATAATAATAATAATACATTTCTGCAACACTTTCTCCTTTGGATGACTCCTGATTTCATTCTCCACCTCAAGATCACCCTGATTATTTTAGCCTGTATGTCTAAATCCCCAGTAGTAAATTACTTTTTGGGCCTTGTATTGCAACCCACAGTGATTCCAAATTTCTAGTTTGTTTGACTTTATGCCCTCTTTGACGTACAGAAGCAACACCTTTCCTAGAGTTTCCAGAGATAACCATCTCCCTCTTGTTTTCTCCATTCCACCAATTTTCCATTCTCCACACTTTCTCCATGTTTTCATCTAAAACAAGGTACTCCAGCTTTCTCATTTCAGCATGGAGGCTTCTGGCATTAGCGTATAAATACCTATACCCAGTGTCCCTCTCCACATGCCTCTTCTGGCACATGCATTGACCCCTACAGCCTTTTGGCTGGCTATCATGTTCTGTTGAAGGCTCAATGCCTGGTTCCACCCCACATCCATTTGGATGATCTGAAACATTTCATTAATTTGTTACGTTTCTATACTACCCACTAGCCAAAGCTCTTTGGGTGATGTAAAAAGATTTAAACCCTCAAAACAAAAATATGATAACATAATAAAAAAAAACTATTAACATATGAAGATAAAAAAACATTTTAAACCATCAACAATTTTAAACAACAGTTTTAAAACAATAACAATTCACACTCATCCCAAACCAGAATCTCCTCAACTGCTGCCTGCTTTTGCCAGGGCTTAGTTGTTGATATTAAGTAGAGCCCATCTTTATTGTATAGGCCCAGCTTGTCCTAAAACATTCAGACAAATCCAGACCACCCACCATCTCATCCACACATTGAGACTCCTCAGCTGTGTGCCTGTTTAGCTGGTCCTGCATGTGGAACACCTTGGAAAATCTGGATTTCACATTTCTACCTAGCAACCTATTTTTTTTCTTACAGACCCACACAGCTACATTACCTATATCATAGGTGCTGATGATTACCATAACCAGACTCTTCTGCAGCACTATCTACCTACCTATCTTTAAATATGACACTGAATACAGTGGGACTTCTCATATATGATTACAATGTTAATTTGTTGCACTTAGTTCCCACTTGAAAGCAGTGGGCCCTGAGTTAAGCCACGACTAAATTGCCTCATTGATTTCAGTGGGATCTAAATACGTCTAGCTCTTCTTTTTAAAGGAAAGCGAAACAAATCCAGCTACTTTAAGCAATGGGCTTAAGCACACCTAACCCTTTGGTAGATTGTTGCCCCTAGATGTATAATAACGTCTCATGCACCAGATTCTAATTTTGACCACTGGACTTCAGCCTGATTTGGTAAATGGACTTTACACAAAACAAAAATAGAGATGAAGGTTTCCAAGGACAAATGTGATGTGTTTTCAGGATGACATCCATTTAAAATATGGATTTATAGAAGAAATTAGATTTCCATTTGCAACTGAACTGAAGAGTAATTTAGTTTCTTCTGCTTTTTATGGACTTAAACACTTTCTGCAATATTTTCAAAGGTGGATTATAGAGATGTATTTTTCCCCTTTCAAATGCATCTTGAATCAATACTTCATTTTGTGTTTTGCTCCAAAAGGCAAAGTCAGAGACTTCTTGAAAACGTTAGTATATGTTAGCATACCGTCATATTCTACCCCTCCTTCTAGAGCTTTGATGAATTTGAATACCATTTGAGAATATGGTATTCCTCTTTAACAAGATATGATGTGTGAAGACTCCATTAGTTGGTCCAATGGTTTTACACCTTGAATCCACATCACCTTCAGAGCAGCTGTAACATTTTTATCTATACTGTCAAGAAATAAGCATGTATATGTAAATAAAAGGTCTTTCCTGAAAAGCAGAGTTGTCCTTTAACACCATATCTGAAGCGCTCTGCTGCATTTTTGCCTGCACTGTCTAGGCATCCTTTAACTCATTTTACTGCTTTTTCAAACTTCTTACTTAATAATTTCACAGTTAAACTCTAACCTGACATTAGTGTTGGCTGGTAAACCAGATCTTGAAAATGAACAGCAAGCATGTGGAAGCCTTGCTGTGTTTTCATTGCTGATGAACTCTGCATTCAGACAAGGCTGTCTTGGAGCAGAGTAATAAAAATATGTCTTCCTGAAAGACATTATGTATATGCCATTCACTTGTGCACTGTTTCATTTCTTAGTCATAATTTACTATCTGCACAGAAATAAATGCTAGTCTCTGACAGACTCTTCCAAGATAGTGTTATTGCTGGTTTTGTCTTTTTTTTGTTGGGGGAGGGGGTAGCATATCTGAAATTAAATAGCTGACTGTCATTTGCTGTTTATGATCTGGCTGGAAGTAGGTTCTTGGGATGCATTAGACTTCTCAGAATTAAGGTCCTCCTCTTAAGCACTGGGGATGTGTTGGCAAATTATATCTTTGACGGAGCATATTATTATATCTTTTGTTCCAAGGGATTGCTTTTGTGGCTTACTCAAATCAAAGCTAGCAAGGCGATGCTTTGAAATGGTAGCATTGTTTACACGTGTTAAGGAGAAATTAGTGACATTTAATTAAGCTCACTGCTTTATATAGTTAGACTTGAAATAAATCAGGCAATATATCAATGAAAGTAGGAACACAGGCCATGATCCAGGGCCGTGCATGAACAGGGGCTTCATATTCTCTCCGGTAAGGAGAGAAGAGTTCTACATATGGAGCTGAACATTCAGAATCATGGCCACAACCTGTTTTGCAAATGGAACATTGCCAAGAGATTTGGCCATTACGTTTGCTTTGAATGATTTCCAATATTTGAAGGGAAATTTGAGGGAAATTTGAGCCTCGTGTGGCATAGAGCGGTAAAGCAGCAGTTTCGGCAGCTGAAACTCTCCCCACGGCCTGAGTTCGATCCCAGGGGAAGCTGGTTTCAGGCAGCTGGCTTGGGTCCACTCAGCCTTCCATCCTCCCGAGGTTGGTAAAATGAGTACCCAGTTAGCTGGGGGAAAGGTAATAACAGCTGGGGAAGGCAACAGCAAACCACCCCACTGTAAGGCCTGCCAAGAAAATGTCAGCGAAAGCTGGCGTCCCTCCAAGAGACAGTAATGACTCAGTGCTTGCACGAGAGGTTCCTTTCCTTTCAAATGCCTAATATCAACACAAATCAGTGGAAACACTTCAGCTTCCTATGACAGGCTTTGGGTCTGGTCCTGTATCATTAAGTGGTCCAAATCTCACTTCTGCCATGAGCACTCTAGAAGCTTCACCTTCTGCAATATGCAGATAATAATACTGATCTACCTTTGGGAGTTGTTGATTACTCAGATAATGTGAGTGGTGTGCTTTGAACACTGTAAATGCTAAGTATTTTTGATTAACAAACATTCTAGTCGTATTTTTTTTTAACTCTTCATGCTTCTTGAATTTTTCACAGTACATTTGACAAACATGTTAATGATGGAGATTTTGGTTCTAAGTGTGATTACATTCAAGTCAATGTATTTAGAACCTTAATGTAGGTCTTCTTCTTCTTCTTTTTTGTAGTCCTCTTCAAGATCTTAGGTAGATGCTTCATTGGCATATTTGGGAATTCAGAACATTAAACAACCCAAGGATCAAGAAACTTAAACTTAAAGCAAAAGTAAATTCTTGACAAAATGTTTAGTTGAATGCAGCCCTTCTTTATCCTTTATTGATTGCATTGTTCTTTAATTCCTTGAAGAAGAAGTCATGACCATACCTTTTATATTTATGCTGTGGCATTCTCTTTGTTTTGAATGGTTTTGTGAAATCCGGGATCAGATTTTGTAAAATACATTTATGTTAAAAGCTAAAGGCAGATTGTTAAACATTTGCAATTCAACTGAAGATAAAATTTGCTCTTCTATGAATTACTGAAGTAGTTCATCCTAAGGCCATTATTGCACTGAAGAATATCTTCACTGTTTTTTGTCCAATAGAAACCTAAATGGTAGGAGAAAGATTGCTTTTTTTAAAAAAAAAAGTTGGGGGGAGAATTACAATCGTAGTTCTTCACTCAGAAGTGCCAGGGGTTGAAAAGTGAATGTTACATTTGTTGTAACTGTTTTAAAGAGTTCACTTTGATATTTTAGCCACTTAAAACACCTGCTGTCAGAACAGTACAATTGATTTCAATTAACTTTGAATTTCTTCAATAAGATGACTCTTATAATAACTCCAGTAATCCCATGATGCCTCATTAGAGGAGCTGACTATGATGATTATCTCTGTGATTTAGTAATGTTTTCCTTGCAATGCCTTTGTCTATTTAGAAAAGGGGATTCTGCCAACAACGCTGTTCAGAATTTCTCTTGTTCAATGCTTAAAGATATTTGCTACCTGTTACATGTTGTGAGGATACCTAATCTGCAGTGAACAGAAATTGAGTCTTAAATAGCTGATGCCTTGATAACTTGGGCACTGAAGAAACTTTTGTCGCACTGCCTTTTGTACATACCTAATCTGAGACCGTACCAGTGCGAATTCTCTCACCACTTCAGGTGGGAAAGCGCACACAGCATCACTGGCCATCATTGCAGCTGCCCACTCCTCTCTCTGCCCCCCCCCCGGCGCTGTCTCCCTTTCCCCTCCCCGCCTGCCTCATCAGCTGCAACTGTCTGCCCCTCCCCCCCACCGGCCATCCACCTGCTCACTCTGTCTCCCTTTCCCCAAGCCACCTACTTTCCCCACCTACTACTTTGCCACCACCACCGCCTGCTCTGCAGGGCAGTGAGTCCTTAGAGGGGTCCTTCCTTAGAGTCAGGCATTGTGGCAGGAGAGGTATCCCGGGGGTTTGCCTGTATTTTTCTGGATGGCATTGCCCTTCAGAGAGCTCAGCTCACTCCGAAGAAGCAATGGCAATGGGGTGGATGCGTAGGGAGAGAGGTAGACATGGTGAAACAAATGGGCATGTTTAGCCTGGAGAAGAGAAGATTGAGGGGAGACATGATAGCACTCTTCAAATACTTGACAGGTTGTCACACAGAGGAGGGCCAGGATCTCTTCTCGATCCTCCCAGAGTGCAGGACACAGAATAACAGGCTCAAGTTACAGGAAGCCAGATTCCGGCTGGACATCAGGAAAAACTTCCTGACTGTTAGAGCAGTACGACAATGGAACCAGTTACCTAGGGAGGTTGTGGGCTCTCCCACACTAGAGGCCTTCAAGAGGCAGCTGGACAACCATCTGTCATGTATGCTTTAGGGTGGATTCCTGCATTGAGCAGGGGGTTGGACTCGATGGCCTTTTAGGCCCCTTCCAAGTCTACTATTCTATGATTCTATGATTGTGGCAGTGGTGGGAAAGCAAACGAGTTTTGTTTTGGCAGGCAATTCATTGCGCGCGCCCCCCCCTCTGTTGCCAGAAGCAGGAGCTTCACCTGATTTCATGAGAGGGCCGGCTATAATGTGAGATTACTTGTAATTTTTTAATAATTGTTTAAGATGTTTCCAGGCTTAGACTGTCTATTTAGTTTCCCACAGAGCAAACCTTAATTTCCAATTTTTTATTTTTTTTGTATAGAACTCTTGCTAAATCAATCAAATTTTAATGACATCTACATGGGGAAAATGTGGCATTCATGAACAGTTTTGGGGTCATTGCATGTTGCTTTATTCTGAAGGTTTATCACTTGAATACAGCTTCACATAACACCATACTAGTCCTTAATTTCTGGTCCAGTATGATGAGCTGTGTCTGTGAGGCTGTGTTGAAGGAACAACCCTTTATTTCAGGATACTACAGTCTCCCAGAAGATAAATGATTCTGAATTCAAGCGGGGTAACAATGGGATACCCTTGATTTTTAAGTATGGCCGATTAATTTAATTTGGCCTCCCCTAACCTGGTGCAGTTCAGGTGGGCTGGACTACAACTCCCACCAGCCCCAGTCATCAAGGCTTGGCCATGCTGATTGGCGGTTATGAGAGCTGTAGTCCATCTCATCTGAAGGGCACCAAGCTGAATTAATTTCCTTCATACAGGGGACAATCCAATCAAAGACCAGCATAGTGTTGAAGATAAAGTTATGCTATATGAGGTACTCTAAGAACATCAGAAGCGCCCTGATGCTGGATCAGACCGAGGGTCCATCTAGTCCAGCACTCTGTTCACACAGTGGCCAACCAGCCATCGGCCAGGGATCTGCAGGCAGGACACAACAGCAACAGCACCCACCCACCCATGTTACCCAGCAACTGGTGCACACAGGCTTACTGCCTCAAATACTGGATAGCTTTAAGAAAGGGAAGCTCTTGCACAGGACATTTGGCCAAGAAAATAAGTAAAAGTTTCAAGCTGAGATTATATTCATGTATGAAGTAGCTAAAGGTGCCTAAGAAATTATTTATTAGCCAGAATCCATAGTGGAGCCAGGCATTTGGTTGGATAAAACAGGCAAGTATGTAGTCAAATTTGGCTGGCTTATGTTTATTTTTATTTAAAGAAGGTTCAGAGCATGTAAGAATATTTCATTGTCTCAGTGATCATTGAATCAATGCTATAAGATAAGTCACTCTTACTGCTTTGAAGCTGAGAGATAATGGCCTGGTTCACGTTAGCGGGCAGTGCGGGTGGCCATTTCTGAATATTCAGTGCCCAGCCATGTCATGTCAACCCAGGCTGCTGGAGTTGCACATAACCCAACAACAGACCAAATCCTGCACAGCACACACCGGCACACCCTGCGCCCCACTTTTAATCATGTAAACCAGATCAGTGAGCTACCCAAAGTCTCAGCATAGAATGAGGACCGCTTCTACCCAACTCTTGCATCTTATCTATTAGACTTAGACCAAGTATAGTATCACTGGTGTATTGAATGGATGCTGCATTTTCCACCATCCTCTAAAAGAGTTAGTCTCTAAGAGTTTTGGAAATGTCAATTTAACAATGCTACCATGGATTGATTTTGGCATGTCTGTTATGTATGGTAGTCAGAGCAGAGTATGGAATGGTTTCTTTATATAAAATTACTGGCGTGGCGCCAATATTTTTGGGTTATGGTTTTTGCGTAATGAGAAAATATTAGTATACTGTTTTCAATGGGAAAGTTATATACTTTCTTAAACAGTTTCCCATTGGAATCAATGGGAAGTCTTTGAAGGTGAATTTTTAACTGAAATAGGGCATTTTGTATACACATGATAAACCCGAGGCTGCAGTCCTAGGCATGCCTACTTGGGAGTAATTCAGTAAGACTTACTTTCAAGTAAACATGCATAGGGTCAGGCTGCACAGCCAAGGAAGTATTTAGAGCATGTTGCAAGTTTTAAATCTTGAACAGGTAAAAAAAAATATGCAACGGAAATGCAAACCAGATGGCATCCTCACCCTCATTATACCAGGCAGTTATGTTAGGTTGATAGTGTGTACATAGCGTGTCCCTCCCTAGTTATATCATGCTGTATATATTTCCTTACATATTTAACATTTAAAGATGTATCTTTTGCTTAAGGTATAACTGGTTTATGATCGGAAATGGCTTCATAATAAAATATTCCCCCCTAAGCTTGCTTGCTTGCTTGCTTGCTTGCTTTCTTTCTTTCTTTCTTTCTTTCTTTCTTTCTTTCTTTCTTTCTGAATCAGCTACTTATTGTTATGTAGTAGCAATTTCCAGAGTGTCATATGAAATTGCTGATGTAGCTTAGTTCTAGCTACGATCTCCGCCTGCCAATAGTAAGCATCTATTGAAATCTAATATATGCTATGCTTTTGCACAGTGCATGCAGCCCCTTACGGCTCATATAACAAAGGAAACCCAGTATGAAATAATGCGTTTTAACCCCTGGAAGAGTTAAATGTGCAACTCAAGGTTAGGACTGAAAGAAAAACGGTCTTTCATTGGCAGAAAGTAAAACAGAAGAAGAAGGAAGGTTTGCTCTAGTGGAAGCATCACGTCTGTGCAGGAATCAGCTGCTGTGTTGATTTGAGAGTTTCAGAAATGGTATTCTTTTTTCCGTCCTCTGTCTTTCTTCAGGAGCTGAGATTTACTCCCAAGGATGTTAAATATAGCAGTTGTGGCTAGAAGATGTTTGATGTAAAATTTGGCTGGTTGCTTACATCTAATCAACAGGAGCGTGTAATTGGCCTTGAAAGTGAATCTTTGATTCCATACACTAGGATTTTCACTCCAAAGCTACTTAAGTCAACAGTGGTTTATGCCCTCTGTGAGACATGCAATCCTTTTATTTGTGTTGTAGCTTATCTTTCATCCAAATCTGGGGGAGGATCTGCTTTTTACACTCAATAGAACTATAGATAATGGACCCTAAAAAGGGGTTACCAAAAGTTTCTGTTTTCAAAAGAGGTGCGTTACATTTTGAGTTACAGGAGTCGAAAAAGAATACTGACATCTGTGACAGGCAGTGGCACTTCGAGCTGCATTTTCTGTAATTTCCACTTTCTGGAGCTCTTTGAAAGAACAGAGATTGCTTAAAGATTTATTGGTGAATTGAAGCTTTTCTTCATAAAAAAAGATGAGAAGGAATGACTAGTATAGAAATGCAACCGGTTCAGGTTTCTCTTTCTTTTTCTCTCTTTGTATATATAATTCTCTTGATATTATTCAGAGACAAGGTAATATGCCCATGTAAATGAGTCTGAAAATGTAATTAAAATATATAATATTTATTGATCACTGCAATACAGGAGAAGCTGGTTACAATATGACAGCTAATGCTTCCCTTTATGAGACACGGTACCTCTTTAAGGCTTATATACAAGGCTCTGTGTAAGATAAGAATTCTGCATCGAGGCAATCCAAATTCCTTTTCAAGGAAAGCCGAATTCTTTGACTTGAATACATTATGCAAAATGTGGCACAATTTGCATGATTTCTCTTATGTTGTATACTTTTTTCCACAATATATACTACTTTGCATACGTTACTGTGATTTTGCTCATCAAGGGAAGCTCCACCCCTAGCCATAGGAAATCTTACTCTGCCACCCGCTTCAAGCATATCTTGACAGACATAAGGACTAGAAACATGAGTTGAAAGAAAGGGGGGGGGAAGAAACATGATATCCTCAGAAAGCTGTATTCTGTCCCTGTATTCTGTGTTTCCCCTGCTGCATTTCAGCAACATTGAAAACCCCTACAAGAAAATGTAAGATTATGAGAAGAAAAAATCATTTAAAAAAAATCTGTGTCCCTGAGAATACTGTTTTATCTTCCTCTCATTCCCCTCTGATAACATATCTGTGGTGCAATGAAAATGTGTTCAAATGGACTATGGAAGTTTTGAGGAAATTTGGCAGGTTGGTGACAAAATTTTGAGGAAATTTGGTGACATGCATGGAGGACACTTGCTAAGAAAAGTATAAATAAGGTTGTAATATTGTTTTACCCTACCCAGTGCCTGTTTACCCTACCCTGTGCCTGTTTGCATTCTCTTCCCCTCCTTATTGTTTTATTATGATTTTATTAGAATGTAAGCCTATGCGGCAGGGTCTTGCTATTTACTGTTTTACTCTGTACAGCACCATGTACATTGATGGTGCTATATAAATAAATAAATTAATTAATAATAATAATAATAATAATAATTGTTTATTGCAATGGGATTTTCCCCTCCCTCGAAATCTTCTCTGGAGGGTCCCCCAGAGCAGGGGGCTGCCGCCTTAAAAGTGCATTGCCCTGTTCCAGTCCGCAGGAGGGGCTAATTGTATCCTACCCTAGGGTAATCCCCCAATACTTGCCAGGCACAAGTGTCACCCATGAAGTTCCAGTCTGCTACATCTAAGATATATTTATTTTAAAAGTTAGGGTACAGTGGCATGAAAGAAAAGTAATGATGGTAAAACCTAAAGAGGAGAATTGGGGAAGAGGCTACTTTGCAGAGGCACATCTCTGATTTTTACAAGTACTAGAACCTGCCAAACACCCACTTCCTGCCATATATATATATATATATATATATATATATATATATATATATATATATCAGTGCCTTATTTACATGGGGCTTATTAACATTCTTTGCTGAGTAGGCTTGAATGGAGTACAATCCTTATATAGACGATCTAATTATAATCATGAGGGACAGAACAAAATAAGCAGTCTTTAAAGGGAAAAGAGTCTGGCAGCTTTGTTTAAAGTGTCCTTTAATGAACTTCTTTAGTAGCTTGTATCTTAGCAACACATTTTATTACATACCAGTGCGGGAGAAGCAGTTTGCAGATGGAGTTGCACACAGTAATTCATTTTCTCTCTTTCCACCGTGCCCCCCACCCCCCGCCCCCCAGCCAACCCCTTTCTACTTTCTTCTCTGCGGTGACTCAACTGGAGTATGCAGACAAGCTTCCTAACACTGATAGCTCACTCGAAATCCCTGATTGGTTCATTTGTATGTGCACTGCCTTGTTAGTTGATGAAAACGGCGTTGACTATCTTAAAGGCTCTGTGCTCTGCTTGCTGTGTTAGGAGGAGGAGGCGAGGCAGGGCGGAGTACTCTGAATGGGAGCAGGGTTTAAAATGAACATGCTTGCTGGCATTCAGTCCATGTTTGATTACCCTCCCCCCGTCCTTCCGAGCATCTGCTGATATTCATGGGGTGCATCAGTTTCGCGGTTTCTTGATTATTTATTTTCAACTCCTAGTGGGTTTATTTTAATCTGATTTGAATACAACATCTGGGACATTTATAATCCCTTTCTCCTTTTGCAAGGACCCTATGATTTAAAATGTAAAAGTATCTTCCAGTTGGATATTCTGTTTTGCGTGTGGGTGTGTACATTCGTAAACTGACTCTCTCCAGCTCTTTTGAAACACAGTTGATTTGGATCTATTTATGGTCCTGGTGCCTACCTCTGGCCTCAAAACAAGCAGCCAACTCTGCGATTTCCGTGGGACTAATCAAGTAGCAAAGTGTTACTCAGCATGACTAAGGCTGGTGAAACCTTGTCTTGCGAGAGCTTTTGTTCAAAAATGAAACAAGGAGACATTCATTTGATTGAATCAGGCTAATGTAGAACATGAGTGTTAGGTCATATTTTCTCCTTTACTCCGTAATGTTTCGAATTGATACAAGTGGAACAATGATCAGACTGCAACCCCAGTGGATCAGACTGAAAAAAGGGACGAAATTAAATACACAAAAGTGACCCACCCACCCCCGAAAACTGCGTAGGACAGGAAACAAGACATCTGGACAGGCTTTCACTGTGTAAATCGGAGCCAACATAGATCATGGGAGAGATGAAAAAATAATCAAGTGTGTTTGTGGCAATTCTTTTTTTCTTTGAGGGTCAGGAAATCCTCCATGGTGTTTCCTTAGCATTTGCTTCTAGGCAAATAGCTTTCAGATGCCATGAAAATAGTTGTGTGAGCCGAGAATCCTCATTGAAAGGTAGGACTTCATGTTAAAACAAAATTCTACGTACTCATTTTGATTTCAGTTGTCTCCGGTTGATGGTCTGTGTGACCATCCCCCCATCCCTGCTTCGAGGCCAGTTGATGTAGCATGGAAACACACACACACACACACACACACACACACACACACACACACATTTTAGCTGTAAAATAGAAGAGTTTCACTCAACGTAGATGGCTTCCTTCGCCTGCCCCCGGGATGTCTCGATATTTGAACTTCAAGAGTAGGATGTCCTTTGAAGCTCAAAGCGATTAAGTTGCCATGTGATTCACTTATTCTTCTCTTTTACAATTCATTCCACTGTTTTATTAACTTACAATTGGATTGCAAAAATAATTTAAGCTCTGGAATGTATCGAGATCTTGTCCAAGTGCCAGGATTAGTAGTGGCAGCCTGAGTCGCTGAAAAGCAAAATTGTCGTGAAATTCAGGCTGGCTAGATAAAAGCAGTTTCCTTTACAGAGCAACCGATCACACAGTAGTGCCCCAAAATGAAGGTGGAGCAAACTATTGTTTGTGGGCTGGATTAACCATGTTAAAATATACCACTGAGTAGGGCTCAGCGAGAGACTTTCTGAGGCAGAAATATCTGGAATGTGTCAATGTTTCTGTAAAAACACAATATATAGGTGGCATTTAGGAAGGACAGGTTGACAGCAGCCCCTGAGATTGGACTGTTCCTTGAGAATGCCGGTTTATTTAATTTTTATCCCATCCTTCTCCAAAGAACTCAAGGCAGTGCCTATAGTCTATTGCCCCCCTCCCAATAACAATGTAAGGTAGGTTGGAGTAAGAGATGGTGACTGGCACAGGTTTATCCAGTCTTTCCATCATCTCAACAACATAGTAGTCCAACACATTTGGAGGGCACCAGGCCTAACCTGGCCTGTAGATGTTCCTCATCTGTGCCATGGAAGTCCCTCATCCCTCTGTTCCTCAATCTTCTGTGTCCCCTGCCCCCAAGAGTTTATGGTGGGTTTGAGAAGAAGCAAGAATCCCCCTGAGATCTCCAATAACTGTTAGGAAATAACCGGGGCATTCCTGTTACCCTAATAAAATTCCCCTGCAGTCTACTGGAGGCTCAGAGACAGGCCAGAGAGAGGAGCCCACTGTTATCTCTGATTAGTTATCTGAGATAACAGGAAGATTCCCCTTAGCACTCTGCAGTACCCTAAGTTCTTCACCAGCACTTCTCCTTCCCCATTGGGGAGAATCTGGTATTGGCAGAGTAGTCCCAGTTGTGGGTAACTATGATGCAATGCTCAATGACATCAAAGGGTGTGGCCATGTTCGGGGATATCATCCATGCCTTGCTGATGGTCGAGTGGAGGAACATTAGCCTATTAGCCCACCTATTCAAAATGAGTTGCCCACCCCTGCAGTAAGCTTTGTGGCAGAGTAGGGATTTGGACTTGAATCTTCCCATTATAAGCACTAAACTCTCTAATCAATGCATCAAACGGACTTTCTGGTTAGCATAATCTAGCCTTCCCCAACCTGAGGCCCTCCAGATATTTATTTATTTATTTATTTATTTATTACATTTCTATACCTCCCAATAGCCGAAGCTCTCTGGGCGGTTCACAAAAATTAAAACCATGAAGAGCATAATAAAACAACCAACAATTTAAAAACACAAATACAAAATACGATATAAAAAGCATGACCAGGATAAAACCACACAGCAAAAATTGATATAGGTTAAAATATGAGATTAAAACAGCAGAGTTTAAATTTAAGTTAAATTAGGTGTTAAAATACTGAGAAAATAAAAATGTCTTCAGCTGGCGATGGAAGGAGTACACTGTAGGCGCCAAGCGAACCTCTCTGGGGAGCTTGTTCCACAACCGGGGGGCCACAGCAGAGAAGGCCCTCTTCCTAGTAGCCACCTGCCTCACTTCCTTCGGCAGGGGCTCATGGAAAAGGACCCCTGTGGATGATCTTAAGGTCCGGGCAGGCACATATGGGAAGTACAACTTTGCTGGGATGATGGGAGTGGTAGTCCAACACTTCTAGAGGGCACGAGGTTGGGGAAGCTGGCATAACCTATATCTCTCCTTATTATGTCGTATAACTCCAAGTGCTCTTAAACTGCAGCAGTTCAATCTTGAAAATAGCCAAGAGGTTGAACCTCGCCATCAGCTTTGTGCCTCCAAGGAAATCTCTTTGCTCCCCAACACTCCTTACCAAAAGCCGAAAGGGCACCGCTGCCACAACTTTGAAAGAATGCAGAAAGAAGCTTAAATTTGTATTGTATTTCTGAGCCGAAAAAGTCACGGAAGTTATTTTAGAAGTACAAATGCTTCCTGCTAGCATGTAAATCTCTGGGCATGGAAAGGATTTGCTGCTGATACTCATCTACTTTTTTGGGATGGCCCAAGCGTGTTCAAGGAGGTTCCAATTCTGGACGAAGCAAAGACTCATTTATAAACAATGAGAGCAGGAACAATGGGGAGCTAAGTGCAGCTTGCATAAATAATATAACCCAAGGCTGGTAAAAAGATGGCAATTTTAGCAGGCCACACTGAGTGTAGGAGTGCAGCAGCATCTCACTTTTTAAAAGACACTCAGGATTCATCTCCCCGCTTTGCTCTCCCACGTGCATGTGCAAACATATGCGCACAGAATTACCAATTGAAATTGTGAGCAACAGAAGCATGAGATTGTTAAGGGGCACATTTAAAACAAAAAGCTCTGACACACACACACACCCCCAAGATGAAAATAGGATGATGGTTCCTCATCTATTTGCTATCCTATGTGCTGGAGATATAGGCTGAATCTACATTACTGTAGCTGTAACGTTATAGATAGCTCTGGATAATGTCAGTGATCACGTGATTTGTTCCTTATAACGTTATACAGAAAGGTTTTGTACTGTTTTACCTTTCGTTGTAACACTTCTGCGTCATTAGACTTCTTTCAATGTGCTCCGTTGTTACGATGTCTTCTGTGTCGCATTGTGAAACTAATGTCACATGATCCCTCACCGGGCTTCCTGTCTGATGTAACTTCCTCTACGCGCCTTCAGTAACCGTTGTTAGAATTGGTAAACGGAATGTGTTAAATGTTTCTCATTTTTTAAACATTATTTCTGTGGCATTACACGCAACCTACCTCGGGTAAAAACTTTTTTTAAAATTAAATTATGCGCATATGTGCATCCTTTAATAATTTTTTTTTTTATAGAAAAAGTTTTTACCCGAGGTAGGTTGCGTGTAATGCCATGGAAATAATGTTTAAAAAATGAGAAAGATTTAACACATTCCATTCACCAGGCATCCCTACACTTTCCTCAAGAGACAGACAACTCCGACAATCCACCAACCACTCTCTCTGAAGAACTCCCGCCACAAAGATTTGAAATTAAGAGCATGCGCATAAAGGAATGTTAGCTAGAGAGACGCAGAAAATACAAAAACAAGGAAGTGGGAGGCGCAGAGAAAGGACAGTCTGGGAATTGCAAGGATCACCGAAACGAGAAGAAGAAACAACACAGACAACGGGGCAACGAACAGTGTGCTCCGCAACAACGTTACAAGGAAAGGTAAATAACGCTACTGAGCAACGGTATACAAGGTAGCGATACAAGCTACAACGTTACAAAGGCTCAAAAAACCGATATAAGCAGAAGTGTAGATCCACACATACTGTATGTATGTATAATATATAAGAAAAGAACGACAGAACATGAAATCCATACAGTGGGCAGGCATGAATTCCTGCTATGGTATACAGTTCTTTTAAGAGAATTGTAGCAAATGTGAAAGTACAAAGCAGAAGGTTAGCTCTGTGTTTAGTAGTCCAAGGCCCTTTCTACACCTCAGGGTTATCCCATGAAAATGGAGGGATCATCCCTGCCTGCTCCCAGGATCCGCTGCGCATGCACAGGAACGATCACGGGATGATTCCGGGGGGAAAAGGCAGGTGTAGAAACAGCCCAGGACTGGAAATGTTTGTTTGAGACTTCCAATGTGTTTTGTCATTCTAATAAATGCTGATTATTACAGAATATTTGGGTGTCCTGAGACTTACCTAAATCTATACATAAGCAACGGACGTCAGGAGCCAGCGTGGTGTGCTGATCAAGCTCCCAGACACAGATTCAGCACTGCAGCATTTGTGACCAGGGATTCCTTCTGGCCTCTTCCTCCTCTTGTCTTACAGGGAAATTTCGCTGCAAAATGGAGGTGCTGGAGGCAAAGCTTTCAACTGTATCTTATGGCAATTCGAGGGGAGAATGCCTCTGAGAAACGGCAAGTAGCCGTTCTGTTGCACTACTTTGGGGAGGAAACTTTGGCAGTTTATAATACTTTTGTTTCTCCTGATGCTGAAGACCCAGCAATATTGAAGAGGTGCTTACCCGATTCAGGGCATGCTGCACTTCTCGCAAGAAAGTGTTTGAGCGATATTCCTTTTGAATCATACACAGCCTCATGAAGCGCCAGTGAACTGTTTGTTAGTGAACTCAAACTTAAAGCCAATAACTGTGAATATGGCCGTGTAAACAATGATACTGGGAGGAGCAAGATTGTATTTAGTTTAAAAGAAGAGACAGGATCAGAAAAAAAGCTCTTGAGAGACTCTGATATGGCAACTCTCCCAAAATCTTGTAAGGAGTTACATGCAGTACATACAACAGTTAGGGAATATGAGGCGTTTCCTGTAAAGGCTCTTCAATAGGAAAAGTCACAGTCGAAAAGCAGACATGACCAAACGCGAGAAAATATGTGTTCTCACTTTGGTTCAGCGCATTGGCCTCGGAACTGGCTGGCATTGGGAATATTTGCCATAAATGTGGCATGAAAAATCATTATATCCGAATAATGCCAGTGAGTGCCAACAAAGATACCAGGTTCATGAGCTTCACGTAAACAGTTTGTTTATTGGGGAATTGGTCCGGCTGTAAGCACAGGTATTAGACAGTATCTGACCTAACTTTACAAGGACTTTCAATAAAAGTCGAATTAGGGCCGGATCTACACTACTGCTTTAAAGCGCTTTATAACAGTTTTGACAACCGTATATGGAGTGTGTCCTGGGCCCCAACAGTTGTCAAAACTGTTATAAAGCGCTTTAAAGCAGTGGTGTAGATCCTACCCAGGTGCAGGAGCTGAGGCAAATGTTTTACCGTTGAAAGCACTCTGTGAGTTGCCTGGCAGGATAGAGAATGAAGTGCTCCTGGCAGTTGATGGGGGAATGTGAATACAGCCTCTAGGAGCAATTGTCCTGGAATGCCACATGCTCTGGAGAACAGCAAGACTACTGTTTTACATACCAGACATTTCTTCTCTTAGTTGTTCATCAAGTTGACGTTGTGCACACAGATGAACCTCAGACACAGGAACAACTATATATTAGGGCTGTGCACGGACACCCCCCCCCCGATCTGATCCGCACCCGATCTGCATATTCTGGATCGGCCCTCTCCGCCCCACGTCGATCCGCCTATGGGCTGCTCCGCTCTGCTGCTCCGCTCTGGCTCCGAATTGGAGTTCCGCAGTGGCACCAGCGCCGCCGCCAGGTAAGGCCCCCTCCCTCCTCCCTCTTACCTGCATCTGTTGCAGTCTTGTTTCAACTGAGCCCAAGGACTCAGCTGCTTCAACTGAGCCCAAGGACTCAAACCGGAAGACCAGGCCGCAGTCCTCAGGCTCAGTTGAAGCTGCTGCCGGAACGTGACAGACTCAGGTAAGACCCTTCCCCCCTGTCCCCTTACCTGGCTCCACCGTCGCCGCCACATGGACTGCGGTGGCAGCGCTGGTGCCAGATAAGGCCCCCTCCCTCCTCCCCCCTTACCTGCGTCCGTCATGTTCCAGCAGCGGCTTCACCTGAGGCTGAGGCTCAAAGCGGAAGGGCAGGCCGCGGTTGTGGCCTGGTCTTCCGGTTTGAGCCTCAGGATCAGTTGAAGCCGCTGCCGGACCGCGGCAGAGGCAGGTAAGCCCCCTCCCTCTGCCCCCTTACCTGGCTCTGCTGCCGTCACCGCATGGACTGCGGCAGCACCAGGTAAGCCCCCACTTACCTTTCTTTCAGAGCTCCGGATCGAGGCGAAGGATCCGCTTGGTCTTGATCCTCTTCACTTCGATCCACAGCCCCCCGACCCGCTTCATCTCTGCCTTTGTTGGAGGTGAATCAGGTGGCCTCGCTATTGTTTCTACGCTCCAATGCAATGCAGAGCACAGTCCTACTATATATTCAGATTTCTTTATTGTCTTGGCAAGTTTGAAGGACCTCATCACATCCACATTGATCCAAGAATGGGTCCTAGGTGTCAAGAGGTATCTTTTGCAATACTTGATAGACTAAAGGATACTTTGCAGCAGATGGAAAGTGCTGAAGTGATATCCAGAGTGGCAGGACCCACAGGCTGGGTAAGCAGTCATGTTAGCACAAAAAAGGGAAAATGGGAAGCTGCGAATATGGCTGGACCCCTTGATCTAAACAAGGCAATTTATAGACAGCAGCATACCATCTTCATAACTGAAGAGGTTTGGAGTAGCTGAGCAGGCATGAATATTTTCACTATTTCAGATGAAAAAGATGGGTACGGGTGGGTGAAGCTACACAAATCTTCATCACATCTTTGCACATTCAATACGGCCTGGGGCAAGTACTGTTTACTATTTGGATTTAAATCCTCTAATGAAATTTTCCAACAAAAAATGAGGAAACCTTTGGTCACATAAAGGGGTGTACATGATCATTGCAGTGGAGACTCTGTAATAGCATGACCAGATTCTACATCCAGTTATGGAGAATGGAATGTTAGGGCTCCATCACACGTGGGAAAACACGTTCCCTACCGTTGCTTCTCCACTCCTGTTTTCATTGCTCAGTTACCTCCTGTTTCAAAACAGGAAGTAAACAACGAACATGAGGCCCATTCAGTGGGCTGTTCTAATGCCACTGCTTCTCCTGCGCAAAGCAGGAGAGTGCAACAACTTCCGCGTTTAAAATTATGTTGGATTTCCTTGAGAGTACTTTTGTCACTCAAGGAAGGCCAGAAGGGGTGGAAGGCACGCGGGAGGCAGACGACATCATGTGAGGCACCTGCAAAAAATCCATGAGTGTCCAGTAATGAGCATTCAATAAAACGCTCATCAGGTGGAGTCCTTAGATTCAACAAAGACAAGATGCAATTCAAGGTTTCCTCTGCTGAATACATGGGTCAAATAGTGACTGCTCATGGTTTCTGTCCTGATGAAGATAGTCATAGCTATATGAGACGTGTGCATTCACAAGACAGGCAAGGTGTGTTCAGTTTTTTTAGGATCAGCGCAATACTTGTTACAACACATTCCAAGGGAGGAAGAATTGGCTGCACCTTTGTGGAATTTGTTGTGAAAAGTTGTACTGCTTCAAGGACAACCCAAACAGCAGAAAACCTTGGATATGGTCAAAGAGCAATTGTATCAGTCACTTGAGCTTCATTACTTTGATACCAATAAATGAAAGCTGATGCATCAAAGGATGGTCTCAGAGCTTGCCTGCTTCAGGGGAATAGACCAGTGTCCAATGCCTCTAGATCTTAGTTTGTCTAAGACGTCTTAGTTTGTCAACGCAGATCTATACACAAAAAGTGAAAGAACTGCTTGCAGTTCTATATGTAATTAGGACATTCCTTCAGTATTCATTTGGCAAAGTTGTTTTAGTTCAGACTGACTACAACTCACATTTTTAGGAAGCCAATTGGTGGTGCTCCTGCCCACTGGTGGTGCAGGCTCATACAACTTTGGAGATATCAGCTTAATGTAGTGTGCACCCCAGGTAAGCTGATGTATCTGGCTAACACGCTGTCTCGAACTTCTGTAGATCCCCCACATCTGATGAGGACTCTTGTGAGGAAGAAGGAGAGTAATACATGCACTAAGCACCCTGCCATGGTCCTGGGTGGAAAAGCTATTATACAGAAATCTGCAGAACAGGATTACCAGCTCCAAACGGGGATAGCATTCACAAAACATGGATGGCCACTACATTCGAAAAAATGTTTCCCACGTTGCAAAACCATTCCGGCCTGTAAGGGATTCTCTGCACTGTTGTGATAGCTTTCTTTACCTAGGCGACAAGATGGACATCCTTGAATCTCAGGGACCGAATGGACTCTCTGAACTCCATGGTGTTCATTAGGATGTTCAAAGAACCAGAGCGAGGGCAGGAGGATTAATGTATTGACGCAGAATAACCACTGACATCGGGTAGGTAGTTGGAATTGTTCAGTTCGTGCCCAGCGTGCCCTCAGCGATCAAAAGGAGCCTCTTAAATGACATGAAATCCTTGCAATTCCATGGGAAAAGATGGGCATAGATAATTTTTTGATATGGTTCTTTCCCTTTTCTCTTCATGACTGACTATTTTTCAAAGTACCTGGAAGTGAATGGTGATTGCCAAGCTCAAAGCTGTGTTTGCTCATAATGGCATCCTGAGGGTTGTTGCAAGGGATAACATACCATTTGCCAGTCGAGAGCTTAAGCAGTTTGCTCGTGCTTGGGGATTTGAACAATTGTCTCGGTAGCCCAGGATATCCGCAATCTAAATGGCTGAAAGGGCCATTTGGTCTGTGAAACTGCTTATTAGGAAAGCTGTGGCTGCAGAGGTAGGCCCACATTTGGCATTCCAGGAATACTGGAATACATGGGGATGATAATACTAGCCTACCTTTCAGGGTTATGGTGAGGATTACATCAAGATAATATACATGAAGCATTCTTGAATATGCAGTATAAGTATAATGATTAGTTTCTATATCTACATAGGTGACTATCATTTGTCTAACTTCTTTACATGCCGTAAGTGGGAAAATAGGATAATGTATCCTACAGCCAGAGAACTATTTCATAGAATCATAGCTAAACATTTTCTGCCCGATGAGTAAGTTTTAGCCACTGTTTTATTAATCCATTTGCTTTTACTGTAACTTTTGGTATTTTATGTTTAATTTATTGTACACTGCTCTGATAACTTTTGATGTGGAGTGGTTGATAAATTTTATAATAAATGAATACATCTGAAAAGAATGAACTAAATATTCCTGAGTATGTGGTCAGAATTTCTTATAAAAATGACCTGTAGAACTAATGGAACATAAATGGATCAGTCATTTGGCCTTCAACCTCTCTAGACCCAGGCCTTAGCTAGACAGGACGAAATCCTGGGGCAATCCCTGAGATTGTCCCTGTGCGTCCACATGACGCACAGGGGATCCCTGGATCAGGGAGGGATGATCCCTTCCTTGCCCCGGGAACTTGCCCTACACTTTAGGCTCACTTTTTCCATGGTCTCGGGATGAGCTCGAGACCACGGAACGTGTGTGTGGGCATCACCATTTGTCCCAGTTCCTCACGAGAAGCAGGGACCCGCACATGGGGCGCAGTGCTCCTCAGGAGCTCTGCACCCATCAGGGGTGGGATGGGGGTGAGCAGGAAAAATTATTATTATTTTTAAAAAAACCTTACCTTTTGCGCACTAGCGCTCGTGCACATCTTCTGTTTCTTTTTTAAAAACCAAAATGGCAGGCGCAACGTCCTCTTCTTCCGAGGCCGTCACATGCCATGAGTAAACAGAGGGGGGGATCTCGATAAAAACATCGCAAGATCTTCACCCCTCCATCGCGCAATAACAGGTAGGTCTAGCTAAAGCCCCAGGAACTATCTTTAACCTCAACCTGCAACCAGGAACCCCACTTTTAATTCTCTCCTCTCCCCCCACCCCGCACCCCACTAGTGAATTGTGGTTCTGACTCTTCTCCAGTCTGTGTCCAACTGAGTTTAGGAGGGAACCACAATTTATGTAGGACAGGTCCATCAGTGGCCTAGTAGCCAAGATAGATAACCTCTGAATACCAGTTGCTTGGAGTGGGGCAAACAGAGGGGGAGCAATTGCCTTTCTTCTCAGTTTGTGCACTTCCCAGAAGCATCTGGCTGATCATTACTGGTGGAAACAGGATACCGATCCAGCTGGTCTCTTCTTATGCTTATTTTAACCCTACGTTCACAATAACATTGAACGGTGGTAGAGGGAACCAGGGAAAGACCATATACAAAAGGAGAGGGCATGCAAGATCTTGTGAACCGCCCAGAGAGCTCCGGCTATTGGGTGGGATAGAAATGTAATAAATAAATAAATAAAATCTTGTGGCCCGTGTTCAATCTCTTAGCTATGGTTCAGCATTGGGTGGGAAATGGGCAGAAGCCTGAATGTGGTTTTTTGAATGTGGAACTTTATAGTGCATAAAGCCAGGCCCACTGCCAATACAGCAGAAAGAGAATAACACCTCTTAATATTTAACACTAATCAAATCCCACAGAAATATATTATGAGAAAAGAAACTTTGAACAGCATCAGCAATTCCCTCGGTTAGGTTTTGAAGCCAAAAAGAAATCACCAGTGTATAAAAACACCTTCCCAAATTTTAAAAATGACTTCTTCGCTCTTTCTTTCAACAAATTTTATCCAGCCACAATTCTAGACAAGATCTTTTTGTCATCCTTGATCCGACACTACTTGGTTCTTTACGGTGGGTCTACTCTGTATAGGACTAACATTGGATACAACTCTTTGCCCATGACTTCCAGCCCCTCAGCTCCACTACCCTGCTCTTAAGCTGTCCAAAAGTGTTCTGCTTTCTGAAATGACTCTGGAATTTCTCTCTTGTTCCCCTTTTGCATAGATCTCCCCCTCTTAACATCTAGGTGACACTGCCTCTCTCATTTCTCCTCAAAACTCATCTTTTCCATGAATTCTTCCACACATTGTACATAGTTCCATTATTGATTGATTGATTTGATTTGATTTGTATCCTGCCTTTCTACCAAGAGAAACGGCACTTACATTCACAAATAGACTTCATTAAAACAATAATAAAAACAAATGCATTAAAGCACAATTAAAAACACAACAATGATAGAATAAAAACAGCATCTAAACCAATAGATGTATTTACATGCCAAATGCTTGCCTGAATAACAATGCTTTGGTCTACTGGTGGATGAAGACCAGAGAGGCTTACAATAGTATAAAAACATGAATTATAATTAAATGCACATACACACACACAGCAGAAGTAGCGGCCAATGATTTTTTTTGCACCTAATGCAGACTGAAATAAATATATGGTGGGTGTGGGTGTGTTTTAGAAGTCAGGAGTGACTTAACTCCCTGGGGAGGGTGTTCCAAAGGAGTAGGATCACCACTGAATGCATGCAGCACCTGATGAAATTCCCTCTTCATCACAACAGTTAAAGCTGCAGGAGCTATACTGGAGTCACCAGATACAAAAGAGGGCGGGACTCCTGCTTCTTTAACTGTTGTGATGAAGAGGGAATTTCGCCAGGTGCTGCAGGCATACAAAGGACACCTGCTGAAATTCCCTTTTCTATGCAACTGTTAAAGATACAGGAGCCCGGTCCGCCTTTCCATATGGTCATTCAAATGCCAGTCCAGTTTGCTTCTTTTCATGGAAGGCTGATGAGACGTGCCATTTTGACCTTTGTGTCAGGCAGCGAAATGTCTTGGGCCAGCTCCAGGATAGTGCTGGTGGAAAGCAGGGTTATTTCATCTTCTACCATGTTAGGTCAAATCTGTTGATAGTATATTTTTCAGGTATGAGGAGAAAATTCTTTGTTTCATATCTGAATGCGAACTCACCTAATTTTCACTTCCTGGACCAATACATGGTCCAAAACCCAGTTATACTGTGATACTTACATTTTTCAAAATCCTGCGATGCAGTTCTCTAATTTTTTAGAAATGTTTATATTAGGGGAAAGTACTCGCAAAAATGTATATATTAGTGAAAATAACATTAAAAATGTGCAGCATCCAGGGAAATTGCTTGCAAAAAAATATGTATATTAGGCAAAATTGTATAAAATGCATATGTTAGGAGAAATGCATAAGAAGTTAAAAACAACAGCACAAAAACAGTAATGAGATGGAAATTAATTTAAGAAAAATGAGGAACTTAGTGAAACTGAAACTGACAGATTTGTCCATCCGTAATCTTTTGCCATGGGTGGTACAATTACTATTCCTAACAGAATTAGCTCCTCCTCCACCTCCTCCTCCTCCCTTTCCAGGAAAAAACCCTAGGAGGAATTCCTCTCAGTCAAGGGAATTTTTCTCCTCTGCAAAATCCAGTGTCCCCTTCCAATTATTCCATTTGTACACCTCCCTCGTTGCTAGTTCTTTGCTAGTACATCAAACCAGAAGCAGAAAAACACGAGACAGTTCAAATAATAGATATCCTTTAAAACTTTTCTCATATTGTATGGGTTCTCAAACTCCATGGTCCATAGAATCACCGAATCATAGAATAGCAGAGTTGGAAGGGGCCTACAAGGCCATTGAGTCCAACCCCCTGCTTAATACAGGAATCCACACTAAAGCATCCCTGACAGGTGGTTGTCCAGCTGCCTCTTGAAGGCCTCTAGTGTGGGAGAGGCCACAACCTCCCTAGGTAACTGGTTCCATTGTCGTACTGCTCTAACGGTCAGGAAGTTTTCCCTGATGTCCAGCTGGAATCTGGCTTCCTGTAACTTGAGCCCGTTATTCTGTGTCCTGCACTCTGGGAGGATCAAGAAGAGATTTTTTATTTTATTTTTTGTTTTGTTTTACATCAATGAACAATATAATCTCAGTAGTTAATTACAACTTTTTTCGGAAAGAGTGGATGGGTCACTAGCTTACCATCTATAACCTCTTGCTCTATTAAACGAGGTGCTAGAAATACGTACAATAACCATGCAATCCTATCCACGTCTACTCAAAAAGAAGTTCACCAGAGTTCAGGGGGCTTACTCCAACATAAGTTGGTATAAGATTGCAACCTATCTGGTATTACAGAATGCCAGATAAGTATGTTATTAAGAGATGTACTTTAGTGCTTAGTGAGATTTTACAATCTTTGAAATATGTTCCAATACAACATATTGGGAGAATGGGTGTAATTGTTGTTTGTTAGATAACCTGAACAAGCCTTTAGTGAAAACTGATCTAGCATGGCTTGGTATTGGGTGTAGTGTACAGTATCAGACCATCCATTCAGTAGACTACACCAGGGGTTGATGAAAGTAAACAATAACTATGAAAGTAGCATTCTGTCCAGGGATAAAAGTAGGAGGTGTAATCAAGAGAGAAAACACAGAGATCCATCACACCTACTCCCCCCCCCACACACAAAAAAAAAACACCTGTAATTTTGACCTCCATTTCATTAGTACAGCAAGCTACAGCAAGTCACTTTCACGTGTGGGTGTTGTTGCGCTATTTCACCTCATCACTTGTTCACTCTCCCACTCCACCCTGCCCCGCCCCACCCCACCCATTCTCCTTCCCCCTCCAGTTCATTGGTTATTGTCATTGATGGACATTGTGATAAATGTGGCTGCCTTCCCCCCTCCCTTTGCTCTGGCTTTGTTGTCTAGTAGGGGCAACTCATCGGAGCTCTGTTCCATTTTTGGATAACCGCTTCATTGTAGTCTATGGAAATCAATAAAAATGCAAACATCTCCATCATTTTCAAAGATAAAGAGATGAAACTTGGCACCATGATAGTTCTTAAGTAGTGCTTTAGGCATGCCAAGTTTGAAGCAGATCTGTTTGTTGATTTTTTTAAAGGAACTTGTAATTCCCCCCAAACCATTTCTCCTCCATAAACACACACACACACACACACACACACCTCTGATTCTGCATTAATCCACCCCTGCACATTTATGGAGGGAGAAAGCTCCCTCCATAAATGTGCAGGGGTGGGTTAACATAGAACCAGAGGTGTGTGTATTTATAGAGGGGAAATGGTTTGGGGGGGAATTAAAAATTTCTTTAAAATCAATGGATGACGGGATTTGCTTCAGACTTGGCATGCCTAAAGCCCTATTTAAGAGCTATCATAGTGGCAAGTTTCATCTCTTTACCTTTAAAAATGAGGGAGCTGTAAGCATTTTGGTTAATTTCCATTGAGGGTGGGGTTGAAGAAGCACAAGCCCTTTTGTTTGATAAGGGATGCTGGAGAAGGAGAACTGCCCCACCCTCCTCTTTTGTCAGCAACTTCCCTTCAAAGCACACACACCCAACAAAGGACATAGCATGAGGACAGCGATACACGGCATGGAAGAGCGCTTTAATCCCGCTTGGAGGAAATAAGATGGACTTTCCCTGCTCTAGGAAAACACGAAAAATGGAAGGGAAGAGGCGGGGTGACTTCAGGACAGGCATGACGGCATGTGAGTACTGCACTGCAAAACAGCAAAACAGGCATGACAAGAGTGTGATAAAACGTTGGTGTGATGGAGCCCACAAACTCTATAGCAGTATTCATGCTGTATATGAGCCTACGTTGAATTCAGACAACCTGCCTTCTTCTTCTTCTTCTTCTTCTTCTTCTTCTTCTTCTTCTTCTTCTTCTTCTTCTTCTTCTTCTTCTTCTTCTTCTTCTTCTTCTTCTTCTTCTTCTTCTTCTTCTTCTTCTTCTTCTTCTTCTTCTTCTTCTTCTTCTTCTTCTTCTTCTCCTCCTCCTCCTCCTCCTCCTCCTCCTCCTCCTCCTCCTCCTCCTCCTCCTCCTCCTCCTCCTCCTCCTCCTCATTGGGTAATCAAAGATTCTAATGTCTGAAGGAGACCAACACATAATTGATTTCAGATCCCCTACATTTCTGATGAATTAGAATTTGCTGTTACTCCAAAGTGGAGATTCTGTCATTGGTTGGACTTCTTCAGTTCCAACAGTTGCCCTGGGAGCCTATCATTTAGTGACAGCAAGTGGGACAAGTATGGTTGTCTGAATATGTCATGAGACTGGTACCGTGGGCCATTTTAAGTGCAAAGCACTTAACTGATGCAGTAGTCCCTCTCACAATCATCTAATGAGGCCAGTCCCTAGCACGCCTAATTCACAAACAGGGAACTGAGGCTATGATCTATTCTGTAGACTTAGGCCAGATGCTGAATACATGGCAGAGATAAAACTTGAAAGGAAATAAGAATACACAAAGAGCCCATCACCCAGTGGCCAGCCAGGAAGCCTACCATCAAGACATGAAGACAACACTGCCTCTACTCTGACCCCCCAGTAGCAGTTAATCATAGGCTTCTGACACCTGAAGTTCCATTTGCCCATCATGGCTAGTAGCCACTGACAGACCTCTCATCCATTGATCTGCGTTATCCTCTTATAAAGCCATCTATACCAATGGGATGCAGAGTCGTCCTATATAGGTCTATTCAGAAGTGAGTATCACTGAGTTTAATGGGACTTACTTCCAGGTAAGTCTGCATAGGATTGCAGCCGTAGTCCATCTCTTCTCTCTACTTGCCATCTTGGCTCCTCAAATAAAAGCCCATTTTCTATTTTTGAATTGTATTGGATAGATAAATTAGAAAAAGGATGGATTAGGGCACCTAAAGTGTGTGTGTGCATATGTGTAAACTGTGAATAATAGAAGATGTCGGTCTACCAGGACTGTCGAATCAACACAAAACGCTGTGCTCTTTCTCTGCTTCTCTTCTGTGTGCCCATAGAATTGTAACATACATAGTGCTGGCTACTGTCTTTGTTGTGCCTAGACTTCTACTGAACTCAATAAAGTGATAGGAATAGACCCTGCATTAGCAACTCGAAAGGCAAAACTCTAGCATTTCTGGGCATCTTTCAAAGAGAGGCCAGATTTTAAATTTTAGAAGCATGACAGATGTCTTTTTAATTCCAAGCAATGGGGAGCACATATTGACTGCTCCAAGCAGTCTGAGAAAAATTAGTTATATGCCTGTTGAGAAGCAACATGGGAGGAGAGAGAAAAAATATCCTATTTTGGCAATAAACCTTTAGCCTTGCGTTAATTGTCCCATGTCTCCGCAGTCACTGTTGATTGAGGCTGTAGAAATCTGGATCATTGTTGAATAGCAAGGTTTGTTTGTTTGCAATGAAACACAAACACACCTCCACATATGAGTTCTGAAATGAGCAATTTGTCCAAAACAAGGACCAACTTGGAGATGGCTGGAAATGAGCTGGAAGGCTGCAGCTTATTTTATGCTCACATAATTTTCAAGGATGTCATGCACACCAGGCTGTGACTGATGGGCATGTTGTGTTTCATCTGTGATGCCACATGGACCTTGGATCTTTGTAATCAATATTTTTATGTACTTTTATGGTGGTAAAGAAGTTGCTCCTAGAACATGTTGCAAGTCTTCATCTCTTATGGCAGTACTTCTTAAACTGTCTGCTGCAAGGGAATTATTCATGTGCTGTGAGAATCCAGAAGTAGGCAAGACTCTGGTTTTACCCCACAAAAGGGCAAGGGGGTTGATGGAGGAACAGGCCAGAAGGAACAGAATCTGTTTACCCTGCTGCTATATAGCCTAACTCTATTCATATTTACTCACAAGTTAAGTTCCAGTCAGCTCAATGGTGCTTATTCCTATATAAACATGATTAGAACTATGACCTACATAGCGAACTGCAACCTTGTGCAACCCCTATAGTAAGTATATATTACCTGTCACTTGTGCTTGGGTGTGTGTGTGTGTGTGTGTGTGTGTGTGTGTGTGTGTGTGTGTATAGAAGCTTCTTAATGAAATCCATAATCTCTACCCCCGATTCCCCCAAATATTGCCTTATTTGCTGTGGCAGAAACTATTGCTCATATTACAGCAACTAAAACTGATGCACACAATGAAGAGGGTGACCTAAGAGCTGGGCTTTGCTAAGTTCACATGGTCAAAATCTCCTAACAGCTCTTCAAAACTTGTGATGAACTTTGAGGAAGTAGTAGTACCTGGTGAAATTCCCTCTTCATCACAACAGTTAAAGCTGCTGCAGCCCTGCCCTCTTTTGTATCTGGTCACTCTAGTATAGTTCCTGCAGCTTTAACTGTGGTGATGAAGAGGGAGGGAGGTAGGCAGGTAGGCAGGTACCTTCAAACAGGTAGGCAGTCTACGTATTGGAAGTGGTTGCCCTGAAACAAAACATCTTGCCATGAACACAGAGGCTGGGTGTTCAAATGAGTTCCGCCACACTTTAGAACAGCTGTCCCTAACCTGGTGCCCTCCAGATCCTTTGGACTACAGCTTCCAGCATTCCTGACTGTGTTGGCTGGGGCAGATGGGAGGTGAAGTCAAAAACATCTGCAGAGCAACAGGTTGGGGGGAATGTCTGCATGGGAATGTCTGTTTGGGAGCTGATGAACCCCTCACACACCGGACAATTATGCTCACCAGCCATATCCCTGCTAGGCATGCCTAGGGTGACCATATGGAAAGGAGGACAGGGCTCCTGTATCTTTAACAGTTGTATTGAAAAGGGAATTTCAGCAGGTGTCATTTGTATATATGGAGAACCTGGTGAAATTCCCTGTTCATCACACCAGTTAAAGCTGCAGGTACCCTGCCCTCTTTTAAATCTGGTCACTCTAGTATAGCTCCTGCAGCTTTAACTGTGGTGATGAAGAGGGAGTTTCACCAGGTTCTCCATATATACAAATGACACCTTCTGAAATTCCCTTTTCTATGCAACTGATAAAGATACAGAAGCCCTGTCCTCCTTTTCATAGGGTCATCGTAATATATCAACTAAGTGATATCTCTCCCTAGCCTGCCCCCCTGAAGCAGAGATGTTTCCAAAGATCTTGTTTATTCTTTTCAAAGTAGATTGTATTTTACAGTACAGTCTGAAGTGATTTCCTTGTTTCTGGCTGCTTTGTGCACTTTATAATTGTCATTCCAACACTGGAAAAAGCCCTGGGTTCTTCGCACACAGATTAGTGAGCTACATTCAGGAATAACAAACAGTGTGTGTAGGGAGAACGGCAACCGTTTTGGTTCTGCCTGACACTTGTATTTCTTTTCTCGCTGCCAGGAAGCACCAGAAGATGGCATGGTTTATACAGATGCATGTTTGATCGAAAGCGAGAGACATAAAGTCCTTATAGAGGTGCTATTAATAATCTTGAGGCTGGTGTTTAAACACTTCACCATCAAGAAGAGAAGGGACAAGCAATATTTTAAGCCTTATCTCTTCTTTATATTGGTAAAGCACAGTAGCACAGTCCTGTCTTTCTTTCTTTCTTTACTCTGTGTTTGGATGTCATAAAGGGGGAGAGAGAGACAGAGAGACAGAGAGACAGAGGTCTGATGCAATCAAGGTCCAACATGAATGTAAAGGTCAGGCTGACGGAGGGTAACCGGAGGGTAACTAGAGGAGATGGCACTTCCTCGCAAGAATTTTGACACAAGACCTCTGTATTGCTTTAGAAATTTTGACACTCCTCTCTTAAAGACACAGATCTTTCTCTCAGCCATCTGCAGTCAGAACAAGTTGCTGAAAGTGAGGTGAAATATTCTACTTCAAATGTTTTTTTTAAAATGAAAAATGCCTCCTCACCGTTCCTTAGGTCAAGGGGCAAAATTCTGGGGCCTGCTTTTCAGGCTGAGCTTTATTTAGCTTCTTTTCATGTCTAGGGTGACCATGTGGAAAGGAGGACAGGGCTCCTGCATCTTTAACTGTTGTATAGAAAAGGGAATTTCAGCAGGTCTCATATTCATCAGTTGCTTCAGTTGAGTCTTGGGCCTCAGCTAGACCTATTTCGCGATATTTTTTTCATGAGATCTTCACCTCTGTTTACACGTGGCACGCGGCAGCCTCAGATGAACAGGATGTCGCACCCACCATTTTTTTTTTAAGAAACAGAAGGAGTGCATGAGCACCTGTGCGCTCAAAGGTAAGTTTTACCAACCCAATAATTTCCCCGCTCACCCCACCCAGGACAAACTGCGATGCCCGCCCACATGTTCCGCGGTCTTAGGATCATCCCGAGACCATGGAAAAAGTGGGCTGAAAGGGTAGGGCCATATCCAGGGGAAAGGGAAGAATCATCCCTCCCTGCTCCCGGGATCCCCTGGGATATCACCCCATCTAGCTATGGCCTTGGTCTCCTTCCTCTGTATAAAGGCATCTCTGTCTGGTTTGCATAGGCCTCAAATAATGCAAATAGTGTGTGTATGTATCTTTCCCACCTGGAACTGCAATCTTCCACTAGAGACCTACACGCTGCAGATATTCTTTGGAACAATGTAGAATGGAAAGCAAGCAGCTTTTGAGCATGCAGACCATTTACCTGCCTTTGGCCTTATCAAAATTAGCTCTATGGAGCCCATCTGTTCCAGTTTTTTGCAATATTTCTGGTTTTAAAATCCAAAGGAAGTGTGGCAGCCATCCCACACTAAAACCATTTGTTGACTGTTGCTGATAGTCTGATAGAACCCTTTAGTAGTGATTGGTTGAACTGCCCTGATATCACAGAAGGATGGGACAGATAGTGGGTCTGCAGCACAGGCATAAAGAATTTTTGGTGGGAGGTATTAAAAATAGACAGGGAGCAGATAATCTCAGATTAGTTGTCGATCTGGTCGCTCTAAACTCTGAAAGTCAGTCATTATCTCTTTAGATGCCGAAAGGCTTTTGACAAAACTCATTGGAAATTTATTTTTATTACTTTGATTAATTTCGGTTTCCCAACGGTATTTTTGAAATAGTATATATATATATATATATATATATATATATATATATATTCACACCCGAGAGCTAGAGTAAGGACTAATGGATTATTGTCTGCTTTTTTCTACTTGTTTGGGGTACCAGACAGGGATGTCCACTTTTCCCATTGATATTTGATTTATGTTTGGAACTCCTGGCATGTGCCATTAGGTGAAGCAGCAGTATTCACAGTTTTATATATGCTGACTTAGAATTTAAAATTAGGGGTGTGCACTGACCCCCCGATCCGCTTCTCTTCCAGATCTGCAATTTGCAGATCAGGCTGCTTTGCTCTGCCCCACTCTGCCTATAGTCCGCTCCGCTCCGCTGCGGAGCTCTGGATCCGGATCGGAGCTCCGCTTTTCCCCCATAGGCTTGCATTGAAATACAAAAAAGTATACAACTTTTTTTCTGTTAGAAACCTCAATTTTGGCACCATGACACCTCATGCATGTATACACATGCATGCCAAGACTCAAGCCAATCCAAGCCTCCCCTGATTTTTGGGGAATTTTTGAAAATTGGACACCCCATTTTCAGACATGGGCTTTTCTCCGAGATTTTGACAGATAATTTTTTTTGAAGTGGGCACCTTCACAGATGCCATCTAGATCCACAATCATGCCAAGTTTCAAGCAAATCCCATCATCCTCTGATTTTTGGCGGGGCTTTAACCTCTAACGCACCACCCATAACCCCAATTTACACCCCTTTCGATATCTCTGTCAATTTTCATGTTAGAAACCTCAAGTTTGGCACCACGACTCCTCATGTATGTATACACATGCATGCCAAGACTCAAGCCAATCCCATCATCCCCTGATTTTTGGGGAATTTATGAAAATCGGACACCCCATTTTCAGACATGGACTGTTCTCCGACATTTTGACAGATAAAAAAATTGAACTGGGCACCCTCACAGATGCCATCTAGATCCACATTCATGCCAAGTTTCAAGCAAATTCCATCATCCCCTGATTTTTGGTGGGGCTTAAACCTCTAACGCACCACCCATAACCCCAATTCACACCCCTTTCGATATCTCCGTCAATTTTCACGTTAGAAACCTCAAACTCACCACCATGATAGATTATCCATGGATACACATGCATGCCAAGACTCAAGCCAATCCCAGCATCCCCTGATTTTTGGGGAATTTATGAGAATCGGACACCCCAGTATCTCAGGGATTTAAAGCTGCAGACAGCTCAATGGGGCCATTTCAAAGGAAATCCCAACATGCCATGAATTGGGGAGTAGAAATAAACTTATATGCATCTTCTTCCACACTTGAAAAATTGATTTGGAACTTCCAAAAGTCTACGTGAGTGCAGGAAGGACTTATCCCCTGAGTCAAAGCAAGACACACACAAACCATCCCTGCGAGGCGGGCAGGGGAGGAGGGAGGGAAGGCAGGCAGGCAGCAGACATTTCTGGGGGCATAAGGAAGTGAGCCAAGGATAATTTCAAAGCCAGTAATGCAAACCATCCCTGTGAGGTGGGAGCAGCACAGAGAGATGCCTTTTCTTTTGCATCCCATAACTAGGAGGCTAGGAGGATAAGAGTAAAGCTTTGTGATCTTTACTTCAGAGTTGATTGACTGCACTGTGATCACAGCCATTACTAAACAACAAAATAATAATGTTAATAGCAGTACTAATTAATATTAATAGCAACAACAACAACAACAACAACAACAACAACAACAATAAGGAGTTGAACCACAATGAAAGCCTGCCTGACTTCACTGAAGTGGAAAAGCCAGGAGAGCTTGGGCTATGGGGTGTAAATATAAAATGGAATAAATAAATAAATAAATAAATAAACAAAGGAGGGGTGGAATTAAAAGCAGCAGTGTTGCTGAATAAACAACAAGAAGATTTTTTTTTAAAAAAAAGGCTGTATCTGTCTTTTACCAGTAAGAGGGAAGTGGACGTGCCCAGGGGGGAGGGGGAATTGTGCCAATTTTGACTGTCCCTGTCTAGGGACCACTCTTTAAGAAGCAAACTTTCACTTCAACTCATGATAGGCATTGGCAATAGCTTGCTTCTCCCCTGGCTACTCTTTGGAGGGCTCTGATGACCCTCCAAGGGTGGGAGAGTGTGTGCACTGGGCACGTCCACATGCCCTAGGGGACCTCATCCCCTTGCACCACATCTATTCAGTTGTTCCCCGAGGTTAGGGTGGGTAGCAGTGCTGTGTTTCCTATCTGTTATTTATTTGCTTAGTATATGATTTCAGGTTGTGTTTGTGCATTTGGTGGGGCTACTGTTTTAAAAAACACTGGGGAAAGTCTGTTCAGAGTAGAAAGAGAAGTTTCCCAGAATCCCAAGTTACCCATTTTGCCTATCCCCTCCTCCAACTTTGGGATCATGTGATCATGACCGGGAGTTGACTCTGCCCCTCAGCACTTCGAAAAGGTACCTTTTCCCGTTTTTTTTACATATTTTTTCAAAAAATTCGAGCAAGCAAACCGCACCACACAGAGAGCTGAGAGTAGGCTCAAAATGACCCCCAGCCACGACTCTCTAAGCACAAGAAGTTTCAGAAAGATAGCTTTAAAAACAACACAGTTATCCCCTATTCTTTTCCACAATGCAATCCTATGGGCGAAATTTTTCAAAATGGCGATCGGAGCGCTCTGTGGAAAGAGAAGCGCTCCGCCTATGGGCGCTTCTCTTTGCCTTGCTTCTAAGGGTCCGTGGTCCGCTTCTACTCCGCCTCTGGGCAAGGCGGAGCAGGCCAATTCGCTTCTGATTCTCCGATTCTAAGCGGAGCGGAGCACACCTCTAGTACATATGGAAATTATCCTATGCCAAATAGTTGTCCTTGTTGCTCCACTGAAATGACATGACTATTTAATTCAAGATTAACTGATGTTTAAGCTATGTTGGAAAACCTTTAATTCTTAACATCGTTATATTATTTGATTCAAATTTCTAATAATGCATCCCCACATACAGAGCTCAACAATTCCTTCATATCTAAAATATCAGAGCATACGAAGATATCAGTCTTATCAGGAAGCATCACTATTTGAAGTATTTAATGTTCAGGAGCACCTATTCCTTTCCTTGTAGACCATGGATTGTATCAACTGATAGAAGCAGTTATGTCAACAGAATCAACAGAGCAGAGCACATCCCTATTTAAAATTATTCTGTATGTAGATGACCTTTTATTGTTTATTTCAAAACTCCAATCTTTGGTTCCGGCCTTGATGAAACTGATTAATATTTTCGGTGATTTGTCTGGCTATTCAATTAACTGGTTGAAGTCAGAAATAATGCTGATTGGAGATAAGATATATTCTAGTGTATTAACTAACTGGCAGTTTTGTCAGTGGCCTGATTCCATCACTTATTTTTGAATAATCAATCCCAGAGTCATATCTAAAATGATTAAGTTAAATCTAAATAAGTTGATCAATGATATTTCATGAGATATTGATAGATGGGCATCCTTAAAGTTAAGTCTATGGGGCAAGGTTAATACACTTAATATGAATACTATACCTTGAATTGTTTACGTTAGACATGGAATCCCTTTATCTATACCTAGCAAATATTTTCAAAAACTTAATACTTTGTTTCGTAAATTCTTTTGGGATACCTCTCCACCAAGGATATCCCTGAAAAGGATGCAACTTCCAATTAAAGATGGTGGGTTTGGCTTTCTGGACCTTGCTACATACCACTGGGCTTATTTGATCACCTGCACCAAATTTTGGTCTTTTTCAACTTGATTTGATATTTCACCTTGGTCAGTTTTGGAATCATCCTGTCTGTGGCCTGTATCCAAATGGATGGCATTAGGTTCTCAGCATATTAAGGTGGAAAGTGCTCCTCCCATGATCTTAGCAGTTAGAGATGTGTGGCATATAATGTCATGCCAATTACAGTTTGACCCATTTTCTCATGCTGAACTGACTATATGGGGAAATCCAGATTTAAAAATAGGAAAGAAAATGTTTTGTTGCGGACTTGGACAGACAGAAGGATTTTTACCTGGATCAATTATTGGGTGCAGATGATGAGTTTTTGTTATTTTCAGCTTTGCTAGATAAATTTAAATTACCTGCCATAGCTGAATGAATCTATTAGAATCTAGATTTGGCCCTACAGCATTTACTGCTTCAGAATCTCACTTGCTATTGGAGGCACTTATTGAGGCTGACCAGGTAAAACAACCCATGATTCATGTTTATAAATACTTATTATCAGTGAATAAATATGATACAATGGGGCTTCAGCAGGAACGGAATAGGGAATTGGAATGTCCTATTTTATCTAATCAATGGACCACTGTTTTGACATTGGTATCTGATATGTCAATGGATCTTCGGTTACATCTTATCCAGCAAAAAATATGGTTTTGGGTCTATTGGACACCACAGAGTCTGTTTAATAAAGGTTTGTCCAAATCAAGGTGTCACACAACTAATGCTTCTCATGTTCATATGTCCTGGAATTGTCCAATAATTCACCTTCTTTTGGGAAGAAATTATCAGATGCATAAATTTTGTATTAGAAAGCTTTTTAATATTTTTGGATGTATATGTCATCTTAAATTACATACCGGCTTCTTGAAAAATAACACACGGTCAACGTAAATGGATTTTTCATGTCCTTTTGACTGCCAAAAGACTGATTCTACAACATTGGAAAGATAAAACCACACTGCCTATAATGCAATGGATCAAAGACGTAACAACATTAGCAACATTTGAAAGAGTGGTATACACACGCATCATTTACGAATGGTCTTATACTCAGACATTTGGTCTGCCTTCATGGACGTTTATGTATAATTTATGCTACTTTCCCTTTTTTTCTTTTTTCATTTAGAATGTTGTGATATTTAAAACTGAGGCTTCTGAAGTATGTAGTTGCATATGTATTATTATTATTATTATTATTATTATTGGAAGGATTTTCAGAAAGAAAGAAAAACAGAGCTTGTTTGATTTTAATTGTTACGCAGAAGAGAGAATTTCAGCATGTGCAGCGTCCCCCACCCCTGTATGACAAGCTGCATTTGCTGAAATTCCCTTTTCTTAAGATCAGATGAAGAGTTGTGCTAGAGCTGATCAAAGGCCCATCTAGTCCAGCATCCTGTTCTTTAAGGTGGCCAACCAGATGCCTCTGGGGGCATGTCTACACTATAAGGTGTAGAGGGAGGGAGGTGGGATGATCCCAGACTTACCTGCTTCCGGGATCGCCCCAGGGTGTCTACACACAGCACGCTACGTCCTGGGAGGAAGATGACATCGCGCCCACCATTTTGTTGTGTTTTTTTAAAATTGAAAATGAGTGCAAAGCACTCCATTGCAGAAGGTACTTTTTAAAAAACAAAACAAAACCCCTCCTGCATGCCTCTACCGTGCCTGTCATTTCCCACTCGCCTTTACATCATCCGCGCAGCCTAAACCACCTGTGGCTGCCCCCCGTGCCAGGTCACCAACTTCCCATTACAGTTGGATGCCCGCCTTCCCAAAAAGTGACCCACGCAGAGGTACCGAGCTGCACATATCCCACACATCCACCACACACCCCCAACAGCTCAGCAGCCACTTTTCCGGTCCTCTGTTCGTGCACAAAGCAGACCTGTTGGATTAAAAAAAAAAAAAAGCCGCCGCGCCGCTGCCACAGCTGCGCACGGGGCGCAAACGGCGGAGGAGGTTTGGCTGAAATCGCTGGCCACTCCCCTTAGCACGCCTTTTCCTGACCAGTGCTGACCTCGCTGGAAACTGCACTGACCTCATTTCGTCCCGGCTCCTGTATCCAAATTAGTGCACGTCGACAGAAAAAGCTGCACTTAAAGCCATTTCATAAAACACGGCACAACAGAGGTTTCACCACAGGATGAACACGGATCCCGGTGAACATCATGTGGATCTGTAAAGCCGACGACGGTATGTAATGTGCACTACAGCCCCGTCTAGCAACGGCCTGGGTTTTTCCTGTAGTAGTCATGGTGTGTAGAATTGCCCTAAGTTGCAGTTGAGAATTGAACTTAGGTCTCAAATTTGAAACGGATGAAAAGTACTGCTGTGCTACACAGCAATTATAGGGTAGGGACTGTCAAGAAATACTTTTGTAAGCTGCCGTGAGAGCCTTTTTTGGCTGAATGGTGGCATAAAAAAATGCTTAAATAAATATAAATAAAATTATGATGAGGTGAAAATATTGTTTGGCCCAACCTTTATCCTAGACCCCAGAAAAAAAGCAGTTGAATGTGATTTTTCATCCTCTGAATTCACATGAAGACCCTGTACTTCAGTTGAATAAGGCTTGTTCCCTCAGTGAGATTAAACTCAAATTAAAATAATAAATTTGAAGTTAAGTTCTGTAGTGCTGCAGAAGAATATATATATATCTCAGAGGGGCACATGGGATAAATTTACCAAAGCAGGGGGAACTTGGCTGTGATGCAAATCTAGTATATTTTATTGTCTTCTATAGATTAAAAACATAGATATATCTTAGTGAATTTATGCTCTGGAAAGTGAATACGAGTGCAAGTGTAAAAACAATTACCATTTAACTCTGAAGAATAAGCTGCTCCTATCTTTGCTTGAGAATCTTCAAGTGAAATTCTTGCCCTCTGTGATCATTTTAGATGAATAACCTTTTTGATTAGCAGGCTTTGGACTCTGATGTCAAAAAAAAAACACCACAGCATTTCAAAATGGCAGGCCATTATTAGCGAAATGACAGCACTTCATTAGATTCCATTAAAATTAAAATGGCAGAAGCTGAAGAATATTGGAAGTTCCATACTTGGTCATGTAGTGAACAGCAGCCTCTGCTTTCTGAAATAGACTAGAACTTGATGCTTCAGAGGATACATGTGAAAATCCTAGCAAGTATCACAGAACACATTATCACGTGATATCACCTACACCTGTACACCTCAGGATGTCTCCCAGGACCACCTTTACAGTTCCATCACCTAACATGTTTTACTATTGGCTTTACTATTGGCTTCCCAATAACACATGACAATGAATGCAATAGGCTAGTTTAACTTGAGATGAATATGAAAAAAGCACAACGAATTTGTGAAGTTCCTATGGTGCAAACAAGGCCCTGCTCCCTAGATGTCACTGGTCGAAGCAGAGTAATTGGATGCCTGCCTAGTAGCCCAACCTGTCCACTGGACAGACTCCCTGTAACCTTACCCAACATGAACTGCTTCCACCACCTATTGAAATAGAGAGTAGTAGACATTGGGTTCATCTACACCAAGCAGGATATTCCATTATGAAAGTGGTATATAAAAGGCAGGAGCCACACTACTGCTTTGTAGCGGTATTGAAGTGCACTGACAACTGTTGGGTCCCTTGACACATAATATATACCGCTTTCATACCACTTTCATAGTGTTATATCCTGCTTGTTGTAGATGTGTCATAGGCCCCAACAGTTGTCAGTGCTCTTCAGTATCAGTACCACTATAAAGCAGTAGTGTAGATCCTGCAGTGCACTTCAATGCTGCTATAAAGTAGTAGTGTGGCTCCTGCCTTTTATATACCGCTTTCATATTGGAATATCCTGCTTGGTGTAGATGATCCCTCTGTTTTAGTAAGTTTGATTGTGCATATAGAGGCAAAACATGGGGGTGAGTTCAGTTGTCCAGGAATGTACCCAGACCAGAACAACTCAATATTTGAAACAACTGCACTTATTTATGGAGGCAGCAACTAGAAACATGCAATCATACAATGAAGAACAGCTTGCTAATCTTTTCCCTCATGCTGCCTTTGTATGAGTGCAACTAGTTCAGAAAGAACTTTCCATTATATTGCCTCTCTATCATAAGTTTCATGACCTTTTTTATTATTGGCTGAAGTCAGATGTTCTCATACATTGCAAGCTTTCTTTGAATAAAAAGCATACTCTGCACATGCTCAGTGAATGACAAAATGAAGAATAAGCACATCAGAGAATATGAAGTACATCCTTCTATTATGTGGGCCAATGTGGGATGCTGATATGTAGAGGGTTGCTCTGGAAACCATCAGATCAAGATCTGAGTATGAATGTATGTGTGGTTGAAAGGCCAATCCTACACATACTTACCTGAGAGTAAGTGCCATTGAACTCAGTAGGGCTTACTTCTGAGAAGACATGCAGAAAGCAAAGAGTAGGAATAAATGGTCAATTCTCTTGATGGATGGAAGTAAATAGTGAGGTCCCACAGAGAGCGGTATTCGGACCAATTCTTTTCAATTTGTTCATAAATGATCTGGAATTAGGAGTGAGCAGTGAAGTGGCCAAGTTTGCCAATGACACCAAATTATTTAGACACAATTATTTTGTGTCTTTACAAACACAAAGGGATTGTAAAGAGCTTCAAAGGGATCTCTCCAAGCTGGGAGAGTGGGCGTCCAAATGGCAGGTGCGGTTCAATGTAAGCAAATGTAATGTGATGCACGTTGGGGCAAAGAAACCCAGCTTCAAGTATAACCTAATGGGAACTAAGCTGGCGGTGACCGAGCAAGAAAGAGATCTTGGGTTTGTGGTGGACAGCTCGATGAAAATGTCCACCCTGTGCGCGGCCACTGTAAAGAAGGCCAACTCCACTTTAGGCATTATAAGAAAAGGAATTGAGTATCTTACTGCCCTTATACAAATCTATGGTGCAACCAAACTTAGAATACTGTGTACAGTTCTGGTCACCACACCTAAAAAAGGATATTATAGAGCCGGAAAAAGGGCAACTCAAATGATTAAGAGGCTGGAGCATCTCCCCTATGAGGGAAGGTTACATCAACTGGGATTGTTTAGCTTGGAAAAAAGGACGCTAAATTCTTGGCCGAATTTACGTTTGTACCCCAATCTGGATTTCTGGGATCAACCTTCAGGTGGGAAGAGTTCAATCTAGCTTCTTTGGGAAGCTTTTGTGTCTACTCTTTGGGGTTGGGAATGCAGCCATTTAACAGTTGATAAATGCCTTAAAATGGTGGCTACATGTGCATAATTCTGCAGCTCGAGCTAGTTATATTCAATTATTGCTCTCTGATTCCTTTGTTAGTTGATGGATGAGGAAGATGGAGGGCCTTGCTAGACCTGCCGGCTTACGCCGGCAGGGAGGCGGGGCCGAGGCGCGCTGAAGTTAGCGCGCCTCCCCCAGGCTACTAGATGCACGACGCGCAGGGACGTCGCATCCCTGCGGCGTCCGCCATTTTAAAATTTTTTTTAAAGGGGCCGGGCGCGGCCCGAAGACTCCGGAGAGGTAAGTGGGTTTTTTGGGTTTTTTTTTACCGGGGGGGGGGGGCGAAGGCTGGGAGGGTGGGTGCCAGGGTGGGTGGCACGGGGGGAGGGCGGGTGCGATCGCGCCGCGCGCCGCCCGAGCCCGGGCAATGCCTGGCATGGGGCGCCCCATGCCAGGCATTGCCCAGGCGGCATTGCCCACCCTGGCACCCACCCTCCCAGCCTTCGCCCCCCCGCCGATGGGCACAGCGCTACTATAGGCGCTGTGCCAGGTCCGCGGCTTTTCGTGGCTCCTCGCGAGTAAGCGAGGAGCCGCGAAAAGCTGCGGAAGTCCCTAGACGTTCCCCAGCTCCGGCCTTCATTGGAAAAGGCGCGCCATAAGCAAATTCGCTTATGGCGCGTTGGAAGAGGCCTCAGCGCGGCCTGTCTCCGGATTCCCCTGTGCGTCATCTGGACGCACAGCAGGGAAGCCGGGACAGAAGGCGCGCTAAGGCCTCGTCTAGGAAGGCCCAGAGAAGAGGATTTTTAGGCTGGCTTCTCCCCCCCTCTCCTGAAGTTCTGGACAGTTAGGCTTAAAGAAGGCAAAACTCTGTGTTGATTTAGATCTCCAGTATTTGAGAGCTTCAACTGACAAGTCCTGTTCCCCATCATCTCTATGTAATCCTCTAAAATATTGAATTGTTATGGCTTCATATTTGAACACATTGACTGTTTCCAAATACAGGAGAGCGTTCTTGCTCACTTGTTTCTCTTGATGGATGGAAGTAAATAGTGAGGTCCCACAGGGAGTGGTATTCGGACCAATTCTTTTCAATTTGTTCATAAATGATCTGGAATTAGGAGTGAGCAGTGAAGTGGCCAAGTTTGCCAATGACACCAAATTATTTAGGGTGGTTTAAACACAAAGGGATTGTGAAGAGCTTCAAAGGGATCTCTCCAAGCTGGGAGAGTGGGCGTCCAAATGGCAGGTGCGGTTCAATGTAAGCAAATGTAATGTGATGCACGTTGGGGCAAAGAAACCCAGCTTCAAGTATAACCTAATGGGAACTAAGCTGGCGGTGACCGAGCAAGAAAGAGATCTTGGGTTTGTGGTGGACAGCTCGATGAAAATGTCCACCCAGTGCGCGGCCACTGTAAAGAAGGCCAACTCCACTTTAGGCATTATAAGAAAAGGAATTGAGTATCTTACTGCCCTTATACAAATCTATGGTGCAACCAAACTTAGAATACTGTGTACAGTTCTGGTCACCACACCTAAAAAAGGATATTAGAGAGCTGGAAAAAGTGCAGAAGAGGGCAACTCAAACGATTAAGAGGCTGGAGCATCTCCCCTATGAGGGAAGGTTACATCAACTGGGATTGTTTAGCTTGGAAAAAAGGACGCTAAATTCTTGGCCGAATTTACGTTTGTACCCCAATCTGGATTTCTGGGATCAACCTTCAGGTGGGAAGAGTTCAATCTAGCTTCTTTGGGAAGCTTTTGTGTCTACTCTTTGGGGTTGGGAATGCAGCCATTTAACAGTTGATAAATGCCTTAAAATGGTGGCTACATGTGCATAATTCTGCAGCTCGAGCTAGTTATATTCAATTATTGCTCTCTGATTCCTTTGTTAGTTGATGGATGAGGAAGATGGAGGGCCTTGCTAGACCTGCCGGCTTACGCCGGCAGGGAGGCGGGGCCGAAGCGCGCTGAAGTTAGCGCGCCTCCCCCAGGCTACTAGATGCACGACGCGCAGGGACGTCGCATCCCTGCGGCGTCCGCCATTTTAAAATTTTTTTTAAAGGGGCCGGGCGCGGCCCGAAGACTCCGGAGAGGTAAGTGGGTTTTTTGGGTTTTTTTTTACCGGGGGGGGGCGAAGGCTGGGAGGGTGGGTGCCAGGGTGGGTGGCACGGGGGGAGGGCGGGTGCGATCGCGCCGCGCGCCGCCCGAGCCCGGGCAATGCCTGGCATGGGGCGCCCCATGCCAGGCATTGCCCAGGCGGCATTGCCCACCCTGGCACCCACCCTCCCAGCCTTCGCCCCCCCGCCGATGGGCACAGCGCTACTATAGGCGCTGTGCCAGGTCCGCGGCTTTTCGTGGCTCCTCGCGAGTAAGCGAGGAGCCGCGAAAAGCTGCGGAAGTCCCTAGACGTTCCCCAGCTCCGGCCTTCATTGGAAAAGGCGCGCCATAAGCAAATTCGCTTATGGCGCGTTGGAAGAGGCCTCAGCGCGGCCTGTCTCCGGATTCCCCTGTGCGTCATCTGGACGCACAGCAGGGAAGCCGGGACAGAAGGCGCGCTAAGGCCTCGTCTAGGAAGGCCCAGAGAAGAGGATTTTTAGGCTGGCTTCTCCCCCCCTCTCCTGAAGTTCTGGACAGTTAGGCTTAAAGAAGGCAAAACTCTGTGTTGATTTAGATCTCCAGTATTTGAGAGCTTCAACTGACAAGTCCTGTTCCCCATCATCTCTATGTAATCCTCTAAAATATTGAATTGTTATGGCTTCATATTTGAACACATTGACTGTTTCCAAATACAGGAGAGCGTTCTTGCTCACTTGTTTCTCTTGATGGATGGAAGTAAATAGTGAGGTCCCACAGGGAGTGGTATTCGGACCAATTCTTTTCAATTTGTTCATAAATGATCTGGAATTAGGAGTGAGCAGTGAAGTGGCCAAGTTTGCCAATGACACCAAATTATTTAGGGTGGTTTAAACACAAAGGGATTGTGAAGAGCTTCAAAGGGATCTCTCCAAGCTGGGAGAGTGGGCGTCCAAATGGCAGGTGCGGTTCAATGTAAGCAAATGTAATGTGATGCACGTTGGGGCAAAGAAACCCAGCTTCAAGTATAACCTAATGGGAACTAAGCTGGCGGTGACCGAGCAAGAAAGAGATCTTGGGTTTGTGGTGGACAGCTCGATGAAAATGTCCACCCAGTGCGCGGCCACTGTAAAGAAGGCCAACTCCACTTTAGGCATTATAAGAAAAGGAATTGAGTATCTTACTGCCCTTATACAAATCTATGGTGCAACCAAACTTAGAATACTGTGTACAGTTCTGGTCACCACACCTAAAAAAGGATATTAGAGAGCTGGAAAAAGTGCAGAAGAGGGCAACTCAAACGATTAAGAGGCTGGAGCATCTCCCCTATGAGGGAAGGTTACATCAACTGGGATTGTTTAGCTTGGAAAAAAGGACGCTAAATTCTTGGCCGAATTTACGTTTGTACCCCAATCTGGATTTCTGGGATCAACCTTCAGGTGGGAAGAGTTCAATCTAGCTTCTTTGGGAAGCTTTTGTGTCTACTCTTTGGGGTTGGGAATGCAGCCATTTAACAGTTGATAAATGCCTTAAAATGGTGGCTACATGTGCATAATTCTGCAGCTCGAGCTAGTTATATTCAATTATTGCTCTCTGATTCCTTTGTTAGTTGATGGATGAGGAAGATGGAGGGCCTTGCTAGACCTGCCGGCTTACGCCGGCAGGGAGGCGGGGCCGAAGCGCGCTGAAGTTAGCGCGCCTCCCCCAGGCTACTAGATGCACGACGCGCAGGGACGTCGCATCCCTGCGGCGTCCGCCATTTTAAAATTTTTTTTAAAGGGGCCGGGCGCGGCCCGAAGACTCCGGAGAGGTAAGTGGGTTTTTTGGGTTTTTTTTTACCGGGGGGGGGCGAAGGCTGGGAGGGTGGGTGCCAGGGTGGGTGGCACGGGGGGAGGGCGGGTGCGATCGCGCCGCGCGCCGCCCGAGCCCGGGCAATGCCTGGCATGGGGCGCCCCATGCCAGGCATTGCCCAGGCGGCATTGCCCACCCTGGCACCCACCCTCCCAGCCTTCGCCCCCCCGCCGATGGGCACAGCGCTACTATAGGCGCTGTGCCAGGTCCGCGGCTTTTCGTGGCTCCTCGCGAGTAAGCGAGGAGCCGCGAAAAGCTGCGGAAGTCCCTAGACGTTCCCCAGCTCCGGCCTTCATTGGAAAAGGCGCGCCATAAGCAAATTCGCTTATGGCGCGTTGGAAGAGGCCTCAGCGCGGCCTGTCTCCGGATTCCCCTGTGCGTCATCTGGACGCACAGCAGGGAAGCCGGGACAGAAGGCGCGCTAAGGCCTCGTCTAGGAAGGCCCAGAGAAGAGGATTTTTAGGCTGGCTTCTCCCCCCCTCTCCTGAAGTTCTGGACAGTTAGGCTTAAAGAAGGCAAAACTCTGTGTTGATTTAGATCTCCAGTATTTGAGAGCTTCAACTGACAAGTCCTGTTCCCCATCATCTCTATGTAATCCTCTAAAATATTGAATTGTTATGGCTTCATATTTGAACACATTGACTGTTTCCAAATACAGGAGAGCGTTCTTGCTCACTTGTTTCAATGTGTTACCCTCTGCACTGTTAAATGAACGACTCAATAAGATTGCGATTAACCAGCATCTGTGTCCATGTGGAATGGGTGCTAGACAGTCTGTTGATCATGTACTCCCATACTGTAAGCTGTATAAAGATTGCAGAGAGAAGCTCATTTCCCCCTTATTAAGAACTCTCCTGGGACAACCTGAAGTGCTGGTGATGTTCTGTCTGAAGAATGATTCACCCTATGTCACTGAGAAGGTTGCTAGGTTCCTTCCTATTTCAGTACAAACAAGGGGGAAATTATGTTGGCCCCATTTTAAATTTCTACTGTTTTTATTTCATTACTCCTGTTTGTATCTTTCTTTGTACAAAATTCTGTATTGGGCTGTGACCGTAATAAACAATTCAGTCCAGTTCAGTAATATATAGCCTGTAAACAAATCATGAAGGGATTAAGAGACGCCTACAGTTAAAAGTAACCAAGTGAAAGTTTAGTTAAACCTTTCATTAGATTGGATTTTTCTCCACGAACTGTGTTTGTGGGTAATCAATTGGTTTTTATAAAATTTACAGAAACTATTGCTGTAATTCATTTGGCAGGTTGTCTTTCTGTTTATGGCTAAGATAAATAGAAGTATATTTATGTCTGTAACTCAGGGCCTTCCTAGATGAAGGTTTAGCCCGGTGTGAGGCCCGGGCTCCCTGCTGTGTGTGCAGATGACCCACAGGGGATCCTGGGGTCAGGCCAGGCTAAACCCTCCCTTGACCCAGGATAACCGGATCCACTTGTGGCCCCATTTTTTCTGCAGAAAGTCTAGCTGGTTCCGCGGCTTTTCCCGGCTGCTCACTTACTCGTGAGTAGCCAGGAGAAGCCACGCACTGTGCCCATCGGGACGGGGGTGAGGGAATCGCAGGGGGGAGAGATGGGGGCCAAGAGGGGAAGAGTGGACCCGGCAGGAGAGATGGGGGGGAGAGTGGAGCCAGGGTGGGGAGATCGCGGCTGGGGTGGTGGTGGAGGGGGCATTGGACATGGTGAGCGGGGGCGGTGAGCGGACGGGCGAGCGGACGGACGGGCGAGCGGATGGACGGGCGAGCGGGCAAGCGAGTGGGGCGAGCGAGGGGGAGCAGGGGGCGAGCGGGGGGGCATCAGACATTGTGGGAGGAAATTGGGAGCAGGGGGAGCGGGGAACCCTTTACTTTTTAAAAAAACAACTTACCTTTTTGTTGGTGCGCTCCTGCGCACATGGCCCCTTTAACTTTTTTTAAAAAATGGAGGACACGATGGGGCTTTCCTGTCGCATCTGACATGTGGAAAGGAGCGACAGCCCGTGCTACATCTAGCGCAGGCTGGCTGCTCCTCCCACACGGATTCTGAGGAAGGTCTAGCAAGGCCCTCATTGTTTTAGAAATACCTCTATGCTTATAAATTGTATTGTTCTTCTTCACACAGCTCAGTGCTCAGCAGATGATTGTCATGCAACAAAAACAAATTACAAAAGTGGGTCATATGTCTCAGTTAGTGCAAAGCAGAGCCTTTTCTGTGGTGGCACCTATGTATCTTCTGGAACTCCCTTTTTCGAGAACTTAGGGCAGTCCCTTCCATAGCAAGTTCCAATTGCTCAAGCATTTATTGATGATAGACAAACTGCTGATTTGTATTATTCTTGTATTATGGTGGTGTTTTCTGATATTTTAATATGCTTTTTTTTAAAAAAATATGTGCACAGCTTGAGCTAGAAAGGCAACAAATGGGGGTTATAAATAATTATGTGAGTAAATAAACAAGCATCCGTGAAAGGCAGGGAGGTGCTCTATAGCTCCGCAATTGTGTGACGATGCACATTGTGATGTGCGAAGCAATGCCGTGTGTCTGTAAATTGCTACAGCTGAAAAATATGCGCAGCATGACTCCTGCTTCACCGACATGCGCGATGCTTCCCAGTGGCCCCTTTAATGTTTTACATAAGGTATTTCCATTTGGTTGCATTCTTTCACACTTCATGTTCCTGTAACACTCCATTGGAGTAAAAGGCATTTGCAATCTGTAATGGTAACCGAAAGTTCAATAGTAATGCGGATTATTGCCTACGAAATGTTATGAAATATTGAAGCCGAGAATGTAATCCTTTGCCTCTTCTCCACAAATAAATACAGTCGTATATGAATGGGTCAGGATAATCCATCAACACATTAAATTATGATGTCCCATAGGCTTGCACTGAGAGACAATTCCACATGATATTTCTAGGTGTTAGATTTTATTCACATACAACATAACATTGACTGTCTGACAGGTTTGGTCAGGGGGGGGGTGGTACTTGCGGCTTAGCGATCATGAAAGAAAGATGAGTCGGAAAAATTGTCCTGGGTTCTACTGCTTTAAACTACTGTAGGGAAATTGCATTCTTGAATTCGTCCGCACAAAAAGAATTCCTCGCACATACAAAACTAGCATATTGGGGAGAAGACTACATAGTGATATAGAGAGATTGAAAGCATGTGTATATCTTGGGACTTTCCTGCCTTACTCACAGGAGTCTCAAAATTGTTAGGGTTCTTTCCCAAACACTAGACATCTGAGATTTAGTACACATACTTAACGTTTTTGTAGTGTCCTAAATTATTTGGTCAATGTTCTTTATCTACAGTTCTTTAACCTTAATGCGTTCTATTAACCATTTTGTGGTTAAGCAGCATGGTTTAGCATGTTGTCTGAACTCAAGCAGTCTTGCAGTAGGTTTGTACAATCACTATTACTATCCCCACATTACAGGGGGAGAGAGAGTTTTGTGTGTTGTGGGAGCAGGGTGTTTAGTTTCACAGTTAAGGCAACCGGAGAACAGGGCCCTGTCTGCCTCATACGCTGGCCTACCATGCTACACTGCATCAACTCAGGAAAGATGCCATTTGCTAGAAAAATCTGAAAATGGACACATACATTTCTGAAACAGGGAAGACGACGTGTACCCTTAAATCATAATGGCTAAGGCATTCGTGTTGGCTAGGTAGTTGAAGCCTCCTATTAGCTTATTTCATAATAATTTATGAATTAGTATTGTGTCCAAAATAGGTAGTCCATCCAGTTAGTAGGCATCGCCACATGTGGTGGCAACAAATTCCATACGTTAATCATGCATTGTGTAAGAAGTACTTCCTTTTCCTATCCTAAGCGACTGCCCAGTCTGTTTCATTGGGTATTCCTAGTTCCCAATTCATAAGAGACTGAGAAAATTTCCTTCACCCTATTCATAATATTGGGACTAAAGGAATGTTTGGTACTAGTCTGTATAGTTGTTTGCTTTGTTCCTTACATTAAATCTTTTGGGAACTAAAGAGGACCTCCAGTGTCACTTGGTACAACCTCTCTCACTCCGTGAAATAAAAGGAGAGAGAGGCCTGAGCTAGACCTACAGGATAATGCAGGATGGAGGAGGGGTGATCTCGCGTTGTGAATAATGCGAGATCCTGCCTTTGTTTACACGTCAGGTGAGGTGACCTCAACAAGAGAGCAGTCCTGCCCGCCATTTTTTTAACTTTTAAAGGGTCGGCTGCACATGAGCAACGAAAAGTAAGTGTGTTTTTTTTAAAAAAAATTGAATTCCCCACTCCCCCCACTCTGCTCCCGAGTAATCGTGCGGAGTCGGGGTCAAGCCGTGGAAGCAGGCCACACCTTCCACAGTCCCAGGCTCAGCCCGGGACCGTGGAAAAGGCGGGGCCAAAGCATAGGGCTATATCCCAGGGCCAGGGAGGGTTGATCCCTGCCTGAGCCCGGGATCCCCTGTGCGTCATCTGGACACATAGGGACGATCCCCGGTATCACCCCGGGATATAGCCTGGTCTAGCAAAGGCTATATCTTCCAGATTTCAATAATAAAAGATGAGGTAGGTAGGGGTGTGTGTGTGTGTGTGTTTTAAGCCTTGCTGAAAAGTTTATTTGAAAGCAGAATGGCAAGGTGAGATGGTTTGATTTGATTAGCAAGTCTAAATGTGTTAGCAGCAAGACAGAAACTGTATTACAATTAGTGGTAATTAGTGGCACTGATTACTTCAGACCACACTATCATTTGACAGATGTTTTTCTGAAGCATGGTATTCGAATAACAGGATGCTTTACCTTTGCAATGCATCTGAGTTTCCTGTGTAGCAAGAGCTTCTTCCATTGTCATTTGCTTACAGATTCTCAAGGTACTGCAATTCTGGGGGTATCTTGAAGGCAACAAAGTGGATTTAGGGGGAGGAAATTCTGAGGAAAGAAATGGCAGCGGGAAGGAATGCTTAACCCTTTCCCCATCTACAATTTTTCTACTATAATTCCCCTCAACTCTTTGCTCACACAGGGGTTCCAGTCGTGTCAAAAGCAAACAGAACATGACAGATGGGAAGGGAATTTAAGCACCCGGTGCCTCGGGCACTTCTCTGCTCAAAACTACCCCTTCCTGAATCTGCCATTCCTTTTAAAAAATGACCGCCAGACCGCCATTCCTTTTTAAAAATGACCGCCAAAATGTTGCATGTATTTGCATGTAATATATACGTTAGCCCCTCGGAGGGGAAATGACTGAACAGGTACATTCAGACATACAATTCTAATTTGTGATTGGAAGGTATCTCAAGCGTGGATCCGAAGGCGCAATCAGTATGGACCCACAAACGTGCAACTGTTGTTCCTTTCTGTGAACTCTGAGGGATCATCCTAGAAATCCTGTTCACCCAGACAATTCTGATGATGATGATAAACCTGACACCCATTGTTCTGATATGAAGACTGCAGAATTGAAAGTCAGCTGGAGCCTTTTTATTAACTTCAGTCAGTTGCTTGGGGTGGGATGGGCTTTAGATCCCTGGAGTGAAAAAGGAATCTATTTCCCAGGTCTGTTCAGTACTTGACCCCAAATAAAACACTTTAGGGATAGCTTGAGTCATCTGATCATAGTAGGAATACACCCAGGGGGTAGGATTAACTGAAGTAAGACCTTAGAGTGTAGAGTGACCCACAGTGGCAAAATGACCCATCAGCATATACTAGCAACTCCATGCCCAACAGTGCAAAGAAATGATCAGGGCTCAATTTAAAGCCAAAGCCATTTGAGGGTACACACACACACACAAAAAAAAAACCAGTTGAAATTGGAAAGGAAACCTCTGATTTAATTTTATGGCTTTTCAAGATGCAAACCTTAGAATCATAGAATAGAAGAGTTGGAAGGGGCCTACAAGGCCATTGAGTCCAACCCCCTGCTCAATGCAGGAATCCCCCTTAAAGCATCCCTGACAGATGGTTGTCCAGCTGAAGGCCTCTAGTGTGGGAGAGCTCACAACCTCCCTAGGTAACTGATTCCATTGTTGTACTGCTCTAACAGTCAGGAAGTTTTTCCTGATGTCCAGCTGGAATCTGGCTTCCTTTAACTTGAGCCCGTTATTCCGTGTCCTGCACTCTGGGAGGATCGAGAAGAGATCCTGGCCCTCCTCTGTGTGACAACCTTTTAAGTATTTGAAGAGTGCTATCATGTCTCCCCTCAATCTTCTCTTCTCCAGGCTAAACATGCCCAGTTCTTTCAGTCTCTCTTCATAGGGCTTTGTTTCCAGACCCCTGATCATCCTGGTTGCCCTCCTCTGAACACGCTCCAGCTTGTCTGCATCCTTCTTGAATTGTGGAGTCCAGAACTGGAGGCAATACTCTAGATGAGGCCTATGAAATGCTGTACTCCCCAGCATTTCACAGGTGAACAAATATTCTTGCGGACTTGCGGAGTATCATCACACAGGGGGAAATCGTGTTTGCTTCTCCACTCACGCGTTGTCCCTCATAACTTCCTCTTTTGAAAGCGAAAGTAACATGCACATGGCCCATTCAGTGGGCTGTGTTGATCCCGCTGCTTCTCCTGCACACATCAGGAGATAGCAGCAACTTCTATCTATAAAAATAAGTCTGACATACTAGGGTGTTTTTTGTTGTCACACAAAGAAGGCTAGAAGGGGCGAGAGACAGACGATGTCATGAGAGGGACCCACAGAAATCCGTGAGCGCTGAGTAACGAGCGTGCAATAAAACACTTTGATGGAGCTCGTAGTCACCCCAGTAGTGCAAACGTTTTTGCAAAGCTTAGGAACCAGCAAAGTTTGCTAAGAATCAGATTGGAGGAAGAGAGAGATGGACAGCTGAACCCACCCACCACTGAGAAAAGGGATCCTATTCTTGCACCAAAGACAACACACACACACACACCTCGCCACATTACTCATTGCTGAAAATGTTTTCACCTGTTACGCATTCGGTAGAGCCAGCATTTATTTCTGTTAGTGGAAGGCTTCTGATGCTTGCTGGTGGAATAGGGAAGGAAACGATTCCCCCCCCCACCCCCGATGCCTCCTGAATGATCCCCCCCCCCCCATGCTCTGAGTTGGGATAACCTCTGGAACAGGGGAGGAGGTGGCACCGCAGTAGGAGGAGAAAATCAATGAAAATCACTCGTGCCTCCCCCATTTCCACCAGCACGAGCACTAAAACTTTTTTTTAAGGCAACACTAAAGTCTCTCCAAAGGAACTATAGCAGCAAACCCAGTGGGGCTAGAGAGGTCAAGCAAAAGGCAATAAATGGTTACTATGCAATGACTGATGGGGTAAGAAGAACCCATGTTCTTACCAGCAGCCATTTTGGGAGTGCAGCAAGGGGGCTGCAGGAAAGAGGTCAGAAGCACACAACTTGGCCTGTAGCATTTCTGGGTGGTTCATTCATTCTGGCAATGCATTTCTGGCCGTTCACGAGTGTCATGTCCACATGGTGCTGTCCAAGTTACCAGCTGCCTTTCAGCAACACTGCCAGTAAGGAGAGGGGGCTCCTTCCCACCTGGGCACTGCTTGACAGCAACAGTCATTACACCTGCCACTACTGGACAACACAGCTCCAGTGATTTGTCAGACTCAAATACCAGAAAACTGGGAGTTTTGTTCATTGATAGCACATGAAATGCTCATGTTAGTGATAAACCACACTATCAAAAGCCACACCTCATCTTGCAGACCACAATATTAACAGTTTTAAAAATAAATAAATAAATAAAATACCAATGCATTCCTTTAGAAATAATTGGGCTGGCTGTAGAGTAAGTCTTTTGAGGGTTTTGTCTCATCCTGATATATTAAACCCCAGCTACCTATCTCATGCCATACTAATAGCCTCACATGTTGAAAGGGTGAATCCCTTCTGGGGCTTGTCTAGACGGCTTGTTTACCCCGACCTAAATGCGCATATTTGCATTTCAGGACACATGACGCAGCCGTCCATTCGCTGTACCACCCTATAATTGGGTGCCTGGTTTGCACTCCAAACTATAAACCCAGGGCCTTCCTAGACGAGGCCTTAGCGCGCCTTCTGACCCGGCTTCCCTGCTGTGCGTCCAGATGACGCACAGGGGAATCCGGAGACAGGCCGTGCTGAGGCCTGGTCTTACACGCCATAAGCCAATGCGCTTATGGTGCGCTTTTTCCCCAGCTCCGGCGTCAGGCCGGGGCTGGGGAAAGTGTGGAGACTTCCATGGCTTTTCGTGGCTCCTCGCACTCATAGGAGCGCTGTGCCCATCGGCGGGGGGGGGGGGCGAAGGATGGCAGGGGCAAGGATGGGAGGGTGGGTGGCACGGGGGGAGGGCGGGTGCGATCGTGCCGCCGCCGCCCGAGCAAGCAGGCGAGCGGCGCTTGCCCAGGCAATGCCGCCCCATCCTAGGCATTGCCCGGGCAAGCGCCGCTCAGCTGCTTGCTCGGGAGGCAGCGGCGCGATCACACCCGCCCTCCCCCCGTGCCACCCATCCTCCCATCCTTCGCCCCCCCCCCCCGTTTTGTTTTTTTTTTTTAAAAAAAACCACTTACCATCTCTGGAGTCTTCGGGCCACCCGCGGCCCCTTTAAACAAACAAACAAAAAAATGGCAGACGACGCAGGGCTTCCGTCCTCCCTGCGTCTCCGCTGTCTGGAAGCCTGGGGGAGGCGCGCTAAAGGTAGCGCGCCTCGGCCCTGCCTCCCTGCCGGCGTAAGCCGGCAGGTCTAGCAAGGCCCCCATTATGGCTTGAGAAGGGAAAATATTTGGAAATTATTCTGTTCTTCAAGAGTAAAATGATTTTGTCTAAGTTTGGCTTGTGAACAATAATTGTATTATAAACCATTCAGACTAAGTCGAATGGATTCATATTAATATAGACCTGTCTGCTGTTTGAATAGTCTGGGCATAAATATGTTGAATGCCTCTATTATACAAGGCAGACATGTTTGGAGCTTTCTTCAAAAGGTATGATTTGGACATACATATTTTGCTTATTTGTCACAGACTATCCAAATTACTAATTCACAGTAGCCACGTGGTTGGAGTACTGTGTCGTGTTCGTGCCTGTTGCCTCTGGCATTCACACGTGCTGGCAAGCTGACACAAGACACTCACATCAGGGAGACTTCTTTTGTTGAGGAAATCACACGCAGTAGGCAGGCTTAATGGTTACACAGTCTCCAAAACACACTTAAAGCTGAGCAATGGTTAGAAAGCTTTAGGCTCCTTTTCTGATACAACCCTTAAGACAAACACTCAGAAAGGGAGGTGCCACCATCCAATTTGAGCTTCTCCAGACGCCACATGCACCTCAAGGGACATGACCAATCACCTAAAACAAAGTCCCAGGGAAGAGTTGCTGTGAGCCACCAGAGCCGGGCAGAGTGATCTGTCATGCACTTGTCAATCTCAGCTTGCTACAACTGAGCTGACCCTGGTTACCATGACTTAACGGAAGGTTAAACCTCAGGCACAGGAGTCTCATCCTTCTGCTAAGGGCTGGCAACTCCTTGCCACCTGAGTCTGGCCACACACACCCACAATCCGCAGCAAATGCAAGTCCAAGTCTATGAAAAGCCTCACAATACTTTTCATGGCACAGTTCTTATTTATTTATTTATTTATTTAGAATATTTATATACCGCTCCTCATTGAAAAAATTTCGGAGCGGTGTACAAGGTAAAATGAAAATAAAAACAGAATAAAACAGTTAAAACAAAATTTAAAAAGAAGCAAAACAACAACAACACAGAAATCCAAGGCTGCATGTTAAAGAAAGGCTTCTTGGAATAAAGATGTTTTCAGGAGGCGCCGAAAGGAGTACAAGGTCGGAGCCTGCCTGACCTCCAGAGGCAGGGAGTTCCACAGGAGGGGGGCCACCACGCTGAAGGCTCTTCCCCTGGTGGATTCCAATCGGAGGATGGATCTAGGTGGAACCACCAGGAGCAGGCCCTCGGTTGGTAAGGGAGAAGGCGCTCTCTCAGGTATCCTGGTCCCAAGTTGTTTAGGGCTTTGTACACAAGTTCTTAGATATCCAAAGTCCAAATAGCAAAGCGTCCATGTGCAGAGTGCTTTCAAAGTCCCAATCGGAGATTAAATCCAAAGCAGGAGGGAGGTCAGGCCTTGCGTCGGGAGATGAAACCTAGCAAAGCTTTTTCAGCTTTGCACGAGCATTTAAGACCTATTCAAAGCCACTTGACAGACAGGGCCTCTGACCTGTAAGCCATGCCCATGTGCCAAGAGGGCGGGGCCGCACCACCTACAACAATGATGCTACAATCTGAGCGACAGCTTCCAAGAGCGGCCTCAGAGAACCAGCAGCTTCAAGGCTGCAACAACAGGGAGTGAGTAAGCTAGATCCCGTGGGAAATTCTTAAAGAGATAAGCCTGCAGAGACATCTGACATTCTCAAACCATTTCCTAATAAATCTACCTACTAGGTACAAGGCCAGCCATGTACCTATACCTGACATACTGAATATTTGGAAGTTGGCCCATTTAAATCCAAATAAATGTGTTTAGGATTGGGGTTGATTTTGGCATAGGCAGGTAGGCTAAGTGATTTTTGTTACAATATATACTAAGGAGTAACTTCATCTTCTCCCCTGTCTTTTGAGATTAGTGAACCTAGTTTTGCTCTGTGTCTCCTTCCTGCGCAGAGTTACTGGAGAGTAAGCCCATTGAACTCAGAGGGACACACTTACAAAGGAACATGTCCTATGCATTGGAAGCTGCCTTATACCGAGTCAGACCACTGGTCCATTCTCACCCAATACTTTCTACACTGACTTGCAGTGTCTCTAAAATTCCAGGGTCCCTGGTGTTCTTTCCAATATTTATTTATTTATTTATTTATTTAATACATTTCTATACCGCCCAATAGCCGGAGCTCTCTGGGCAGTTCACAAAAATTAAAAACATTCAAAGTATAAAACAACAGTATAAAACCATAATATAAAATACAATTTAAAAGCTCAACCAGATAAAAACAGCAGCAATTCAAAATTACAAATTTAAAACACCAAGTTAAAATTTATTTATTGACTGTTAAAATGCTGGGAGAATAAAAAGGTCTTCTCCTGGCGTCTAAAAGCATATAATGTAGGTGCCAAGCGAATCTCCTTAGGGAGCTCATTCCACAGCCAGGGTGCCACAGCAGAGAAGGCCCTGCTCCTGGACCAAGGAGCCCAACCCACAACTTCTTCTTTTCTCTCTCTTTCTATAGCCATCAACTAGTCACCTTGTTCACCTAAAACAACTCACCCAGTTCTAAAAATTAATAAAACATCTCTTATCACTTTATATATCACAACTAGATTGCTTCTAATACAATCAGTCTGTACTTTTTATTATTTATTTATTTATTTATTTATGTCCTGCTTTTTTTCCTCCAAGGAACCCAAGGCGGCGTACCTAATCCTCCTCCTTTCCACATTATCCTCACAACAACCCTGTGAGGTGGGTTGGGCTGAGAGTCTGTGACTGGCCAAAGTCACCCAGTGGTTTTCCATGGCCAAGTGGGGACTAGAACCCAGATCTCCTGACTTCCAGTCTGACACCTTAGCCACTACACCACACTGGCTCTCTCTTTGTTCTCCTACTTGCCCTAGAAACTTAAAAGTCTTACCCCACAACTAATACCATCTCTTTAACCCTGTCTTGCTCTCAATTCCCCCCACCCCACACGCTTTCCCTTCCCCACAATACACCTGTACTGTATAACTTCTCCGTACTAAATGAAAGTTGCAGAGCAAGAAAAATCCCTTCACTTTCCGGGATTTCCGACGGGTCCTTCCCAGCTCCATCTGGGGATGGCAACGATTGAACCGAGAACCATTTGCATGCAGGGCATGTGCTCTGCTTCTGAGCTACTGCCCTTCCCTGCATGCCAAAGGCTTTGTGGCAAAGGCAGGGAGGGTTAATGGCAGGACTGTATTTATTCATTACGTATTAATAATACTTACATACTGCTTAAGGCAATAGCAGTTCTCCATAGTTAACATATAAGGTGTTTTTTTTTAAAGCACTGTTTGAACAACTACAACAATTATAATTAAAAAGCAATGCAAAAAACATGGAGCAATTGCAATTGCAATGGAGCAATTATGAGCCAGAGAACACCTATGTAAACTAGTACATTATTTGAGGAGGCATTTTAAAAATACCGCCTTTTATGCCTCCTGAACTGCCCAGGATGTGTCCCAGAGGGTAGGCACCGTTTTTGAGAAGGCCTGATTTTGAGGTATTATGTGGCCTCCTCTATAAAGATCTTAAAGTTCAGATTTGAAGAAAACAACATCTGCCTCTTTTAATCATAATTAACCAGAGAACAGGTCAAATAGGCCCAAAGCTCATGGAAGAGCGGGGGCGGGGATTTGTTTGGTTTATATTTTAATGCATCTTCATGCAAACTTACCTAATTCAGATCAATACATGAACCAAAACACAAGTAGACTTAAATATTCACACTTTTCCAAAAGTTTGGGATGAAGCTCTCTAATTTTTTTAAAAAAATGCATGCAAAAATGCATATATTAGGGGGAAACTCACACAAAAATGTATATATCAGTGAAAATAATGTACAAAAATACATTGTATTCAAGACCTTGAAAAAATGCATCCGTTAGACACAATTGTGCACAAAATAGTGTATATTAAAAGCATACATTTTAATGCTGATATTTTTTAAAAAATTGCAAACTGGTGTGAAATGGAAAAAAATGAGAAATTGAGAGGATCTGAAAATGACAGACTCATCTATCCCTAGTTTATGACAGGTTCACTAAAGCGTCTGGAAACAGCTTTCATGGCTGCCAGAGAGCCAAAAGGTGCCACATTATGAGGGCTGTAATGTACAATGGATTGATCAGGTTCATTAATTGATTAAAATGTTTGATCATCTTAGCAGGTGCCTCCAATAAATTGGCCTGCAGTTTTGAACCCAAAAACCCACAGAGTGCTTAAACAAGCGATTATAAAAACTGCAGGTGGCAAGTGCCAGCTTAGAACGAGGCATTTACTCTTGTCTTTGAGAGAATGGGAAATGCCTGTTCTAAGGTGATGCTCTAAGCTGATGAATGTTCTTCTAAAATGATAAATACTGAGTGTTCTTCTTCTTGTTGTTGAGATGTTTTTGACCCAAAAAGTTATCTCAAAGCACCTTGTAATCAGGAAATGATAAGCAATACAACATAACGTTCAATTACCAGAAACCAAAAAACCATTTTAAAATAATTCTCAGTCCTGATGGCTTCAAAAAAAGGATAAAATATCATGCATCAAAGGATCAGCCTAGCCACCAGCCCACTTTTTCCCTGGAAACAAAATATCTAAGTAAAATAAGCTTTCTAAAAGAATGGCTGTTATTGTTCCTAATATGCCAGATTTAATTGCTTTATTGTCTGGGGCACCATAGGATGACAGGGATCTGTGGCCAAAGACAAATCTGTCAGTGGAGGAAGAGATCCAAGAATGGATTCCCACACACACACTCCGCCCTGCCGCCTTTGGAAAAATCAGCTACCTTACCCAAGGTCAAGATGCTAACCATGCCAGTAGGAAGGTGCCCTAACACTCATACAATCTTAGGCCTTAGCTAGACGGGGTGAGATCCCGGGATCATCCCTGTGCATCCACATGAGGTACAGGGGATCCTGGGATCAGGGAGGGATAATCCCTTCCTTGCCCTGGGATCTCACCCTCCCCTTTAGGCCCGTTTCTCCACGGAGTCTGAGACCGTGGAACGTGTGGCTGGGCATTGCAGTTTGTCCCGGCTCCTCGCAGTTCCTCATGAAACTTGGTGGGATGACTCCCATGACTGGAATATAGCAATTGAAGGATATAACTTGTTCAAAAAGAACAGAAGAAATAGAAAGGGAGGTGGAGTTGCACTATATGTTAAAAATACCTATCCCTGCACAGAAATACAGGTGGATCAGACTGGGAGCCCCATCAAGAGCGTCTGGATTAAAATAAATGGGGCAAGAAATAAAAAGAACATGATAATCAGAGTCTACTACCAACCACCCAATCAAGGAGAAGACGAGGATGAAACTTTTGAGAAACAAATTGCCAGTGTTTCAAGGAAGTGTGATGTAGTAGTGTTGGGGGACTTCAATTACCCTGATATCTGTTGGGAGACCAATACTGCCAAAAGTGGCCCTTCCAAGAAATTCCTGACATGTGTGGCTGATAACTTACTCCTACAGAAAGTGGAGGAAGGAACTAGAGGATCAGCAATCCTTGACTTGTTATTGACCAATAGGGATGACTTAGTGGATGACTTAGTGGATAAAGTGGCAGTTACGGGAACTCTGGGGGAAAGTGACCACATCATACTTGAATTCTTGATTATGAAGGAGACAAAAGTTGAGTGTAGCCATACACATACTCTGGATTTTAGGAAAGTTGATTTTAATAAACTCAGAACTATGATAAGTAAGGTCCCATGGCAAATGAGCCTAATGAGAAAAGGAGTGCAGGTTGGGTGGGAGTATTTAAAAAATGAAATTTTAAAGGCACAGTTACAAACAATTCCAACAAGGAGAAAAGATAGAAGACAACAGAGGAAACCAATGCGGCTCCACAAAAAGCTTAGAGATGACCTGAAAACAAAAAGGGATACATATAGGAAGTGGAAGGAAGGCCAGGCTACAAAAGAAGAGTACAGACAAGTGGCGCAGAAGTGCCGAAATGGTGTCAGGAAGGCTAAAGCTCAGAATGAGCTGAGATTAGCGAGGGATGCTAAAAGCAATAAAAAGGCTTTCTTCAGATATGTGAGTAGTAAAAGACAAAGAAATGTTGTTTCAACTGCTTAATGAGGATGGCAAATTGATAACAGATGACAAAGAAAAGGCTGAAGTGCTCAATTCCTACTTTGCCTCGGTCTTCTCCCAAAAGCGGGTCTATGACCCCCCTGGAAAAAGTGAAGCAGAAGTTGAGGGGGCAGGATTGCAGTTTGAGATTGATAAACAAATGGTCAAAGAACACCTAATTTCCTTGAATGAGTTCAAATCTCCAGGGCCCGATGAACTGCATCCTAGAGTAATGAAGGAGCTAGCGGAAGAACTCTCAGAACCTTTGTCTATTATCTTTGCAAAATCATGGAAGACGGGTGAGGTGCCGGATGACTGGAGGAGGGCTAACGTTGTCCCTATCTTCAAAAAGGGCAAAAAGGAAGAACCTGGGAACTACAGACCAGTCAGTCTGACATCCATCCCTGGGAAAATTCTGGAGCAGATTATAAAGAAGTCAATCTGTAAACACCTTGAAATCAATGCGGTGATCACTAGAAGCCAACATGGATTTGTCAAGAACAAGTCCTGTCAGACAAATTTGATCTCATTTTTTGATAAGGTAACCTCCCTTGTGGACCGTGGGAACGCTGTGGACGTCATATATCTTGACTTCAGCAAAGCTTTTGACAAAGTACCATATGACATTCTGATTAACAAACTAGCTAAAAGTGGGCTAGATGGAACAACTATTAGGTGGATTCACAGTTGGCTACAGAATCGGACTCAAAGAGTACTTATCAATGGAACCTTCTCAAACTGGGGAAGGCAACGAGTGGGGTACCGCAGGGCTCAGTCCTGGGTCCAGTGCTCTTCAACATTTTTATTAATGATTTGGACGAGGAGGTGCAGGGAACGCTGATCAAATTTGCAGATGACACCAAATTGGGTGGGATAGCTAATACCCTGGAAGACAGAAACAAACTTCAAAGTGATCTTGATAGGCTGGAGTGCTGGGCTGAAAACAACAGAATGAAATTTAATAGGGATAAATGCCAAGTTCTACATTTAGGAAATAGAAACCAAAGGCACAGTTAGAAGATGGGGGATACTTGGCTCAGCAATACTACAAACGAGAAGGATCTTGGAATTGTTGTAGATTGCAAGCTGCATATGAGCCAACAGTGCGATATGGCTGCAAGAAAGGCAAATGCTCTTTTGGGCTGCATTAATAGAAGTATAGCTTCCAAATCACGTGAGGTACTGGTTCCTCTCTATTCGGCCCTGGTTAGGCCTCATCTAGAGTACTGCGTCCAGTTCTGGGCTCCACAATTCAGGAAGGACGCAGACAAGCTGGAGCGTGTTCAGAGGAGGGCAACCAGGATGATCAGGGGTCTGGAAACAAAGCCCTATGAAGAGAGACTGAAAGAACTGGGCATGTTTAGCCTGGAGAAGAGAAGATTGAGGGGAGACATGATAGCACTCTTCAAATACTTAAAAGGTTGTCACACAGAGGAGGGCCAGGATCTCTTCTCGATCCTCCCAGAGTGCAGGACACGGAATAATGGACTCAAGTTAATGGAAGCCAGATTCCAGCTGGACATCAGGAAAAACTTCCTGACTGTTAGAGCAGTGCGACAATGGAATCAGTTACCTAGGGAGGTTGTGGGCTCTCCCACACTAGAGGCCTTCAAGAGGCAGCTGGACAGCCATCTGTCGGGATTCCTGCATTGAGCAGGGGGTTGGACTCGATGGCCTTGTACGTCCCTTCCAACTTTGCTATTCTATGATTCTATGATGTGCCGGGACCCGCGCATGGGGTGCAGAGCTCCTCAGGAGCACTGCACCCATCAGGGGTGTGGTGGGGGGAGCAGGGAAAATAAGGGTATTTTTTAAAAACAAAAACAAAACCCACCTACCCTCTGCGCACGAGCGTTCGTGCACGTCTTCCCCTTCCCCTTCTCCTGTTGACCTACAAAGCTTTTCACTGTCTAGCTCCTTCCTATCTCTCCTCTCTCATCTCACACTATTGCCCCGCTCGTGCTCTTCGCTCCTCTGATGCCATGTTTCTCGCCTGCCCAAGGGTCTCTACTTCCCTTGCTCGGCTTTGTCCATTTTCTTCTGCTGCCCCTTATGCCTGGAACGCTCTTCCAGAACATTTGAGAACTACAAGTTCAATCGCAGCTTTTTAAGCTCAGCTAAAAACTTTTCTTTTTCCTAAAGCTTTTAGAACTTGATTTTGACCTTACTTTTATACTGTTAGTTTTACTCTACCCTGTGCCTGTTTGGTGCATTCTCTTCCCCTCCTTATTGTTTTATTATGATTTTATTAGAATGTAAGCCTATGCGGCAGGGTCTTGCTATTTACTGTTTTACTCTGTACAGCACCATGTACATTGATGGTGCTATATAAATAAATAAATAAATAAATAAATAATAATAACAAACAAACAAAAATGGCAGGCGTGACACCTCTCTGTCTGAGGTCGTCGCGCGCCACGTGTGTACAGAGGGGGAGATCTTGTGATTAAAAAATGGTTATGTGTCATCGGGGGAGTTAAACCACTAGGTCTAGCCAAGGCCTACGTCTTTAATTGCTTTAATCAGATAACAGCCCTACATATGATACGTTTTCGTGTGCCATTTAAGAGAGGTGCAGCTCTTTAAAATGAGAAGTAGCTGTGAGTATCTGACATGTCGGAACAGACACTGACATTCCCTGGCCTGGAAAGATAATGTTGACTTTAATTTTTCATCACCTGCAATGGAAGGGTCCCTTGGCTTGATCTCCTCTGCCTCCACTCAGTGCTCTCTCTCACTTTGTTCCTAGTGTTGACACCAGGGTTGCACTCTGAAATGGCTCAGTCCAGCGTGTGGATGCAGGGATTGTTATTTTTTAACAGGCAAACGTTTACTGAATGGAAGGGCCGTTGAAGGTGTATGAGTGGGGAAGGGAATGCGGAGACGCTCCTCAAGCCCCAGCATTGGTGGGGCTTTGTGGTGACACTGTCTGGAGAAGGGCTTACGAGTCAATATTAGCCTTCAGGGCCCCTCCTCTGGGCCTCTTTGAACTGTGGTTCTCGGCAGAGAGGCTCCTAGTAGAATGATTCCTTTTCTCTCCTGCTGCCGGGAGCAATGGTGCTCTCTTGTAGGCAGCGGTTCTTCAGCACGGTGGTGGAGCAGCCAGAGGGCCATTTCCGCTGTGTCTGGATCCCCCTCTCAATGGTCCCCTTAATTCAGGTTATTGCTTGAGACATTAGGGTGTACCTGGGCACACCCCTTGCGCCTATGCTGTTTAGATGAGTACCTGGAGAAGCCCTACAAGCTTACATATGCCTGCACGTAGGCCTCCTTTCCCACTAATGCTTGGAGGGTATGCCTAGGGTGACCATATGAAAAGGAGGACAGGACTCCTGTATCTTTAACAGTTGTATTGAAAAGGGAATTTCAGCAGATGTCATTTGTATATACGGAGAACCTGGTGAAATTCCCTCTTCATCACCACAGTTAAAGCTGCAGGAGCTATACTAGACTGACCAGATTTAAAAGAGGGCGGGGCTCCTGCAGCTTTAACTGTTGTGATGAAGAGGAAATTTCACCAGGTTCTTCATATATACAAATGACACCTGCTGAAATTTCCTTTTCAATACAACTGTTAAAGATACAGGAGCCCTGTCCTCCTTTTCATATGGTCACCCTATGTTTACAATATTTGAAGTGGTGTTTGATAAGGTTACCTCAAAGTAAAGCCGTGTTCACTGATTGTTATCTAGCGCAAATGATGTCAGAGTGGAAATTGAAAAAGAAACATACTTTAAAGCTAATGGAAGGAAGATCATTTTTGTAGTTAGTACACACACAAAAACCCTGTAGGACCTTGAGGAAAAAAGGGTTACAGACACTTGCTTTTTGCCACCTTAATTCACTGCAGACAGTACATTCAGAAAACACAACCACTGAGCTCAGCTAATATTTATTTATTACATTTATATTAGGGTGTCCATATGAAAAGGAAGACAGGGCTCCTGTATCTTTAACAGTTGCATAGTAAAGGGAATTTCAGCAAGTGTCATTTGTATATATAGGGAACCTGGGGAATTTCCCTCTTCACCACCACAGTTAAAGCAGCAGGAGCTATACTAGAGTGACCAGATTTAAAAGAGGGCAGGGTACCTGCAGCTTTAACTGGTGTGATGAACAGGGAATTTCACCAGGTTCTCCATATATACAAATGACACCTGCTGAAATTCCCTTTTCAATACAACTGTTAAACATACAGGAGCCCTGTCCTCCTTTCCATATGGTCACCCTAGGCATGCCTAGCAGGGATTTGGCTGGTGAGCATAATTGTCCGGTGTGTGAGGGGTTCATCAGCTCCCAAACAGACATTCCCATGCAGACATTCCCCCCAACCTGTTGCTCTGCAGATGTTTTTGACTTCACCTCCCATCTGCCCCAGCCAACACAGTCAGGAATGCTGGAAGCTGTAGTCCAAAGGATCTGGAGGGCACCAGGTTAGGGACAGCTGTTCTAAAGTGTGGTGGAACTCATTTGAACACCCAGCCTCTGTGTTCATGGCAAGACGTTTTGTTTCAGGGCAACCACTTCCAATACGTAGACTGCCTACCTGTTTGAAGTTGGCCTCTGAAGAGATGCTTCTGAGCTGGGTCAAACATTTGTTCTGTGCTGCAAGAAGAAGCGGCTTGCATTTTGCACGCGGAAGCAACATGCCCGGCTTCCTCCTTGTCAGCATTATGCAAATCCCCAGCATGGATGTTAATGCCAGTTTGGTTTTTATAGCTTGGTGACAGCAACAGCCTGCAATATTAAATACAAATATATGTACGCAGTTACAGTAGTGATTACTGTAGATGTTCAGCTAGTCATAATATTTGTGCATGGAATGATAAGGCGCTCTGAATGATAATAACACCGTAGTAGGAGCTTGTTAAAGAGGCAGTAACCCTGGTGTTGTTACAATGTTGTACACTCCTGGCTGTACTCTTTCTTCCTCTTTGCTTGTTTGGTTAACATTTTGGAAGGTGGATTCGGGTCTGTCTTGCTGGAAAAGCCTGGAGAGAATACATTTTGTGGATTAACTTTATTACCCGTATTGCGTAGCCTTCTCATTAAACTTGATATATCTTAGGGAACCTTTTTGACATTTGGATGTGGAAAAGAGGAAAATATATCGTAACACATGCCAGATGAAAGCACCTATTTTACAACCGGTGACTAGCTGAATTCATACATTAATGCTGTCATGGCAGTGTTAGAGATGCTGTGGTATAACCTCCACCCCTTTGGCCTTAGCTAGACCTAAGGTTTATCCTGGGATCGCCCTGGGGTCATCCATGTAAATGACACACAGGATATCCCGGGAGCAGGCAGGAACGACCCGGGGATAAACCTTAGGTCTAGCTAAGACATTCCTCTGCTAATGGTTGAAGGAAGCACATCATGTAGGCAGGGACAATAACATGGATATTTCCCATTCCAGGATTGCCACATCATGTGCTTTTATATATGTGCTTTTAAGTTCAGATAACATGGTCCCATTTATTTTTCCAGCCTGTAGTTGCAAATCTAATACTGTCGTTTTCAGGATTTCAAATCTCAGAGTGCAAATGTGTACGTTCCATTGAAATCCACGTGACTTAATTGTTTAAATGTGCATTTCTGGTTCATTTGCTCCTGTTTGTCACACAGTGGGTGCTTCATCAAGTGAAGACCACATATGTGAATGAGACATCACAGACAGGAGAACAGAAGAACAACATGATTAAATAAGGATTGGTTAAGGATGTCTGAATCACCATTCAGAGCTGCTGATTTCAGCAAGATTTCAGATCTAACTTCCTTTCCCGTTGACCCACCCCAGATTATACCACAGTGCTAGCAAGTGTTAAATTTGGTTTTGAAACAAGAAAGCTGGGTTTGAGGCAGCCAAGGAAGAGGTACAGCTACTTGATACTAGTTTAATACACATAAGGGATTGTAACATACGGTGAGAAAATAAGTGTTGTCACTCTTAAATATGTTCACTGTGAGATGATCCAAAACATAGGCCATGGCTAGATCAGGCCTATATCATAGAATCATAGAATAGCAGAGTTGGAAGGGGCCTACAAGGCCATCGAATCCAACCCCCTGCTCAATGCAGGAATCCATCCTAAAGCATCCCTGAAAGACGGTTGTCCAGCTGCCTCTTGAAGGCCTCTAGTGTGGGAGAGCCCACAACCTCCCTAGGTAACTGATTCCATTGTCGTACTACTCTAACAGTCAGGAAGTTTTTCCTGATGTCCAGCCGGAATCTGGCTTCCTTTAACTTGAGCCCGTTATTCCGTGTCCTGCACTCTGGGAGGATCGAGAAGAGATCCTGGCCCTCCTCTGTGTGACAACCTTTTAAGTATTTGAAGAGTGCTCTCATGTCTCCCCTCAATCTTCTCTTCTCCAGGCTAAACATGCCCAGTTCTTTCCGTCTCTCTTCATAGGGCTTTGTTTCCAGACCCCTGATCATCCTGGTTGCCCTCCTCTGAACACGCTCCAGCATCCCTGTGCATGCAAATGACACACAGGGGATCCCGGGAGCAGGCAGGGACGACCCCTCCATTTGCCTGGGATAATCCTTAGGTCTAACTAAGGCCATAGATTCCCTTTACCTTGTGAATTGATTTTAGTTTGCGTCCTGCTTTTTTAAAAGTGACATCTTATTTGAAACTGTGTAACTTTCCGTTCCTATGTTCTGGTTGCAGTGCTGCCGGACACCTCTTTTAGCAAGTGTCATCACAGCCCCTCCTGACAAGGGAACACTGCGAGCTGGCTCACTGGCGATACCAGCGCACGGTGTACTTTGTCCTTTGGTTCTTATTTGAATTCTAAAAGGACAGCCACGCCAACAGAAAAGCAAAGGCAGCAGCCTCAACCCGCCCCCACTTTCCATTTGCAGCCGGCTTTGAAATACAATTCATATTATCACTTTAGGGTCATTGTACCAAGTCCCTAAGGAGCAACTGCACCATCATGTAAAATTGGTCAGAGAAAGGCGTGGGGCACATTTTCTCCCCCTGTCTGGGAGCAGGGAGCAACTGCTTGTGGTTTGTTGAATAAACATCATGGGAACGTCCTTCATAAAAGAACTCCTGCACATTCATTGATCAGTACCGTCTTCAGCCTGGATTTCCAGAGTACGTTTCACTTCTTTTTATAACAGATGCAACAACAATTATGGGCACTGGTAGTCAGTCATAACATTGTCAGTGATTTGATTATTACCTCTTTTGTAGGATTCAGTAATTTGATGGATCAAGGCTGTTGTTGGCAAACTGGGAATTCAAAATTAGTTCATTTTAATAAACTTGAAAAGGCAGGGGGGGTGCCTTTTCAAGTATCTGAATCATGTCTTTATCTGCTTCGCTATTCTATATTTTTGCTGCTCTTTTGTTCCAGCACAAGGTAACTCTCATCAGTTAAGCAGCTATACATTTGGAAGTGTTGCACATGGAGATGACAGGAGGTGGCACTAGACAGATTTTTCAAATTCAGTAACATTTATGAAATGTGCTATGAAAAACATTTTTATGAAAGATAAGGAATTTTACCCAAGGGTAAATAAAACATTAGATATAACTCATACTATTCATTTGGTCAAAGAACTTATATACTTAATCTATGGGAGTTTCTACAATAAAATAAAATAAGAGTAGAGCTATGCTAGATATTCTCCAGTTTCAATTCTGGAGTAGAAACTGGGGCTGTGCACAGACTCCCCGAACCGCTTAGGGTCAATCTGACCCTCCCCTGCTCTGCTCTGTGGAGTGAGATCCAGAGGGGTGAGATCCATTTTGCCCCCTTCCCTACTTACTTGCCTCCATGGCGGACGGCAAAGGCAGGTAAGTGGGGAAGGGGGGACAAAATGAGGGCCGAATAAGCCCCCCTCTCTGCCCACTTACCTGGCTTCACAGCAGCAGCGGCAAAGCCAGGTAAGCCCCCTCCCTTCCCACTTACCTGCCTCCATCGCAGTCGGAGCCTCAGTTGAAGCCTGTGCTGGACTATGACTGACACAGGTAAGCCCCCTCCCCTCTGCCCCCTTACCTGGCTTCGCAGCCGTCGCTGCACAGACTGCAGTGGCGGCAGAGCCAGGTAAGCCCCCTCCCCCCCACTTACCTGCCTCCATCACAGTCGGAGCTGCAGTTGAAGTCTGTGCTGGACCGTGATGGACACAGGTAAGCCCCCTCCCCCCTGCCCCCTTACCTGGCTCTGCTGCCATCGTTGCACGGACTGCGGCAGCTGTGCCAGTGAGCCCCCTCCCCCCACTTACCTGCATTTGGAGCTCCAGATGAAAGTGAACTGCTTTGCCTCGATCCACAGCTCCCCTGACCCGATTTGGATCTGCCTTTGATGGAGGAGAATCGGCCCGCTCCATTCTCGCTTCTACGACCCAAAACGGAGCGGAGCACAGCCCTAGCAGAAACCAGCAGAATTCTGTGGGGTGATTCCGCCTCCCCGTTGAGTACTTAACTTTTGCAAATATGTCAGATGCATTGAACTACCATTCCTGCTGCTCTGCAGTATGTAGCCAATCAAGTGAGTTGTGTGATCATGTCACTGTAGGAAATTTATTTATTTATTTATTTATTTATTTATTGCATTTAAGCACTGCCCTGTAGCCGAAGCTCTCTGGGCGGTTTACAAAAGTTATAAATAGTAAACATTAAAAACAAATATACAAAATTTAAAAACTTAAGAAGCATAAAAACAACAGTACCCTTGTAATAACAGCTATTTCTGGGGTCAATTAGAAACAAACTCAGCCCATGTTGTTAACTGCCTGGGAGAAGAGAAAAGTCTTGAAAAGATAACAATATTGGTGCCAGGCCAGCCTCGTTGGGGAGATAAGGCCACCACTGAAAAGGCTCTCTCCCTTGTTGCCATCCTCCAAGCTTCCCTCAGAGTAGGCACCTGGAGGAGGACCTTAGTTGTAGAGCGCAGTGAGCGGGTAAGTTCATGTCGGGAGAGGTGTTCCATCAGGTTTTGTGGTCCCAAGCCATGTAAAGCTTTATAGGTCAAAATCAGCACCTTGAATTGGGCTCGGAAATGTATAGGCAGCCAATGCAATTGAGAGGGAGACAAAATGACAACTGTGTAAGTGAATAAATGGACTTTTTTTTTTTTTTGCAAGGAGTGCCTTAAGCTCACCACAAAGGGGAGGCATTTTTGGCAATATTTGTAATGTTTGCAACAAAGTATGAGTAGTTTTGGTTCAATTCTATTATTATTTCTTGAAATACTTTCCCCAAAATGTCTCCCTGCCTGCCTGCCTGCCTGCCTGCCTGCCTATCTTAAAGCTCCATCCAGAGAGCTTCGGCTATGGGGCAGTATACAAATGCAATAATAAAAAAAAGTAAATCTGGTGTGCCGCCCATCAGCTTCCCTGTCCAAGATAGCTGAGGTGGTCTCAAGTGTGGTGTGGGATAACCCTAGGCAGTGGTCATGGGGCCCATCAATACTCATGTCGAGACTGCCTCTGGACTGCTAGCTCAGGGCTTCAGGATAACCATGGGTTGTTTCAAGTTGTCATTGGCCCAAGACACAAAGAATGACCTCTTTGAGTTTTTAGGAAAGGATGTGGAAGAAATTTGCACTTACCTAACCCATGATTTGCAATAAAGTTATACTTCAAGATTCACACTTCTCCAAATTTTGCATTGCATTTCTGCCATCAAAAAATGTGTATAACAGGGAAACGTGTGCACAAGAACGTACGTATTAGTGAAAAGAATGTACAAAAATGCATTAAGGAAATTTACAAAAATGTGTATATCAGGAGAAATGCTCAGACATTCGTATGAAGGCTTAAAACAAAATAAGAAACTGCTGTGAAAATGACACAAAACAAACTTAACATGGGAAAAATGAGATAAACTGAAATTGATGGGTTTTTCTATTCCTTGTAATAACCAAAGAAGGCTAAATCCTGCCAACCTTTCTGGACCCTTAGCCACCACATCTGCAACATATGAGCCCGGCTTTATTTCTCACTGAAGCAACATTGTGTGCTCTGTGTGTGTGTGTGTGTGTGTGTGTGTGTGTGTGTGTGTGTGTAAAGATTGGTTGGCAGTCTTCCTTTCAAAACCTTGGAAATTAATGAGACCTGATTGCTGACTCAAGAAAGTTTATGCTTGAACAGAAGGGAAAATGAGCCTTGGTTCTAATTGAATTCGTAAACTTGCGTTTGGGCCGTACCACTTCAGGCAGGGGCCCATGTGAACAATAAAAAAAAACGTTCCAAGCACCTTCAAAACAGACGTGCTTGGGGGAGAAGGCTTCTAACCAAGCCTTTTCTCTGATTTTTAGGTTCCCATTTGGAGGGATTTTGTTGATTTCTTTGAGGGAGGAAAAACTACTCAAGTGAGACCCTGTTGACAACTGGATATTAGAGGCAACTGCTTCAAAGACACTCCAGTGGCCTAAGCTGCTGTTTGTCCTCCTCACACATGGAAATGTTTTAGGAGACTGAAGAGAAACTACAGCTAGATTATCTCAGATTATTTTTATCATCCAAATATTTGGGGATAGTTTGCCTGAGTTTGACCAAAGCTCACTCTTTTCATAATGGGACTGTCTTTCGACCCAAGAAGCTGATGGAGTTTTCCAGGCCTCCTTCCTAGTGAACTTCTTTCTGTATCTTAGAGTTCTTTTAACTCCCTTCCCTGGTTCTGTTTGCCTTTATTTGAAAGCATCGCATTCCACGGTGGGGGTTTTCGTTGTAGTTGTGTGGGTAGAAGAACAAAGACCTTCCTTGACCTGGATTTGGATGCATCTGTGATGGCCCCCACTTCACTGATGCCAGCTGAGCATTGTGCATTTAATTGATGAAATAATAATGATGAACCGTGCCTGAACTCGCTCTGACGACCACTCGAAGCAGAAGCTGTGGTAAATCATGCTGCGCTTGCTCCCTGGCGTTAAATGGCCTCCCCCTTGCTTGGTGCACTCAAGCATCGTAGGCACTATAGGTTCTTGGGAAAGCTCTCCAGCCCTGCTTCTTCTTCTTCTTCTTCTTTTTTGTGAACATGTGTGAGAAGGAGTCCCACACTCACTTTTGAGGAAAGCCCTAACTGTTTCAATGGAGCATATACTTATCACCAACAGCATTCATCTCATTCAAATGGGAAAACCGCTCTTTCCAACACCCCAGAAGAAAAGCCCAAGTTAAACTGCAGAACAGGTGCAACTGCAAAGCAGCGTCTCTGCTCTGTGACACTTCTTTAGGGTGATCAACAGCACTGCAGTTTGATCAACAGCGTTGCAGGGTTACTGCAACGGCCCTTCATGCCTGCATCATCCCTGAGATGCAGGGAGGTGCTACACTTGAATCCAGGAGTTCTATTTGGAATCTTTGTATCCCAAGAAGGACAGGATCCTTCTCAGGCACTGGTGCTATACCCACAGGAATGGCTGATGCAGAGAGGTCAGAGGAGGGAAAGCCATACTGTCCCCTTCTCCTGCATATATATGGGGCTCATCTACACCAAGCAGGATATTCCACTATGAAAGTGGTATGAAAGCGGTATATAAAAGCCAGGAGCCACATACACTCCATCTACACTAGTCTTATAACATTGCTAGTGTCCGTTTCTAATGTTGTTATCTGTATCGGTTTTTAACATCATGGGACACATTGTTGGAATGTAACATTACTTATATTTAGCTGTAACGTTACTGCAGGGCACACTGTTCAATTGTTTCCGTTGTTCTTCCTCTTCTCTGAGAGTAGCAGAGCTGCTGGGTTTGCTCCGCTCACCGCCTGCCTCGTTCCTAGCCAGCAGTGCAGGGCAATAGTCATAAGCACACACAAACCTCCTCCCAAAACATCTTAACACAAGTCCCAGGGAATAGAGCCAGCCACTTTGCTAAAGCTAAGTAGGTCTGGGTCTGGTCAGGGTTTGGATGGGTGACCAAATTGAAAACTTTCAGCAGCGCAGATGGTGAGGCCTGCTTTTGGCAGCCCCAGCTGTTGGGATTATGCTTACCAGGGAGTGAGTTTAGCGCTCCTCAGATCCTTTGCAAATTGGGGGATGTAAAAAAAAACCTTAAAAAATCAACAGATGACCCAATTCAATTCAAATTTGGTATGCTTAAAGCTCTCCCTAATATCTATTACTGTGCCAATTTTGGTGTCTTTATCTTTAAAGCTTACACAGATGTAAGTATTTGTTTAAAACCCTGCTCCTGCGCCCACAGCGGTGGCTCGGAATTAGGGCGAATCTTTTGCAAAAGGAGCACAATTAAGGCAGGATGCATGGGAGTACTTCACAATAAAAGCAGATTCTATGGTGGAAAACTTCTGAGTCCTTTGCATGCAATTGTCAGTGACTGCACAGTATAGCGCAGATGTGATCTCCAACTGCTGTAGCAGATAAGATAGCAAACAGGGCAAAGCGAAGGAAGGAGAACAGGAAGTGGGCAGAGCAAACCCAGCAGCTCTGCTACTCTCAGAGAAGAGGAAGAGGAAAATTACCGGAGAAGAGCTAATCTCGCTAGAACGGGGCACATGCAATCAATACCAGTGCTACTACTAAGCGACAACGAAATAGAACCAGTAAGTACAACTCATTTACAACATTAGAGACCCAGGGTCACTTAATGCTGTGCGTCACAGTAACCCATTCATAACATTAGAATAACATCAGTGTAAATTCCCACACTGCTGCTTTATAGCGGTATTGAAGTGCACTGAAGTGTTGGGACCCATGACACATACCATATACCGCTTTCATACCACTTTCATAGTGTTATATCCTGCTTGGTGTAGCTGTGTCATGGGCCCCAACAGTTGTCAGTGCACTTTAGAAAAAGGAAAGGAACCTCTCGTGCAAGCACTGAGTCATTACTGACTCTTGGAGGGACGCCAGCTTTCGCTGACGTTTTTTTGACAGGCCTTATAGCGGGGTGGTTTGCCGTTGCCTTCCCCGGCCATTATTACCTTTCCCCCAGCTAACTGGGTACTCATTTTACTGACCTCGGGAGGATGGAAGGCTGAGTCGACCCAAACTGGCTGCCTGAAACCAGCTTCCTCTGGGATCGAACTCAGGCCGTGGGGAGAGTTTCAGTTGCAGAAACTGCTGCTTTTCCGCTCTGCGCCACACGAGGCTCAGTAGTGCACTTTAGTACCACTGTAAGGCAGTAGTGTTGGTCCTGCAGTGCACTTCCATACCTCTCTAAAGCAGTCGTGTGGCTCCTGCCTTTTATATACCGCTTTCATACCACTTTCATAGTGGAATATCTGCTTGGTGCAGATCAGCCCTCACTCTACGTGGATTCTGAACAACTGAATATTTTTCATATATCAAGTACATGCTTGGAGGGATGTGTGTGAAAAGACAGTAAGGGAAAAAAAGTTTCCCTTATAGGTTTAGGAACTTACAAGGCACTTGTATGGGGAACCCTCTACTGTACCCCAACATACCACAAAGTTTACTAAGGGGGGGAGAACTTAATACTATATTTCTTACCTTCTCTAAGGGCCAAACCACACCTGCAGCTGTGTATTGCTTTCTGTTCATGGTTTGTTTGAGGGTTCAACTGAAAAGTAGCCTCAGATGCTGGTAGGAAGGGAAATAGGAAAGCAGCTTGTTCTCTACTACTTTGGCACTCCTGGTTGTAGCTACTGAGGCTGTTTCTCAGTAGTGGGCTGGAAGTTCAATGTAGTGGGCTGGAAGCTGAAGCTACTGGATGCAATGAGGAAGAACAGCAGAAGAAAAAATAGGAGGCACAGAAGGAGGAAAAGAAGATCACTGTTGGTGTCTTATATTGATATGAGTTATATTGTTTCATTGCTCAGTTTTTGAACAATTTAAAACGTAGCAGTTTTTTAAAAGAACGGCTCCAACTTTGGGCGCGGAAATGACATAAACATGCCCCCCAGGAATGCGATTGGCTAATTAAGAACTACAGGAAACCCATTTAATACGATGAAATCGGCCACATCATACCAAATAGAACGACTTCTTTCAGAGAAGTTCAAAATAAAAACCGGAGAACAGACAATAAAACGTCAGAAACTGAACGTCATGTGGGGAAATACTACCAAATGCACACCTAAAAACGGTAAGACACATTTTAACTTAACTAGTGTAGATCCCCTCCATGTCAGGGTGGGTGGGTGTTCATAGGATTAAAATTGTCTTCAGACAAAATGTTTGCTTGATATAGAAAATTAGCTGTCTATGACAAGGGTTCTAGTATATCTACCATTGGATCAAAAATCTGCCTGGGCCCTTGACGGCACCAGACGTCCCTGCGTCTGGCCCTCACGGGCCCAGGTGGACCCGCCCAGCACTACGACAGGCTGGAGTCTGACTGCTCTCAAGCCTTCAAGAGCGATCAGGCGTGGGTCCGCCCTGACATGCGGCCTTTGTCCTGACACGTGTCTGCCATTAATGCAGCAAGGGAAATATGCAATTTCCCCAAGGCTGAGGAAATTGCATGTTTTCTCCCTCCACTCTAATGCCAGAGTAGAGGGAGAAAATATGCAATTCCCCCAGCTTTGGGGAAATTGCATTTCTGTTTTCCCTCTGCTCCGATGGGGAACTTAAATCCCCTATTAAGAGGGCATTTAAAGGCCCCATCAGCGGCATCAGCGGCGGGGGGGGGGGGGCAACATACAATTAGGGTGGAGGGGTAAAATACACGATTTCCCCAGCCTTGTGATTTAAAAAATAGGGATTTTACTCAGAGGGAAAAAAGAAACAGTACAATACTGATAAGTGCATTTGTTTTCCACAAAAGAGCAACACTTGGAAGAGTTAATACTATTAACTCATTAAGAGTAAATAAGTCATTATTTCAGTATTTCTGTGTCTTTTTAATGAAGTGTGTGTAGGGAAACATAGTAACAGCAAAACGATATATATATATATACACACACACACACACACACACACACACACACACACATACATTTTACAGGAACATCAAGTATTATAACTATACATTTCATGCTAACATAACACCACACATGGAATTTCAGCATGTATATGCAAACATATGGTTAACTAAGCAGATTGTTACCCAGATTCATCCTTAAGCAGATTGCTAACTGGGTTATTTAACAGAAACACAGTGTATTTACTGAACCCAGCTCTTCATGGCAGTTGGTTGCTGTAGCGATGCAATATTTGTATATGGCTGGGATCTATAACGTTTTGTAGCAGAAGGAGGAGAATTCTTGTTTCTGGGGATGGAGTCAAATGATTGCTCCCTCACTGTAAGGCGTGATGCAATGTGTGTTGTTCAAGGGATAGAACTACAGACAAAGGTCTGGTTTACTCTGCACCCTGGACTGTATGGTCCATATTGAGAAACAAACTTCAAAGTGATCTTGATAAGCTGGAGTGCTGGGCTGAAAACAACAGAATGAAATTTAATAGGGATAAAAGCCAAGTTCTACATCTAGGAAATAGAAACCAAATGCACAGTTACAAGATGGGGGATACTTGGCTCAGCAATACTATGAATGAGAAGGATCTCGGAATTGTTGTAGACCACAAGCTGAATATGAGCCAACAGTGCAATATGTCTGCAAGAAAGGCAAATGCTATTTTGGGCTGCATTAATAGAAGTATAGCTTCCAAATTGTGTGAAGTACTGGTTGCTCTCTATTCAGCCCTGGTTAGGCCTCATCTAGAGTATTACGTCCAGTTCTGTGCTGCACAATTCAAGAAGGATGCAGACAAGCTGGAGCGTGTTCAGAAGAGGGCAACCAGGATGATCACAGGTCTGGAAACAAAGCCCTATGAAGAGAGACTGATAGAACTGGGCATGTTTAGCCTGGAGAAGAGAGGATTGAGGGGAGACAGGATAGCACTCTTCAAATACTTGAAAGGTTGTCACACAGAGGAGGGCCAGGATCTCTTCTCAATCAACCCAGAGTGCAGGACACAGAATAATGGGCTCAAGTTACAGGAAGCCAGATTCCGGCTGGACATCAGGAAAAACTTCCTGACTGTTAGAGCAGTACAACAATGGAACCAGTTACCTAGGGAGGTTGTGGGCTCTCTCACACTAGAGGCATTCAAGAGGCAGCTGGACAACCATCTGTCAAGTATGCTTTAGGGTGCATTCCTGCATTGAGCAGGGGGTTGGACTCGATGGCCTTATAGGCCTCTTCTAATTCTACTATTCTATGATTCTGGGAGGAGGAGGAGGAGGAGGAGGAAGATTAAGCAGCATGAATGCTGGATGTACCAGTAACTTTATAAAGCAACAAACAGGAAGACAGGCGTCACCTCCTAGTTGTTTACCATCTATGAGCCATGTGTGTGTGAAAATGCACATGCAGGAGCAAGCCTTGGGCTCTTTCCCCAAACCTCCAGAATTTTGTGTGACTACCTCTGGAACATACATTAGGACATGGGTATGCTGTGCCCACATGAACTCTCATGGGTTGATTGTGTGCATCAGTTCACAGAATCGCAGACCAGAGTATGCAGGTCAGAGTGCATACTCCATTGGTTTTAAAAGCATTAGCTCAGCTGTTCTTCTACTAACTCATTGTGTGGCCAGGGGCAAGTCACTACCTTTCTGCCTCAGTTCCCCCTCTGTGAAATGGCGATAGTAGTGACTGACCTTTCATCTGTAGCAAAGGGGTAGATTTACATTTAAGGCCAGCGTAATTGCACAAGCAAATGCCACGAGGGAATCAATGAAAGAAACAAGTCCTGCAATCAGAAATCCTTGTATTGTAACAGAGGAAATAGAAAGAACAACTCTCGGATCACACAGCATATCAGTTTGCAATATGTCACAAGTTCTCTCCAGGATTAGGGATGTACAGGTTTGGTTTAATCGATTCTGTGTGTGTTTTGGTGTATTTTCAACTAACTTTTGTACAACTAAATTTGTGTCCCATTCTGGAAAGTAAAAAATAATAGTCTGCAGAATCCACGTGACTTGGAAGATGCCAGGCTGCTGTGGAATCCATGGGTCAAATTCACAGAAATCCAAAGTCATCTGAATGTTTCAGGTTTCTTGGTCTTCCCTATCAAGTTACACATCACAGCTATTTCTGACCAGTCTTGTGGGGTGTGGGTGGATGCTACTTAAACAATATTTTTAAAATGTCAATATAGGCCTAGTCTGTAGGCTATGTTGGTACTGACTCTCCTGATTTCTCTAAAAGGCTTTAGTAACTAGACCAATGACAATCTCAACATGATCAGTAAAAGAAATAAAAGGAGAGAGCTTATTTTGAAAAAAAATTAAAAGTGCAGAAATGTTGTTAAAAATGTCGGCTTCTACTTGATGAACTCTTAAGTGGCCCAAGGGTCAATAATGAAAGCCACAGCTACGCTTTTTGGTGGAACTGTCCCTCTACGGCGTGTAATGGCTTTTTCTTTAACTAAGCCCGGGAGGTCAAAAGAGCAGACAGACATTAACCTTGAAAGCCTTGAGCTTTTTCCTGAGGCACTGGGACTCTCGAAATTCAAATCGTTGCTTTTGGTGTGCACAACTTGCGCATTAGAAACAGGAGCTTGGGAAATGAATGCATCAGGTGTCTTTAACATTCTGTGGCAGGTGTTTTTTTTTTTTTTTTTTTTTGGTGGTGGTGGTGGGGTTGCCCCATGTTGTCCCTTTCACAACTGCAATCCTGCACTGGAGCTGCCTATTAGGCAGAGCAAGGTGGCTGCCTCAGGGAGCAGATCTGTGTGTGGGATATGGTGTTACAAAAATTGTGGATTACAACCCAATTAAATCAATGAAAAGGCATCCGGATGCAGTTTTCAAAAGGAAGGTTTATTTTCCACTCCAGGTACCGAGAAATCCTCTTTGCGCAAAGGTCCTCTCCTCAGATCAAATGGGAAAGGGAAGGCCACGAACAGAGATTAGCTTTTAGTTTTATACAGAGGGAAAAACATCCTACACTTACAATTGGCTACTAGCCCAAATCATCACCTTTAGCATCACCAGACATGCTCAGATAGGGAGAGACACCATTGACCTTGCAAAACTCCATTATCACATGATTCCCTTAGCAATGAATCCTAGGACATTCCTGCCACGTATTCCATTGTCTTTAACTAATCCCCATTCACCACTCCCTCCCTGGTTCCCACCGCCCCGAGCTGTGGAGAAAGGAAAAGGCGTGTGTCTGCACAAGCAAGCACCTGGCAATTTAACTAGAGGCTAGGGCCTGTCCTTTACACCTGAGTAAGCGACCTTACCCAAATAGGTAAATGGGGCTTTTCTCCCCTACCTGGGAGTAGATGGCCTATTCTACTTGTCTAAATCACTTAGAAATCACCCAAGGATGGCATTTTGGGGCAGGGAAATGAGGGATCTTGGAAGAAGGAGGGGAGAGAAGAGATGGGCGAATGGAATAGTGGGAAATCAGTTATTTTCCAAAACTTTGGTGGATAGTGCTGTGGCTGCCACATGCCCTGTCCAACATCCCCTAAGTTAGCCTGCTTCTCTCAGTTCCACTGGTAAAAGCTGTCTCACTGCCGGCATTGAAGTAAGAGTCAACTGTCAGTGTGGTCAGCTTCTGTACATAGAATCAGTGGTGTGGAGTGGATTTTTTATTTCCAAAATGGAAACTTTTCCTGAAAAATTTCCTCTACTTGATTTTTCCATTTCATAAGTTCATTAGTAATGCTGTATGGATGTCAATTGCAAATGCAATAGTAGGCAACCTGACAATTTCAAAGTTGCAATTAATAAGATTCAGGTGATTGTATCTAGAAAGTATATGAGAGAATGTGCATAAGTCATTGAATATATGTGTTTCCATGTGAAATGAAACTAATATGACAGTGAAAATGCAGATGCCCCCAAATCATCAGTGTTGTAGCATATCGTTGACAGTTCTTCAGGTTGCTAAAATGTATTAGTGTGTCAACAGTTTTTAGTACCTTTGGGTTCTTTTCTTTTTCTTAAGATCAAGAAGTACATACTATTGTCTTTAAATGTCTACCTAATATAACACATAAATTACATTTAAGGTGTGTTTACATTTCCCCCCTCAAATATGCAGGTCGGATACTTGTAATTTCATTGGGATAAAAAATTAACATGGGGAACATTTTTAACACTTTGTTGATTACTGAACGCAAGTAAAATAAACATGCTAAGTAAGATCACTCTCTAGGGCATAAGAACATTTTCCAATAGAAAATGCAAAGTTTCTGATGCAAATGACCATATTATTATTATTATTATTATTATTATTATTTATTTATATAGCACCATCAATGTACATGGTGCTGTACAGAGTAAAACAGTAAATAGCAAGACCCTGCCGCATAGGCTTACAATCTAATCATAGTAAAATCATAGTAAAACAATAAGGAGGGGAAGAGAATGCCAACAGGTACAGGGTAGGGTAAACAGGCACAGGGTAGGGTAAAACTAACAGTAGAAAGTAACAGTAGAAGTCTGCACAACATCAAGTTTTAAAAGCTTTAGGAAAAAGAAAAGTTTTTAGTTGAGCTTTAAAAGCTGCGGTTGAACTTGTAGTTCTCAAATGTTCTGGAAGAGCGTTCCAGGCGTAAGGGGCAGCAGACGAAAATGGACGAAGCCGAGCAAGGGAAGTAGAGGCCCTTGGGCAGGCGAGAAGCATGGCATCAGAGGAGCGAAGAGCACGAGCGGGGCAATAGTGTGAGATGAGAGAGGAGAGATAGGAAGGAGCTAGACCGTGAAAAGCTTTGAAGGTTAACAGGAGAAGTTTATATTGGATTCTGAAGTGAATTGGAAGCCAATGAAGAGATTTCAGAAGCGGAGTAACATGGTCAGAGCGGCGAGCCAAGAAGATGATCTTTGCGGCAGAGTGGTGAACAGAAACCAACGGACTGATGTGAGAAGAAGGAAGGCCAGAGAGAAGAAGGTTGCAGTAGTCCAACCGTGAAATAACCAGTGCATGAACAAGCGTCTTGGCAGAAGAGACAGACAATGACTCTAATTTTCACAGGAAAAATTTGGACAAAATGTATACGCATTGGAAAAATGTCAGTTTCAGTCCATAAACTGAAGTGAATTTTACATAGGATCTCTCTTTCCCCCCCCCCAAGAAAACCTCAATCACAATGTATAATGGGAGGGGTGGCCTTTTGTCCTTTACTTCAGTAGTGGTCCTGCATACAATTGGGGCTGCCACTGAAGTAATTCATTCCAATCCAGCTAAGAGCCGTATGGACACACAATCAGGTTTCTGCATGTGTATCGAAGGATTCACACATGAAAATAGATGCTGTGCATGAGATTCCCCATCCCAATCCAGTACCCAGAGTTGTTCATCCATAGTCCTTCTAGATAGTCAGTGTTAACACCAGTTGGATGTATAGGAAGAGGGAGTGGCTAGATTTAGTCTCCTCCTAACTAATTGGCACAATTTTATTTATTTATTTATTGCATTTATATACCACCCCATAGCTGAAGCTCTCTGTGCGGTTGACAAGTACCACTTACCTGGCAGGACTGCACATGCACACCCTTGGATAAGGACCAATGGGAGTGAGGCAGGCTGAAGTTGGACAGCATTTTGTGGCCAATACCTGAAAAATGACTTCTTTGGTAATGCTGTACGGACACCCTACAAAATAAAGGAAGGCATTGTTTTCTTTAGGCCCATAAAGAAGTGATAAATACTTTTAATACGAGTATTTCTGCCATATCATAAGCAAAGCTAAACAATATCATAAGCAAAGCTAAATCGCCACCTGCAATGAGTAAATTAAATATTGACTACTTCATTGACTGTTAGATTTAATTTGAAGCAATCATGCAGGAGCTGTAATGGTACAGAAGATGACTGACTATTTAATCTTGCCTGTCATCCCTGTTAAGTGTTGAATAATGAGAAAAATATGCACTTGACAGACTAAGGGAGTTGACTTCATCTCCGGTTTCCATGTCAGGAGGGCTGGAACTCCATGAAGCTATTGGAACAGCTGCCGAAGCAGCACTCTTCGCCTTTCAACACAGAGATGAGGGTGGGGTGACATTAACGCTCTTTCGTGGACACCCTCTGCTTGATTCAATTTTCAGGGTATTTCTTTGCATTGGTCTAGCTAGCCATAAGCTGAATTTCCCCTTTCTGGCTGGGCGTACTTCCCAGAAGGTGCATCAGTAAGCCTGGGAATAAATCAATCCCAACATTTATAAGAATACAAAAAAGGCCTTGCTGGATCAGACCAAGGCCCAGCTAGTCCAGGATTTCAGTTTCTAACAGCAGCTATCTGGGGAACTTGTGGCCCATTATTTCTAGCCATTGCCCCTACCTCTGGGTGCTCCTAAGTAGGATATGAGGGCAATGGCCTTCCTCTATGTCTGTCCCCAGAATCATCTGGTATTCAGAGTTATACATCTCTAGCACAATGAGATCCCATTCATCTGTATGGCTGATAGCTGTTGATAGCCTATTACTTCTGGATTTGTCTAACTCTTTTTAAAAGCTAGGGGTTAGATCTAGGCTTAGTCATATTTTGAGTAGACCCATTGAACTCAAAGGCAGCAGAGGCTCCTGGCTCTGATGTCAATGAGGTTTCAGTCAGAACCTGTTAGAACGATCCAATAGTTCTGACTGAAACTCGGAGTAGTTTCACCAACCCATTGACATCAGAGCCACCAGTTCCACTGATTAAAGGGAATTATGTTAGTCATGATTAACTCCAACAAATGTCAGTGTGTTTACTCTATTGGATTGGATCCAAGCATGACCACGCTTGGATCCAATCTGCTCTAGGGTGGCCATGTGTCCTCTTTCACAGAAGGCAGCCTTCTAATTTGAAGGCCTGCCACAGAATCATGCTCTGTTTGAAGACCTCCTCTATGTCAAGGGCTAGCCTGTCCAAAGCCAGTTCAAAGGTCAAGAACAATATGAGACATGCTGCTGCCCATCAACCCTCAGCACCTGAACAGCAGACTGAACGGGCAGGCACAAAGGTCAGCTGGTCACAGTCTTCCACACTGGTGAAATGTCCTGTATTCCTATTTAAATTAGAATGATCATTTCCAAATTTATTTATTTATATATTTATTTATTTATTAAACTTATATACCGCTCCCATAGCCAGGGTTCTCTGGGAGGTTTACAGAAATTTACATCTATACCTATAAATTAGCACATGTAGATGTTATGCACATGTTGCCACCTCTTTCGTCCCTCTTTTGGGTGATGAGTTTCCTCTTCTTGGGTGACTCCTAAGTGGCCGCCCAAACCCTTTGCTGTGGAGCGGCTTCCATTTTGTAATGAATACCACTGTCTTCCTTTCTCTCCCCTATTTCTCCTTTTCAACACAAATCCTTTAAACTCAACCTGGTGCCATCCAGATGTGATGGAGTACAACTTCCATCATGCCTGCCATGGCCATTGGTTGTGCTGGTGGGGATGAAGGTAGTTGTAGCCCAACACATCTGGGCAGCACCAGTTTTTTGTGTTTTTTTTGGTCTCAACGTGCATAGGATTGTGCCCTACGTTGTAGAAGTGCAGAGATAGGTTATGCCCCTGCCCTATGCAAGCCCTCCCTCTATCCAGAAAATCTGCCCATTATAATTATGATAATTACAATGACATTTTTCTAGCCCAAAATATTCCCTACACAAAAACAATGTGATAAAGTCACCTTGCAATGACTTTAACAGATAAAGACTGAACTCAGCTTTTTACAAAATAATACATACTCTGGCACTAGTAGTTTTACCTAAAGTTTAAATCCTCTGATTGGTTCTTGCTTTATTTTTATTTTTATTAGACTGGGCATCAGTTAAAAAACATCAGTTAAAAAAGCAACGACTTCAATTGCTTCTTTCATGTAAAGTTCTGTCTGACACAACTAGATCCGTTTTTGTCTTTGTGCTTAAAAATAATAATCCTTTCACACACCTTTACATCATTTACTCTGCGAAACTCCAAAACAAGCTGATGTTGTTACTTGCATGACAATAAAATAATTCTCTTTGATGTTCTCCTTTCTTGGCAAAATAAGTTTTCTGTCTTTGGTTGGCTTGAAACCAGTCATACTCAGTGGGAGAATTGCCGCCTTTGCTATGAGTGATATAAAAATGTGTACTGCAATGATTACATTTTTTTAAAAAAATAATAGCTGGCTGTCATGTATACTTTAAACTTGAAGTGCCATTAAAACAGTTACGTTTGTCTTGAAGGTCTTCTGTATTTCCCAACTCCACAGCATTATTGCTCAACTAATTAATGTCTTGTGAGCTGGCTCTTTATTCCTCATACATCTGTTCCATCACACTCTTTGAGCAGAACTGGATGTGACACTTGACAGGAAGCTGCCACTGAAAATGGCAGCCCTGCACTGAGTTCTCCCCTTCTGGGTAATGTTTAGGCAGCCTCACCCATGCTGTTCCTCCATTCCTCTGCCACCCCACCCCACCCAGTACCAGTTAATGATGAGAAGGAGGAAATGTGCTATTTGTACCACAGTAGGAGAATGTACCACTTGATACAACACATATAGGGGGTAGGGGGGAGTGGAGAGAGAATTTGACCTAAAAGCATGCAAGGGTGAGGAGTACACACCCAGGGCTGGCGCTGCCATAGAGGCAGCTCAGGCGGCGGCCTAGAAGTAAGGAGGTGCCGAACTGTGCTCTTGGAAGCCGCTCTCCCACAGTGGCTCTGAGAGGGCGGCTTCCAGGCGTGCCGTTCCGAAGCCGCCTGCCCGTCACCCAACCCCAGTGTCCTGGCTTCGAAGCCAGGAGTGGCTTCAGGCCGGGCGCTGGCTTCGAAGCCAGGACGCTGGGGTTGGGGGGCAGAGGGTGGCTTCAGAATGGCGCACCCAGAAGCCCCTCTGAAAGGGTGGCTTCCGGGTGTGCCGTTCCGAAGCCGACTGCCCGCCCCCAACCCAGTGTCCTGGTTTCGAAGCCAGGAGCGGCTTCTGGCCAGGTGCTGGCTTCGAAGCCAGGACGCTGGGGTGGGGGGTGGCTTCATAGAATCATAGAATAGCAGAGTCGGAAAGGGCCTACAAGGCCATCGAGTCCAACCCCCTGCGCAATGCAGGAATCCACCCAAAGCATCCCTGACAGATGGTTGTCCAGCTGCCTCTTGAAGGCCTCTAGTGTGGGAGAGCCCACAACCTTCCTAGGTAACTGGTTCCATTGTCGTACTGCTCTAACAGTCAGGAAGTTTTTTCTGATGTCCAGCTGGAATCTGGCCTCCTTTAACTTGAGCCCATTATTTGGAATGGTGCACCCGGCTGGAAGCCGCTCACCTGCCTAGGGCGCAAAATAGTCTGGCACCGGCCCTGTACACACCCTCCCTCTGGCTTCAGCATACTTCCTCCCAGTCTCCTCCCTTCACTCTGGCCGTTTTCTCCTCAACTGAACTCTGATCATGGAAGTGTGAAAGTTCAATGAAAAGGACTTGAAAGGGGTGGATGGGAAAGATACATAAAAGGCAGGGGGAGGGTTCTTCACTCCTTACCCATATGCCCCTTTTGCTGTTTAAAGTGGGCCCCTCACCCTCTTTCTACATATTGGGAAGATACATTTTTAAAGAAATGGAGATATTTCTATAACATCTAATTTGGCCCTAAGACACACATTTTTAAGTCCCACAAAAAAATTCTAAGGTAGGCTGGGCCGGAAGAAAGTGGCTTACCCAACCCATGAGCTTCATGGGCGAGTAGGAATTTCAGTCTAATTTTCCTATGACAGCCAACTCCAAAGCTGTAGCCACTATACCACATTGACATTCTTGTTCATGGAAGCAGTATGAGTGTGTGTGTGTGAGAGAGAGAGAGAGAGAGAGAGATAGACAGACAGACAGACAGACAGGGTTGTTTTTGTTGTTTATTTATTTATTTATTTATTTATTACATTTATATACTGTCCCACAGCCGAAGCTCTCTGGGCGGTTTACAACAATTAAAAATTGCAAACATTAAAAATACAAAATTTAAAAACCATCAAAAACATAAAAAACAGTATAGAAACAACAGTATCCATTTAAAAACAACAATTCTGGGGTCCCTTAAAAACATACTTAACGTTAAATGCTGTTAAAAAGTCTGGAAGAAGAGAAAAGTCTTGACCTGGTGCCAAAAAGATAACAATGTTGGTGTCAGGTGAGCCTCATCGGGGAGATCATTCCACAGTCAGGGGGGCCACCACCGAAAAGGCCCTCTCCCTTGTTGCCATCCTCCGAGCTTCCCTTGGAGTAGGCACTCGGAGGAGGACCTTAGATGTTGAGCGCAGTGTACGGGTAGGTTCATGTCGGGAGAGGCGTTCCATCAGGTATTGCAGTCCCAAGCCATGTAGGGCTTTATAGGTTAAAACCAGCACCTTGAATTGGGCTCGGAAACATATAGGCTGCCAATGCAAGCGGGCCAGAACCGGTGTTATATGCTCAAACCTCTCTGTTCCAGCTATCAATCTGGCTGCCGCATTTTGCACAAGCTGCAGCTTCCGGACTGTCTTCAAAGGCTGCCCCATGTAGAGGGCATTGCAGTAAACTAATTTGGAAGTTACCAAAGTATGGACGGCTGAAGCTAGGTTATCCCTGTCCAGATAGGGGCGTAGCTGGGCCACCAACTGGAGTTGGTAGAAAGCACTCTGTGCCACCAAGGCCACCTGAGCCTCAAGTGACAAAGATGGTTCTAAGAGAACCCCCAAGCTACAAACTGTAATCAAGAAGAAGTGATTCAAAAAGATGTGATGGGTATCGAGTACACTCCCATGTTGAATTTTATTATCTTTTAACAAGTCCTTTCGAATCCCACGACTAAATCATGAATGATAGCAGGAGCTATGTCCAACTCTCAGCTGGTTGTTTGAATGACTGGTCTTTGATTACAATGTGTAACTTTGTATGTTTCTATCACTGGGTTATTTAAATAGTGTTTTATAAATTAGGAGCCTCGTGTGGCGCAGAGCGGTAAAGCAGCAATTTCTGCAGCCGAAACTCTCCCCACGGCCTGAGTTCGATCCCAGCGGGAGCTGGTTTCAGGCAGCCGGCTTGGGTCGACTCAGCCTTCCATCCTTCCGAGGTCGGTGAAATGAGTACCCAGCTAGCTGGGGGAAAGGTAATAACGGCCAGGGAAGGCAACGGCAAACCACCCCACTATAAGGCCTGCCAAGAGAACGTCAGCGAAAGCTGGCATCCCTCCAAGAGTCAGTAATGACTCAGTGCTTGCACGAGAGGTTCCTTTCCTTTTTCCTTATAAATTAGAGGAACATGTATAAAATGATACTCTCATTGATATTTTCAGATTCTTATGGTTTTTCCATTCTATGTTGTGAATCTGTTATTCCCTGGTTGTGGCTAAACAATAAACACCATTTTGTTGTGATTTTAAAAAGTGAATAATATCTCTTAAAAGCAAGATGGTAAAAATGAACATGCTCAGCTGACTACTACCAGACTACATGTTTTTGAAAATAAAAAGAAAGCAGGGGCGATGTTGCAAAAGAATAGAGCCATGCCTCTCTGTTGCTGCCCCATTACCAGGCATTCTGGGTGGCCATGGGGGAGCTGTGGGGCCATGGGCTGTGGGGCCAGGAGGAGGGCCTTCTCTGCTGTGGCACCCCAGCTGTGGAATGAGCTCCCTAAGGAGGTTTGCTTGGCACCTATATTAAGTGAAGACCTTTTTATTCTCCCAGCATTTTAACAGTCTATAAATAAATTTTAACTTGGTGTTTTAAATTCGTAATTTTGCATTGCTGCTGTTTTTATCTGGTTGAGCTTTTAAATTGTATTTTATATTATGGTTTTATACTGTTGTTTTATACTTTGAATGTTTCTAATTTTTGTGAACTGCCCAGAGAGCTCCGGCTATTGGGCGGTATAGAAATGTAATAAATAAATAATAAATAAATGGGCTTCAGCCCCAAAACTCCACTCTGAGTTGTGCTGGGAAGGACAGAGGTTGCTGATGAGCCCAAGGCTCAGTCACAGAAGACTTAACCATATTTTAGAACAGCAGTAGGCAACGTTTTGGGTCCTTGGACACATTTGGCAATTTGAGAAACTGTTCCTGGGCACCTGCACAAAATGGCTGCCATGGGAGGCATTGCCAAAGGACGAGTGACTGCCCAAAACACTGAGTACAAGGCAGAAGTGAGGTCTGAGCCCCAACTAAACAACTCCTTTGAACCCACCATTTCCTGCACCAACAAAATCTTATTTCACAGCAATCCCAGTTGCCAGTTTTTTTTAAAAAAAGTGTTGATTTTTAAGCACTGGTGCATGCCACATGAGGCCACTGAATGAGATCGTGTCACAGCACTACACAGAACCCATAGCCAATAAGATTTGAGTATCTGGTATCATCACAAAGGGCACATGAGGGAAAATAAGAGTGAGGGCAAAGTAATGAAGAACCGGGCTTAGTTTTTTTAGGGTGACCATATGACCGGATTTGCCCGGATTTGTCTGGATTTTGCCCGGATTTTGATGGCAAATCCGGGAGTGGGAGGGGAAATCCGGAATTTTTTTCAAAGAGCAGCTCTAATGGGAATTAACAAAAATGCTTATAACTCCATCATTTGGAGGGAACCACAATGGTAGCTCTTAGGAAGGGCTTTAGTCATACCAAATTTGAAACAGATCCGTTCATCCATTGATTTTTTAGGATTTTTTTAAAAATTGAGGTTTTAAAATTATTATTTTTTAAATTGTAATTTTAAAAGATAAAGAGATGAAACTTTGCACCATGAAAGGATTTAGGTAGAGATTTAGCCACACCAAATTTGAAACAGATCTGTTCATCCATTGATTTTTTAGGATTTTTTTAAAAATTGAGGTTTTAAAATTATTATTTTTAAAATTGTCATTTTTAAAGATAAAGAGATGAAACTTTGTACCATGACAGGATTTAGGTAGAGCTTTAGCTATACCAAATTTGAAATAGATCTGTTCATCCATTGATTTTTTAGGAATTTTTTAAAAAATGAGGTTTTAAAATTATTATTTTTTAAACTGTCATTTTTAAAGATAAAGAGCTGAAAGTTGGCACCATGGTAGCTTTTAGGTAGAGCTTTAGCCATACCAAATTTGAAACAGATCTGGGGCCAGTAGCAAACCCTGTTAACAACAACAGCAGCTTGCAATGAGTGAAGATACAGTCAGAAAAGATATTTGAGGGAAGGGGAGAATGTAACACACAGAGTATAGCAAATGCTTCAAAGTACAGCAAAACCTACAAAAGTAGGAGTGAGTGAAGTTAATTTCAGATACATTGAATCTTTCACTTGTTCTTTATTTCAGTGATTTTAACATTAAGATGTTATGTAGAACGGATTTGTCTTACATGTGTGCTGTAAAATCAGACATGTGACCAAGGCTATGTTCGGGTGGGCACGCCCCCTTGGTACTGGACACGCCCCCTTGGGGGCCGACCATGTTGTCCTCCTTTTTGGTTTCCAAAATATGGTCACCCTAGTTTTTTTTAAAAAAACCCTAAAGTATTTAAAAACAAACAAGTGCCCCCAAATAGCTGAAAAGCAAAGGCGTTTTTTGGCATGCTGAATTTTTTAAAAATAAATAAATAAATAAATAATCGCAAACAAAGAAAAACCTGCGAGTACTTTCTGTTCAGTTCTGCTTTTAATCCACCCAAAGGCAGCAGTGGGAGGCTGGTCTGGTCCCTCTCACTTCAAAATTAAAATACCAATTTATGTGGCAGGTTTTAAAATGCTTTCCGTTTCCGAGCAATTCAGCCCAATGTGTAAAAACTAAGCAGTGCTTAGGAAGCTTGTTAAATGGTGACCTGCCCTCCTCCGTGGAGTGCTTTGCTAGCAGCAAATATTATGTACATAAGTGGCATCTAAGATGCCGGGATCCATGGGCCGGATAGGATCGTTCTGGATTTATTTTAATAGACTTTGGAAAGAGTGACATGGGGTGGCTAGGAAGCACAGGGGAACCTACTAACTGATGCTACAATCCACTTACCCAGGGGTAAGCTCCATTGAACTGAATGGATTTTACTTCTGTGTAGCCATGGATAGGAGTGTGCTGTAAATAGATTATATTTGCAAAGGTAAATATAATCTATTTACAGTATCAGTGAGGACACTTATTACTTCAATAAAACTCAAAGTCTCTGTTAAAGGAATAAAACATGAGGTGAAAAATACTGTGGATTTAAGAGTTCCAAAACGTTCTGGCATGTGTCCCAGGCATGATTGGATTCTGATGTGGGGAGAGGAAAATCCGTTGATTTCAGGGGGAGCTGAATGGATACCAAGGTTCCTACTGCAAAGCAAGAAAAAATGCTATATATATATATATATATATATATATATATAGTGCTGAACACACATTTAGATCCCCCAATTCCAGGTACTATAATCTGCATATTATGCTAATCGTGCTAATATGACTATAAGATTTGCTACGTTAGCATACTTAATTTGCATAATTTTCAGCAGGTGGTTCACCTCTGCTCCTGTGGTGTAGCAAAGGCCGCGAGCAGTATTTGATTTCTGGAAAGAGAGCTGCAGTGGGACTTTAACCTGCCTGGAAGCCCAGGTCCTCATGGCCCACATCACTTTGAAGACAGCTGTGGTTATTCCGTAGTGAAGTGCTACCCTTAAAAGCCTTGGTGGTAGAGGGCATGCCTTGTATTCATGAAAATTTCTAGTATTCTGCTCTCTCTAGTTAAAAGGAGTCCAAGAGGCAGCACTAGGGAAATGCCTGCTTGAGAAGTAGGCAATCCTGGCCTGGACTGACCTTGGCCTGACTTAGAATCATAGAATCATAGAATAGCAGAGTTGGAAGGGGCCTTCGAGGCCATCGAGTCCAAGGCCCTGCTCAATGCAGGAATCCACCCTAAATCATCCCTGACAGATGGTTGTCCAGCTGCCTCTTGAAGGCCTCTAGTGTGGGAGAGCCCACAACCTCCCTAGGTAACTAGTTACATTGTCATGCTGCTCTAACAGTCAGGAAGTTTTTCCTGATGTCTAGCCGGAATCTGGCTTCCTTTAACTTGAGCCTGTTATTTCGTGTCCTGCACTCTGGGAGGATCAAGAAGAGATCCTGGCCCTCCTCTGTGTGACAACCTTTTAAGTATTTGAAGAGTGCTGTCATGTCTCTCCTCAATCGTCTCTTCTCCAGGCTAAACATGCCCAGTTCTTTCAGTCTCTCTTCATAGGGCTTTGTTTCCAGATCCCTGCCCATCCTGGTTGCCCTCCTCTGAACACGCTCTTGTGTTCATCCTAATGTTGCACTTCTAATGCCGTGCACTTGGAAGCAAGCTCCATCTTGTAAAGTGGAGTCTACACCAAGGTTGGCATCACGAAGGGAAACAGACACCCTGAATATGCTCAGAGGCTCTGATGGTTTTTTTTTAATCCCTTGAGATACTCTAGGGCTGAGCACCAGCATTCAAAAGAGATCCCATAGCCAAGCCTTGTCATGTGAAGTTTTAGTGCATGCTCCAAAAAGACCAATGGAGGTATTTGGCTCACAATTGGAGAAGTTGTGTGTGTGTGTGTTTCTTTTTTTTGTTTTGTTTTTTTGTTTTTTGTTTTTGTTTTTTGCATACCAGGGCCTTAGCTAGATGGGGAAAAATCCCGGGGTGATCCCTGGGTTCGTCCCTGAGCGTCGACATGACGCACAGGGGATTCCGGAATCAGGGAGGAATGATCCCTTCCTTGCCCCAGGATCTCGCCCTACCCTTTAGGCCCAGTTTTTCAGCAGAATGAGTGGCCAGGCGCCACAGTCCCGGCTCCTCGCAGTTCCTCGCAAGGAGCTGGGACCCGCTCACGGGGCACAGAGCTCCTCAGGAGCATTGCACCCATCAGGGGTAGGGTGGGGGGAGCAGGGAAAATAATATTTTTTTAAAAAAGTACTTACATTTTGCGCATGAGCGCTCGTGCACTCTGGTCTCTTTTAAAAAATGGTGGATGCGACGCCTCTCCCTCTGAGGTTGTTGCACGCCATGCGTAAACAGAGGGGGATCTCGCAATAAAAACATCGCGAGATCTTCACCCCTCCATCACGCAATAACAGGTAGGTCTAGCTAAGGCCCAGCTCCTCTTCCCAAAACCAGAGAATTACGAGCTGTGTATGATCCCACAATCTCTATTTGTCAGGAACAATCCAGATTTTCTGAAACCAATTCTTATTAAGCTGCTTCCCCTACTTTCCCCGTTGGGAGAATTGGTGGCACTTTTTAACCATTTTGATAGTGTGCACATATATTTGCAGATGCTGAGTTTTTAACTGACCCCAGAATAGTTGTTTTAAATGGATATTGTTGTTTTTATGCTTTTGATGGCTTTAAATTTTTGTATATTTGTTTTTAATGTTTGCTGTTTTTAACCTTTGTAAACCGCCCAGAGAACTTCAGCTATGGGATGTAATAAATGTAATAAAATAAAATAAAATAAAATAAATAAATAAATAAATAGTCTTTTTTTAAAAAAGCTATCTAAGCTAGTGGCCACCTCTACATCTTGTAGCAGCAAATTTTACAAATGGGGGTCAGGAATGTGCGATCAGGGCCAGTGTTTGCAGACACCCCCAGTGTAGAGGACAAACAGTGCAGAAGACAAACAGTAGACATACATGTCTACTCAGAAGTAGATCAGCAGAGCTTTCAAGTGATTACAGAGTTCTAGTCTAAGACCTTTGTGTAAAATAATATTGTTTAGTCTCGCCCTGATTGGTCAGTCTATTACATGTTATTACTAATGATCAATACCAGCAATGCTTACATTTTTTTTCTCATACTGGTACATTGTAAGTATGTCATACTGAACTTATATAGAGAATATGTTAGTCTGTGGCTGTGACCAACGCTTTCTTGTTTAAATAAGGGAATTCTACTTACATCATGCAGCACTAATTCTTTGTGAAATTACCTTAAACGCATTGTCTACTAGCCCAAAATGTGTAGCCCTATACTGCACATGAGGAGTTCTATAGCCCTCTTCCAAATGTTGGACTGCCAACCCCATCATCTGTGACCATTGACCCTGCTGGTTGGAGCTGGTGGGGACCACATTTCCCCCCTGCTCTATTACTACTGTGTGTGTGTTTTAATCTAATGCAGCAATTTGCATTTAAATCCTTTCCCAAGGAAAACCTTCTTATCCAAACCTTATTAATAATTCACTTGTTAGGTCTCCCAGTAATAAACAGATTCCCCCCCCCCCAATCAATTGATTAATGTGCACCCCTTGGCCTTCGTTATAATGTGGTAGTTTAACAGTTTTTCCCATTGACACAGGAGGTGACCACTTTAACAAAACAAACAAAGCAATTCCGACAATGAACCAGCAGCTGACTTTTGCAAAAACACCATGCTGCTCCTGCCATAGGTCTAATCACATCAGTAGTACAACAAAGCAACCACAAAGTCATGTGCCAGTGCTTTTCCTCTTCTGTCAACTGGAACATTGCAACTGTAACTTCCTCAATTCTGGGAAGCAAAGGGGTGATCTTGGATGAGTTACTCACTCCACTGTTACACTTTTACCATGAGAAGACCGCATGAGATCTTCGTTGTATCATTTTAAGTGACTCTGATAGCCTCTTTTCTACGTACATTAAAATTTTGGCTTGATTACGTAAATCCAAAAGTGTTCCCGGGGAGGATCTTTCACTGTTGCCTGTGAACGTTGTCCTGGATATGTGAAACAGCGATATCACATTTGCATTCATTCATACTTTGGTTTAACCAGAAGAAAGAATGGCATTTCCCATTTCCTGGAGTTTTAACTTGAGAATGGTTACAATATCATTTTAAAAAAAAACCAATAAAGGAATACTGACTGCCTTTGAGAATACATGTTTTTAAGTTGTTGGGTGATTCCCTAAAGAAAGACCACTTTGGACATATTCCCTGTAGAAAATCTCCAGAGTTGTTAATTGCATTAAATGAAACACAATGATTGGATTATATTATATTATATTATATTATATTATATTATATTATATTATATTATATTATATTATATTATAATGGGGCAGTTAATTGGTTAATATATTAGACTGAGACAATATGAAAATGAAAAATATTTTTTATAAAGCATTGAAAATTGAAATCATCATGTAGTTTAAAATTCAGTGTAATTCACTTACTGAAGAAAAAGATGTGCAGGGTCAGTATTAGCTTTAAAGTATTAGCTTTAAATTCACTTGGCTTGCCTCACTCCATCTTTGTTAGGGTGAAACTAGACACAATATAGATAGCCATCTAGGCTCACTCTTCACATATAAAGTAGGGGAATGCATTGTTAACCCTTTCTCCTCTGACTTTTCATTCCCTAACCTCCAAGTGGGGGTGGCAGGTACTTCAAAGATCCAGGGCTCAGACCTGGGCAAAGGATGGGTCATGAGAGGTGAGATCAAGGGGTCATGAGTAGTGGAAGCCGGTGGCCAATCTGACCGGTGGTGCTGACATCAGGTCACCAAAGGCGGAGCCAAGGAGGTCAGAGGAGGTGGAGCAGTTTTTGAATCCGCAACAGCCAGCAAACTATACCGTGGAAAGGGAAAACTGAGACATACGATGTGAAGGAATGGGGAAATCACATAGCTACACAAAAGCACTCCTTTGGCCTACATTCTCTTGTTCCAGCAACAACTTCCATTCCACAAAGAATCAAGTGATTTTGAGGCCGTAGTTAGACCTAAGGTTTATCCCAGGATCGTCCTGGGGTCAAACCTGTTCACCTAAGTGCCACACAGGGCATCCAGCGCTCAGGCAAGGACGAACCTGGGATGATCCTGGGATAAACCTTAGGTCTAGCTACGGCCTGATTCACACAACCATACAAACCCATAATACTGCTATGTAATGATGATATCCTATGATGATATGCTCAGAACCACACAGGCAGGGTCATATCAAGGGCATGATGTGTCCCAGGGCCTCATTGGTAGTGACCCCCTACTCTGTCTCCAATATTGAACTCACATACATGCATACACACACACACACACAGAGAGAGACAGAGAGACAGAGAGACAGAGAGAGAGAGAGAGAATCAACAATGTACAATAATAATGCAAAAACATTTTTTACTACATATTTACTGGCATACATAGGGCTCATCTACACCAAGCAGGATATTCCACTCTGAAAGCCGTATGAAAGCAGTATATAAAAGGCAGGAGCCACACCATGCAGGATGTAGCAGTATGAAAGTGGTAGATGGTCTGTGTCAATGGGCCCAAACAGTTGTCAGTGCACTTCAATATTGCTATAAATCAGTAGTGTGGCTCCTGCCTTTTATATAACGCTTTCATAGTGGAATATCCTGCTTGGGGTAGATGAGCCCATAGACAGGACATTTTGCTGCATGAGAAGTACTAGCAAATGCCTCCTACTTCTCACTTGATGATCTGGGCCAGTCACTATCTGTAAGCCTAACCTACCTCACAGGATTGTTGTGAACATAAAATGGAGAGGAGAAGAACCATGTATGCCTGGGTTCCTTGTAGGAAAAGCAGGATATACATGTAACAAATAAACAATAAATTCCTTAGCCCAGTGGTACATCAAGTTAATTTTAGATTCAGGATTTAATGGTCTAAATTAGTGACCATCATTGCAACTTGTGGAAGTGAATCCCATAATTTAACTATGCACTGAGTGAAGACGTACGTCCTTTTATCCGTCCTGAATTTCCCATGAATCAGTTTCATGGGATGATTCCAGTTTCCCTCTCTCATAATACTAGAACCCAAGGGTCATTCCATGAAGATGATATGATGCATCTTGCAAGATTTTGGGTGAGATGCAGTTGGGAAGGAAGAAACGGAAGGCAGGGTAGTGGGGCAAATAGGTTCCAAGAGATTCGGGGCCTGAAAGCAAAGATTTGGGACTCCAACACTAGTGGGTCAGCCTAGCTCTACCTCCATCTCCCAGGCTCAATGATTTTCAAATGTAAAGGCATGTTCAGACAGAAAATAATAATAATAAATTTATTTCTTACAACTTGGTTGTATTTATTTCTTACAAAGTCCTACAACTTGGTTGTCTGGGGAATGCTGGGAGTTGTAGGACTTTCTTCTGTCTAAACATGCATAGGACTGCGCACCCTAAAGTCATGTGACTGCTCTCTCATGTCTAGTTTGGCCCTTGGTAGTGCCCTGTCTGAATTTTGCAAATTTGGAATGCTTTGCAAGTGTATGAAAAGACCAGACAAACACCGGTTGCAGCATTTGTACCTCTTATTTTTAGTGTTGTTTTTTATGGGTCCTTGTTGTTGGAGAGGGTCTTGTCAGCAGGGACAGCCTGCAGGTGCTGACCAAGAAGTAGGCAACCAGTCAAGTAGGGATGTGGGAAAGCAGACAGCCTGAGCATGTACCTAAGTGGCATGTTGCCCAGACCGAGGAGAGGGCCAAGGCAGGCTCTGCAGATGGCCTTTATCAAATTTCCCTCTGTCAACATTTCCCTTCCTAGAACAAAATTTCCCAACTTTAGGGTGCAATCCTATGCAGGTTTAGACAGGAAAAATACCTACAACTCGCAGCATGAGCTGGCCAGTATGGGACTGGGGGATGCAGGGGGTTGTAGGACATGTTCCTGTCTACCCCCGCCCCCTAGGATTGCACCCTTAATGTTATTGAACAAATTTTATCAGTTCAAAATGCACATTTTATACACAAAAATGACTGTATAATCTTTGCCATAGGTCACCTTCTAAAGCAGTGCTACTCAACCCTTGTAGTAGTAGAAGTAGCTCTAAATTTGCAGTGAGAAATGCACTTATGCTCTCTGTGTATGTGTCTGAGAGAGAGAATGAGAGAGACAGACAGACAGACAGACAGACAGACAAGGGAAGTAGACTTCAGTACTTCCTGCTGGGCAGTATCCAATCCTGTCGTAGCACTAAATCTAACAATGTTGCTCTAGCGTAAACCAATGCTAGTGCAACATCATTAGAGCTTGAAAGGCAAAGGGAAAATTGAGTGCCAAAGCACATTGCATTTTTATTGCTTTTTCACCTGAAATACACATTTTTGGTATACATTTTGAGCTGATAACTGCATCACAAAATCTGGGCTGGATCTACGCTACTGCTTTAAAGCCCTTTAAAGTGCTTTATAACAATTTTGACAACTGTATATGGAGTGTGTCCTGGGCCCCAACAGTTGTCAAAACTGCTATAAAGCACTTTAAAGCAGTAGTGTAGATCCTGCCCAGGAGAAGTCCAAAAAGCAAAAGGGTAACTGTGGCCGTAGCTAGACCTAAGGTTTATCCCAGGATCATCCCGGGTTCGTCCCTGCCTGAGCGCTGGATGCCCTGTGTGGCACTTAGATGAACAGGTTTGACCCCAGGACAATCCTGGGATAAACCTTAGGTCTAGCTACGGCCTGTGTTCTAATTTGCCTGTTAGTCCAGGAAGTGAAAAACTAGTATTTTAAAATTCAGATTGTAAACTGCTTTGCAGACGCACTGCGCCAAAAGGCAGAATAAACAATAAGTCAATAAATACATTTTTTAAAAAAAATGTCAGTAGTGTACCGAACACAGCGGGCGCTATCGAACACTACTGCTCCGCCTACAGGATTGACATATTCCTAGGCTAAGTGACCATTAGTGCAACGCCAATAGCGTACGTTGGAGTGATGAGTCTTCCAGGGAGAACCATCTGTACAGCAGAAGCTATTTGCATTGCACTAGAAAGCACTTACACTAGCACTATGGCAATTGCGTAAGTGAAGCAGCAGTGTTGGATACTGCTCAGAATCATGTGTTGTATGACTTTTTATAGCTTTCCTATAAAAGCTCTCTCTGCTCACACTGATTGCAGGATTACAGCCCAGCTTTTCTGTTTTATACCATTCAGCATGATGAGGGCCTATTTCTAAAGTATCTCTTTTCAGGTGCTTCAGTGCAGCTACTCCTGTACAAACGTATAGTAGGATCAGGTACTTTAAAAAAAAAAAAAAACCAAATTATTGGTAAAATAGCCAATTAGGATCTCCCTCCTTTTTTTCTTTTCTTGGAGCTTTTTGGAATAGGGATTCTTGGGAATTTCCACTGGGAATTATTCACGGAAAATGCTTTTTCTCCACCTGTACAAAATTCCTTGCTGAAGAAAATACGTCAGGAATAACTGGGGGGAAATGTAAAGTTAATTAAAAAAAGTATGACTGTGATTTCAAAGAGAAAATATGCTTCCACCACACAGAGAATGTATGAAAGGAATCATCCTTACCCCCCACCAAATTCTTTCACTTTGAGAGGCGTCCTTTTAACGTTAAAGTAATTAAGGGAAATGTTTTGCATGCATGCATTCTAGAAAGCCTGCTGGCTGACTTCTTGTTTCAGAGTCTCCTTTATCTCTTCTGCTCCTTCCTCCAGAACAGAAGTTGGGTGTTGTAAATGCACGTGACTTTTCAAGATGGCCTAGAATGAGTGAAAGGAAAGCCAGGGATGAGCTCTGCATTGTAAAACACATGGCACTTACATGAATTCTTCCTATGTGCACAAACTTGATCCTGTGGTAAATACTTCCTCTCAAGGCCTTATTTTTCTGACAGCCCATCTCTCGAACAGAACAAAAATGGCCGCCACAATACACCGTTGAAGGAATGCTTTCTTTTCCCTCAACCCCCCCACCTCCAAAGTACTTTAACCTCCCTCTGTTCTCCCTTTCAACTCCCTCCGAAAGGATAATAACTGGGGAAGAGCCAGTGAAAGGAACAGCTGGCAAGTTATACAAATGGTTTCAAGGAGGGGCCACCAAGGGAGCTGTACTGCACCCTCACAAAATGGAAGCTTGCAAAGAGATTTACCAAACACACTCTGGCAGATGGGCTTCCTGCACCCAATTACCACAGGCAGATGCATCTCTAAAAGCAACAGATTCACAAGTGTTCGCCGTTCAGGAATGACACTTCGGCTGTAATGGACCCAAAATATCTTTTTCAGCAACTGTCTTCTCAATCGCCCATACAGATGGAGTGCTAGTATTTCATGTACGTTGCTGGTTAAAGGACATTTGCATTTAATTGTGCTGAATGTTCATTTTCTCCAAGGAATGGAGCTTAACATATTCCTCTGAAAAATTCATCGGGAACTCTGTTTTCTTTCCATTGGAATGTTCCTCAAGTGGCACTGACTGAAACACTGCTAAATTTTGAGAATTAATCTAGGATCTCTAATCCATACATTTTCAGACTCCAGAATATTGTTATAAGTCACTCTCAGGCCTAATAAATAGCATGGAGGAGGGGTGTAAAAGTCAACTTCTAAGCAAGGCAAGGTAATCTGAACTATGCATAGGTCTTCTTTGTATACTAAGGCTTTCTTTCATGGAAATCCTTTCAACGTTACATTTCTGGCATGTAAAAAAAAAAACATTTCAGTGTTACATTTGCAAGTCACAGGAGTGATATATGAGAGCATTCCATACCAGGGAGAACACAGAGTTTGACTAGTCAGGTACTAATGTTTTGTTCACTCGCAACATGAACCATTGTATAGATGTCCCATTTCTGGCTCCTAGCCAGGTGATGAAGGGGAACCAATCATTACCTGCTTTCTATTATTATTATTATTATTATTATTATTATTATTATTATTATTATTATTATTTTATTTATATAGCGCCATCAATGTACATGGTGCTGTACAGAGTAAAACAGTAAATGGCAAGACCCTGCTGCATAGGCTTACATTCTAATAAAACCATAATAAAACAATAAGGAGGGGAAGAGAATGCAAACAGGCACAGGGTAGGGTAAACAGGCACTGGGTAGGGTAAAACTAACAGTATAAAGTTTTAAAATCAAGTTTTAAAAGCTTTAGGAAAAAGAAAAGTTTTTAGCTGAGCTTTAAAAGCTGCGGTTGAACTTGTAGTTCTCAAATGTTCTGGAAGAGCGTTCCAGGCATAAGGGGCAGCAGAAGAAAATGGACGAAGCCGGGCAAGGGAAGTAGAGACCCTTGGGCAGGCGAGAAACATGGCATCAGAGGAGCGAAGAGCACGAGCGGGGCAATAGTGTGAGATGAGAGAGGAGAGATAGGAAGGAGCTAGATAGTGAAAAGCTTTGTAGGTCAACAGGAGAAGTTTATATTGGATTCTGAAGTGAATCCTATAGAAACATAGAGCTGTAGGATTGCTTGCTGCTGCGTCTCATGTTTGGAGGATATCTGTGGCTGTTTCAAAATGCTCTGCATTGAAAAAAAGGTGTTGGGCGGCTTGGTTAGTTGGTGAGTGTGTGTTCTTAGAATTGCCACAGCTGTGGGTTCAACCCTCATGCAGGTTGGGAAAAGAGACCTGTATTTCTTTCTTGGCATGCTATACAATATGCCCACGGACACATTTCTTGTAGGGCTGTGCGCAGACCCCCCGATCCGCTTCGGGCCGATCCGCCTGTCCCCCGATCCACTCTGTAGAGTGAGATCCGGCTCTGCCGGACATGGACGCCACCGCTGCCAGGAAAGCCAACCCCCCTTACCTGTGTCCATCGTCACGGGCTTCAATTGAGGCCCCGGTTTGAAGCCGGAAGACTCCTTGGCCTTCACTTCTGGCTTCAACCAGGGCCTCAATCGAATCCTGCAATGGACACAGGTAAGCCTCCCTCCTCCCTGCCCCCTTACCTGGCTCCGCCGCTGCCATTGCTGCATGGACAGTGGCGCCAGGTAGGCCACCCCCTGCCCCCTTACCTGGGTCCATTGTGGTCCATCGCGGGCTTCAGTTGAGGCCCCGGCTTGAAGCCGGAAGAGGCCTCGGCCTTCACTTCTGGCTTCAACCGGGGCCTCAATTGAAGACCTCGATGGACACAGGTAAGCCTCCCTCCTCCCTGCCCCCTTACCTGGCTCTGCCGCTGCCACCGCTGCTGCCACATGGACAGTGGCACCAGGTAGGCCAACCCCCCCCCACTCCCTTACCTGCATCCGTCGCGGGCTTCAATTGAGGCCCTGGCTTCAAGCAGAAGAGAAGGCCGCGGACCACACCAGACTGTGATGGACACAGGAAAGCCTCCCTCCTCCCTGCCCCCTTACCTGGCTCCATCGCTGTTGCCACAGGGACTGCAGTGCCACCAGATGAGTACCCCTCTCCCCCAATTACCTGCATCCAGAGCTCCGGATTGAGGTGATCCTCTTCGCCTCAATCCGCAGCCCTCCCGACTCTCTTCACCTCCGCCTTTTCCGGAGGTGAATCAGGCCACATCGCTATTGCTTCTCTGACTCAAAGAGAAGCAGATCACAGCCCTAATTTCTTGGCACCTGCCAGGCTCCTCCGTTCCCCCACTCCTGATTTTTATTTCATTTCTTAAGATTTTTTTTTCCTGGTATGCTGAAAAGCAATGTTCTGCCCTCCACTGCCATCTTTATTTGGATCCAAAAGAGTGGTTTTAGAGCTCAGCCCCCACCTCCACTTTGTACATAGGTCCTTGGGCAAGTTCCTCCCTTTTTTTAGTGCCACCATTTTGCCTTCTGGGAAATGAGTGGTTTGTGACTGGCCATTCCCCCCCCCCCCCATGGCAGCAATTTTATGAGAGTGCCCATGAGACTCTCTCAACATTCCAAACGTGCCCACTGGCCTAAAAAGATTGAGGGCTCATGCCTTACATGTAGAAGGTCATGGCTTCAGTTTCTGGCATCTTCAATTTCAAAGATCTCTGGTAGCTAGTCTGAAAAAGAATTCTTCATGACAGATTCTGGAGAACTGCTGCCAGTCAGAGTTGACAGTATGGGGCTAAATAGATCAATGAGTCAACAGTACAACACAGGCCCCCTGTGGGGAGGAAAGGGGACCCTTCTTTTACCATAAAAGTCTTCAGTGCCAGGCAGGTTCTACACTACTGCTTTATAACGGCATTGACAACTGTTGGGGCCCATGACACATTCCATATACTGTTTGCAAACCGCTTTCAAAGTGTTATATCCTGTTTGGTGTAGATCTGGCCCTAGACACATATTGACACACACAGTTTGAGATTTGGATTGGGGCTGGATTGAGGCCGCCACTTCACAATAATTCTCTTGTCAATGTTGCCTGTGGTGTACATACATGTCATATCCTAGCTAAAGCTTATTTCATTTAACTGTATAAGGTTAGAAAAAGTACAAAACTTAAAAGACACTACACACTTGTCACTCTTCTGCTCCCTGGAAAGCATTGCTTACTGGGATCCATATTAAAATAAATCTTTAGTATGGGTTAGTGTAGAAGCGTGCCAAGTTTTATACTTTTAACCCAAAGCGCACAGTTTTAGGCTTAGCTGTTCTACTAACAAAAGTAAGGAGGGTATCTTGATTCCCATGAAGAAAGATTGTTCACCTTTGAACTCCTCTATGAAGAATTGCTTGCAATTTGCATCCCAACTTATACTGACCCCAAACATCTACAATCAACATTTCTTGTTCCATCCAACAGAATAGGCAATTAGCTCTAATCTAAGTCTGAAAAGGCCACGTCTCAAGTCTGTTCCAGAAGCCATTCGCACTTCAGTGACCTCTGATCACTACTGTCAAAGAGGTTAGAAAATTAGCTGTTCCATACTCTTGCTAAAAATGGCCCAGTGGGATATGATTTTCAGGGCTTCTGGGACACGAGATAGTACTTCACCAAATACTGACTGTCTCTTTCATGGAACTGTAATTAAAATGTTGTCACCGAGAGAAAACAGAAAAGGCTGTTAAAATTTGGACTGTTTTCTAAGGCTACAACCCTCAGAAGACGTCTGCAGGCAGTTTCAGGCTGCCTTGGGTGGTGGATGCTGGGATTGGAGGTGAGTTGTGGCATGGGGTTGGAGGACAGGTCTGGGAATGCCATGCAGCCTGCCTGCCACCCCCTAAGCTCACCTGCTGCCCTCAGATACAGGGGAGGATGCTGTCCAATCATTAGTGTGGAATTAAGATTCAGCAGCCAGTTTGGTCAGATCTTGTACATGGAATGAGAGGGGGTGGCATCTTACCCAGGGCCGGTGCTACCATAGAGGCCACTCAGGTGGCCGCCTACAGCGCCAAAGTAAGGGGGCGCCGAACGCCGCATCCAGAAGCCGCTCTCCCACAGCTGCTCTGAGAGGGCGGTTTCTGGGCATGCCGTTCCAAAGCCACCTGCCCGCCCCAGCATCCTGGCTTCTCTTCGGCACCCACCCAGCTGAAGCGAAGCCATGCCCACCCCACACTCCAGGCTTCACTTCGGCTGGGTGGGTGCCAAAGAGAAGCCAGAACGCTGGGGTAGGGGGGCGGGCGGGCGGGCGGCTTCAGAACGGCGCGCCCAGAAGTCACTCTCCCAGAGCGGCTTCCAGCTGGGCGCGCTGTTCCGAAGCCGCCCCCTGCCCCCTCACCCCAGCATCCTGGCTTCGCTTAGGCTGGGCGGACAAGATGATGCCCCACGCCCAGGTACGCTGGGGTGGGGGTGGGTGGGTGAAAGCAGCTCACCTGCCTAGGGTGCAAAATAGTCTGGCACTGGCCCTGATCTTACCCTTTGCCTCAGGCAACAAAATGCCTTGGGCTGGCCTGCACTCACACTAGAAAAAGCTCTTGCAAGCTTCCGCAAGATCTCCGGACACTGTAATATTTTCAGTGGGCTGCCGTGGGAAGGAGAGGGCAGGGAACTCCAGTTCTGTCAGCACAGCCGATCTGGTGTAGATCTGGATCCAACCCAGGATGGGCTGTTATTTTAAAGTTCAGTTCAGTTCTTTATTGTGTCTTAGCAAATTGCCATTAGACACAAACACAGAATAAAACACTATACAATTTAAAACTCCACCAACAGACCATTAAGAGTGGAATAGTTTTCCATACCATTTTTAGACATCGTGGCATGTATTTGTAGAGCATTGACAAGGAATTTGGAAGTTCTAAAGGATACATACTTCTCAGCATCAGACCTTAACAACGGATGGCCTTTCCCTTGAATGATCTTAACGACGGATAAATGCATTTGGTTCTGAGATCATTCTAAATAGAGCATTCTAGCAGTTCATGAATAGTATCTTCAGTTGATACAGAATGGCAACTGCATACTCTATCCTTCTTAGGAACCCCCTTGTGCCGACCCACCCACTCTGCCAATGGAAGAACAAATGTTTTTTAGATAATTAAAAAGAAAGAAAAGGAAGAAACTTCTCAGTGGCAAAGCACATGGAGAAGGAATGGAGTGTGCTGGAATGAGAGGGATGATGATGAAAACACGCAAAGCACAAATCTTTAATGAATAGATACAATTGTGAGCAGCTGCGAAGACGGGTTCCAAGTATGCTGGGCCTTGATGCAGTTCTTGTTTAGCAGTGGAAATTGATGAGGGGTGGCAGGTCAGCACCAGGTCATTGGCCTGTGCCAGTCGGCAACCGTACAACTACACAGTGCTGACCTCACCACGCCAACCCCCTCTTGCTCAGGGGGTCAGCTGTTTACTATTTACCAAAGCCCCTCACTGGCTACCACTTCTGTACTTTAGACTGAGCAAATACCCACCCACCAACTAACGCATGCACGCACGCACGCACGCACGCACGCACGCACACGCATCATAGCCACCCCGTCCTCAAATCTCTTTTTCCCCTCAAATCCTATGCTTCCTATAGCTATCCTTTTGCATCCTGCAATGGATGCTTTAATCCAATCATATCTCCTTTGGGATGATTAAGCTCTCCTTGAGCTCTGTGAGCATTCTGCCATAGGATTAAATGAGAGCTGTATGCAGCCTTTGGTTTATAATCCTGAGACTAGGAATGCTGGCCTGCAAAATGATGCATTTTTTCCTAGAAGATCCCAGAGGACTGTGAAATAAGAGGTTTGCTTTAAGACAAAAAAAAACCCCAAACCCTTTGCTATAATCCAACAATGAATTGCAGTCTTTTTGCCATTTCTTAGACACCCTAGGAACCCAGAAATAGGCTTTTGATTTCATATGAGCCTCAAAAGGAATGGTGTGTAAAGACTAGCAGCCTTTTAAGTTGACAAATGAGGGCTCCTTCATTCATTACATTATTTATATTTATTTATTCCATTTTTATACTACCCAATAGCTGAGGCTCTCTAGGCCGTGTACAATTATAACCATAAAATACAACAAGTATCCCAATAAATTTAAAATGTTAAAACTTAAGGTGTTTACAAATTATTCTTAAATCATAAGGTGGGAATGTGATGAACATGATTGCAAACACATGCATCATATAGGTACACCAGGGAAATCCCTCTCGAGTGGCAATCTTGGATTCACCTCTGCTTAATGCAGCCTTCTCCAACCAGGGGCCCTCCAGATGTGTTGGACTAAAACTCCCACCATTCCCCAGCCAGCATACATCTGGAGGGCACCCAGTTGGAGACAGCTACCCCTAATGTGTGAAATGCCCCCGAGATGGTGGCCTTTCTGACTTTTTGCAAGTGAGCAGTCCCAATTCTCAAGTGGTTTGTGTGAACTGGGTGATCACTGATAAGGCCACAGAAGGTACAAGGTTCCTAGCAGCTGGAGAAATGTTGCTCTGATAAGGAAAATGGCTGCTAGTCATATTCCTGCTTTCCAGATCCACCACATTATGTCCTCCATCCAAGTGTGTGACACGATAGCTCAGGACAGCTTGTGTGGAAGGAGGGACAAATTAGAGCTTTGTGCAAGTGCCCTCTGGAAATTCTCTACCCTATTTGTGGGCAGACAAATTGGGGGTACAGTTTCACCAGGAGAAATTCTCCAATAGTTTCTCACAGACAGGGCTCGTCATTGGCAAAGGTTGTGCCACAGTTCCTTCCTTCCTTCCTTCCTTCCTTCCTTCCTTCCTTCCTTCCTTCGGTTCTTTTGTGCTGTCACTGCAAGTGGCAACAGCATCAACTGTGCTTGCCTCATTTTGCATCCCCCACAGTACAGGTGTGAGGAGGGCAGTGTTGTGTCTACCTGGGACTGTGGGAATCATAGAATCATAGAATAGCAGAGTTGGAAGGGGCCTACAAGGCCATAGAGTCCAATGCTGTGGACGTCATATATCTTGACTTCAGCAAAGCTTTTGACAAAGTACCACATGACATTCTGATTAACAAACTAGCTAAAAGTGGGCTAGATGGAACAACTATTAGGTGGATCCACAGCTGGCTACAGAATCGGACTCAAAGAGTACTTATCAATGGAACCTTCTCAAACTGGGGAGAGGCAACGAGTGGGGTACCGCAGGGCTCAGTCCTGGGCCCAGTGCTCTTCAACATTGTTATTAATGATTTGGACGAGGAGGTGCAGGGAACGCTGATCAAATTTGCAGATGACACAAAATTGGGTGGGATAGCTAATACCCTGGAAGACAGAAACAAACTTCAAAGTGATCTTGATTGGCTGGAGTGCTGGGCTGAAAACAACAGAATGAAATTTAATAGGGATAAATGCCAAGTTCTACATCTAGGAAATAGAAACCAAATGCACCGTTAGAAGATGGGGGACACTTGGCTCAGCAATACTACAAACGAGAAGGATCTTGGAATTGTTGTAGATCACAAGCTGAATATGAGCCAACAGTGTGATATGGCTGCAAGAAAGGCAAATGCTATTTTGGGCTGCATTAATAGAAGTATAGCTTCCAAATCACGTGAGGTACTGGTTCCTCTCTATTCGGCCCTGGTTAGGCCTCATCTAGAGTATTGCATCCAGTTCTGGGCTTCACAATTCAAGAAGGATGCAGACAAGCTGGGGCGTGTTCAGAGGAGGGCAACCAGGATGATCAGTGGTCTGGAAACAAAGCCCTATGAAGAGAGACTGAAAGAACTGGGCATGTTTAGCCTGAAGAAGAGAAGATTGAGGGGAGACATGATAACACTCTTCAAATACTTAAAAGGTTGTCACACAGAGGAGAGCCAGGATCTCTTCTCTATCCTCCCAGAGTGCAGGACATGGAATAATGAGCTCAAGTTAAAGGAAGCCAAATTCCAGCTGGACATCAGTAAAAACATCCTCACTGTTAGAGCAGTACGACAATGGAACCAGTTACCTAGGGAGGTTGTGGGCTCTCCCACACTAGAGGCCTTCAAGAGGCAGCTGGACAGCCATCTGTCAGGGATGCTTTAGCGTGGATTCCTGCATTGAGCAGGGGGTTGGACTCGATGGCCTCGTAGGCCCCTTCCAACTCTGCTATTCTATGATTCTATGGGACAAAATCTGTCTTCCAATTTCCTGAAAGTTTTCTCTTCCCATGAAAGAAGCTTCCATTGCTCTGCCTCATTCTCAGGGTGTTTTATTATGTATTTTTGTGGTGTTCAGGGACTCTGTGAGGAGCAAACCACTGTGAGGAGGCCGAGGGTGTTGTGCGTGTGTTTTCTTTCCATTTCACAACTCTCCTGTGCTTCCTGATCTGAAAAAGTCCTATGGGAGGAATTAACTTTGTGAGGTCTTCCTCTGGGCTTTACTTGAAGTGCACAAACCTGAGTAGGCTGCCAACTGCCAGAGAGACGAGTGTACAATGAAAGTAAGGTAAATACAAGAAATCCAGACCCAACCCATGAGAACTTCTCTGGAATTTTCTTCACCATTGACTTCCTTTTCGGAAGCCATTTCTTTTCTATCAAATTGAAAGAGAATGGCTGAAAAAAACATGGGAGAAATGTTTGGCATAGCACTAGAAAAAGATTATTTTAAATAACCCTTTGATTCTAGTGACAGAGACATTAACAGGAAAGCTTTCAGACACCAGACATATTCATTTTCCAACTGGGCTTTCATCCATGTTTTATGTGTTAATATGAAAACATTAGAAAAATATCATGAACATGGTAGAGGTTTATAAAACCATGAATGGTATGGAGAAAGTGGAGAGGGGGTCAGGGTTACCCAGCAAAGACCAGTAGGATCAGGACTAACAAAAGAAGTATTTCCTCAAATTATGAGTAATTAACTGACAGAATTCATTCCCATAAAAAGTAGTAATAATAGCCATCAGCTTAGAGGGCTTTAAAAAAATCAGGACAATTAATGGGAGAGACATTTGTAAACAGCTATTAGCCTTCTTAACTAGATGGAACCTCCATATTCAAAGGCAGTATACCTTGGAATGCCAGATACTGGAATCAAGCAAGAAAGGAAGGGCATCAGCTCTGCACCCTACTTATGGTCATCCAGAGATATTGGACTGGTTGCCATTTGGAACAGAACATTGAACTCCATGGTTCTTTGTCTGACCCAGCGAGGGACTTCTGATGCTCTCATGAATTGTTTAATATTGTAACCAGAATGGTCAAACGACACATCACGTTCATTCAACAGTATTGTAGCTGACGGCTCTACTTGTTTTCTAGAGTAAGTATATGTGGCCTCAATTTGGATCAGGGGCACTGTGTCCTGGGAGTGGAGGATTAAACCTTCCCCACAGTTGTTAGCTTTCCAAAATTCCACCCACACAATGGCATTCCCCCCTCCTCTTTTTTCAACCCTTGCACAGAAGGAAGGGGCTTTGGGGGGGGGGGGGTGTTGTGGTAGTCCCAAACCAAATTGCAGCAATGTGCACTTACTCTGGAGCAGCACTGCACAACTTTGGGAGGTTCAAAGGCCATTTTTGCCCCCTGGACTGTGCCCGCACAGACCCCCCCCCTCCCACCTTACTTCATGGGTACTGTGGCATTACCCCACAATTGAGTATCCTGTATGCGTCTGGTTTAGTATATCTGGTGAGTATGGAATGTTAGAACTGAGAGGGTGTGGTTTGTGATGTAATAAGTAGGAGTGACTGAGGGGAGGAGCAGTAGGTTAAGTTAGTGTGTGGGGTTGTTGTTGGTGGTGTTTGGGAGTGGAGGTTGGAATTGTTTGTGGAGTGAGAGGAAATTAATTGCTAAGGACTTAAGACTGGTGTGGAGAGAGAGAGAGGTGGTTGGTGCGTGGAGAGTTTGGTTAGGCAGGATTGGAAGCATTATATTTTCATTTAAAGCTTTTAACATGACAATAAACTTATTATTATTTTGTTAGCTACTAAATACCACGTGTCAGCTTGGCATTATTTACCTGCCTCACAGTTATCAAACACCCACACCAGAATATACCCACAGTACGTTTAAAAACAGATCCTATATTTAACCTGTTTCCCTCATAGATAGGGGAAAGATTCTGTTTAACCCTCAAGTTTTCAAGTGGTGATGCTTGGCCTGAGAAGGATTTATGCGGTGGGCCTAGTATTGGTGTATTGTCTCAGGTACCTCCAAAAATATGTATATTTTTAAAAGGGCATCCACAGTGTAGCTGTTACAGAGCACTAAAAGAGTCAAAATAAGCTAGCCAATCAGCTATTTTTGACCTTTTGGGTGCTCTGCAGCCACTATAGATGCCTCCCCCCCCCGCATTTTTATTTTAAAAAACTAAATATGTCGAAGGTGACACAGAGGGCAGCAGGGTCAACTAAATGAGTCAACTAGATGCTACATAATTAACGTAGCATGTAGTTTGACCCTTAGATTGTTTCCCAACAACTGGTTCCTAGTATTACCAGTTGAAAGATGTTCTGCAACTGTTCCCCATTTTCCCCATCCTAATGGATTTGCTGTTTTAGAGGGGGGAAGGAGGTAGTAGGAAATCACATGAGGATTACAAGTGGGAAATGACATTGTCTGATCCCTTTTAAAATTCTGTGAATTCAGCAGGGTGATGGCACAATAAAAGCCTCACCTGGAAGCATCCTTAACCACGTGCTCTTTCCAAAGCCTCTACATGTGTGTCATGTTTATTATGGATACATTTCTTGATCCTTGAGGGGATCTACACTAGTCAAGTTAGAACACGTCTTACCATTTTTAAGTGTGCGTTTGGTAGTATTTCGCCACATGGCGTTCAGTTTGTGACGTTTTATTGTTGTCTGTTCTCCGGTTTTTATTTTGAACTCTGAAATAAGTCGTTCTATTTGGTATGATGTGGCCGATTTCATCGTACTAAATGTATTTCCTGTAGTTCTTAATTAGCCAATCACATTCCTGGGGGGCATGTTTATGTAATTTCCGCACCCAAAGTTGGAGCCGTTTTTTCTTTCAAGCCTCTTTTTTGCAGACTTTTTTTAGTTTCACTTTTGGGAGGCTGCTTGCTTGATTGTTTGTAAGTGGAGGATTCTCAGAGAGAAGAGGAAGTGGGAGGGGAAATTGGTAGCCGGGGGTGCGGGGGGGAGAACAAACGGATTTCTTTTCTTAGTGTGGCCAAAAGGAATGGATTCCCACGGAAAGAGAAAAGTAAGTAAACGTTTTAAAAACTGCTACGTTTTAAATCGTTCAAAAACAAAATGTTCAAAAACAATGACTGTAAAAACAACATTTCATATACTAGTGTAGACCCCCTCCTTGTCATCACTCTGGAAGCCCCTTAGCTACTTGCAAGCTAGTCCATTGGTACTAGGGCTCTCTGCAATGAAGAACCGGGGTGGGGTGGAGCTTAAGCTATTACAATACACCAATCTGTGTTTACCTTTCATTGCCTCACCGTGGCTACCTCATATTTCTAACAGTTCCACAACCCTTGGGACACTGCAAGGTACACTTTTGCATCTTTAAATGCAGACCAGTGTTTTGTTTTTATTTCTTCTCCCAAAAGAGAAAGTCTTTAGTTTTAAGACCTAATTTAACATAAAACGTCTTTAGCATCAGAATTTAATAGACCCAGTAAACCACCAATTTGCTGTAATAATATTCTATGCTAGTTAGTAAAATTGTCAAAACATGAAGCAGTGCAGTGGTGGTACGGTTCCCACAGAATATGCCTGATAACAAAGGTTGGCTGGTAAAAAAAACCCACCTCAAGTTTGGTTAATGATTTTTCAAAGAAGAAGGCATACTGGAATTTCCACCCATTGTGCATGAGGTATTGTAATTTGGAGGACTCTCCATGTCCCGTTACAAATGTGAGCATGCTCTTCTGGGGGCCTTGCTAGACCTGCCGGCTTACGGCGGCAGGGAGGCGGGGCCGAGGCACGCTGAAGTTAGCGCGCCTCCCCCAGGCTACCACACACACGACGCGCAGGGACGTCGCGTCCCTGTGGCGTCCGCCATTTTTTAAAAAATTTTAAAGGGCCCGGGTGCGGCCCGAAGACTCCGGAGAGGTAAGTGGGGTTTTTTTTGTTTTTGTTTTACCGGGGGGGGGGGGGGGCGAAGGCTGGGAGGGTGGGTGCCAGGGTGGGTGGCACACCCGCCCTCCCCCCGTGCCACCCACCCTGGCACCCACCCTCCCAGCCTTCGCCCCCCCCCCCCCCGCCGATGGGCACAGCGCTACTATAGGCGCTGTGCCAGGTCCGCAGCTTTTCGTGGCTCCTCGCGAGTAAGCGAGGAGCCGCAAAAAGCTGCGGAAGTGCCTAGACGTTCCCCAGCTCCGGCCTGAGGCCGGAGCTGGGGAAAAGGCGCGCCATAAGCGAATTCGCTTATGGCGCGTTGGAGGAGGCCTCAGCGCGGCCTGTCTCCGGATTCCCCTGTGCGTCATCTGGACGCACAGCAGGGAAGCTGGGACAGAAGGCGCGCTAAGGCCTCGTCTAGGAAGGCCCTGGATCTCATGTCATTAAAATGATACATTTCCTCTAATTAAGAATCTGAATTCCGTTGCTGAGGAGGAATCTTGGTTAAAGGCGGCTGTGAAAAATGGATCCCGTGTGTGCAAAACCAGGAAATAAATAGCCTGAAATAGTTATTAACTTCAAATATGTTATAAGAACTAAATAAAAAGTTGTACTGCATTTACATAGAAAGCAACATCAGAATTTCTGGGAAATAGGAACATTGGATGATGAAAGAAAAGCAAATCTGTAAAGCATTCTAAATTCCTTTTTGGAGGTATTTAGCTTGGAGCTGCTTAGTAAAGTCCATTAACTGCCTGGCTTTTAAATGCCTTAAAATAATGGCACTTTCTGGCTTGGGTTGTCCATAATCTTTCTCTCTTGCCCACGGAATTGCCCTTTATTAAGATATTTATATTAGGAGTTTAGATTTAAGTAGCTTAAATGATCATGTGCGAAGGAGTGGACTTGTATTTTAAAGACCAAGACAATTGTTAAATTGGAGCACTTTTGCTCATCAGTTCCTGTCAGTTATGGAGGAACAATATGTGGTGAATTTGTTATGGGCAGATTGCTGGCTAGTTGGGTTTAGATTTACAGAGCCCTTAATCTGCACAGGGAGGGGGGACCCATTAAGAAGGTCCACCCCCAGAGCAAGATGGATCTGAATAGTGAGGGCTTCAGAATCTCCTTTCCTGATTGGTTGGAGAGGGACCAGCCACCTCAGCTGCATGTCCACCAATACATATATGAAAAGATACAGCCTATCTTTTCATATATAAAAGTCTGAGGCAAAGGGCAGAGTTTAGGGTGAGTGTGTGTGTGTGTGTGTGTGAGAGAGAGAGAGAGAGAGAGAGAAGGATAAGAGAGAAAATTACAGAAAAAGTTCAGAATCCTAGAAGAAGTAGAAAAACTGCTGGATCTGGAGGACTGGGAGAGAAAGCTGGAGGTCTGACAATAAGATATTGCTCTGAAGAAACCTGATTAAATAGGGACACAGTCTAGTTAGGTTAGCGCCTGGTTATTTTATTACCCTACTAGCAAAAAAGCCCATCATACGACAGGTGTAGAGGAGCAGTCTGGTGAGGAGGTTAGTGGGTTTTGGCCCCTCTGCGAAGCCGGAATCTCCTGGCAGTTATCTTTCTTGGAACTTGGAACTTCCGTAGAAGGCCGCAGTTCTGAGAAATGTCCCTAGATGGCGCCAGAGGGCAAAAACTATTTCTCAGAACTTGAAACTTCCGTAGAAGGCCGCAGTTCCGAGAAACATCCCTAGTTGGCGCCAGAGGACAAAAACTATTTCTCGGAATTTGGAACTTCCATAGAAGGCCGCAGTTCCGAGACACGTTCCTAGATGGCGCCAGAGGGCAAAAACTATTTCTCAGAACTTGGAACTTCCATAGAAGGCCACAGTTCCGAGGAACGTCCCTAGATGGCGCCAGAGGGCAAAAACTATAACTGGCTTGGAGGAGCAGTCTGGGCTTTTATATAGATTGCTCATAAGGGTTTTTGAGTGTTGTATGTGTGTACCGATTTAGAGATTAAAAACTTTTTCCTATTAACATGTGTAACATTAGTCCCAGAGATTGTCAGGTAAAAGTTTAGGTAAATACAACCCTGAGATCCTCAGATACTATGGGGAGATGAGTCTTCGCTTGCCTGTTTCTGTTGCCCACCAACCATACCTTGAGTCACAGTCAAGGAGGCTTTGACATTGTAGTTCTACAGAGAAGGCTAAGGATCTTCAACTCTGTTCTTATCATCTTCTTCTTCTTCTTCTTCTTCTTATTATTATTATTATTATTATTATTATTATTATATTTATTTGTATCCCGCCTTTTGCCCAATGCTGGGCCTCAAGGCGGCCTTACAAAGTTTAAAATATACATGGGGGGGGGGGAGGGAAACAAAACCATAAACAATTAAAAAATACACAACAAAATTATAAAACATTAAACATAGATGGAGGGCTGGATTATTCTCCAAAGGCCTGCTGGAACAAAAAAGTTTTAGCCTGCTTCCGAAAGCCCATCAAGGAGGGAGCCAGCCTAGCTTCCCCAGGAAGAGAGTTCCAGAGCACCGGAGCAGCCACCGAGAAGGTCCTCTCCCATGTTCCCACCAAGCGTGCCTGTGAAGAAGGTGGGACTAAAAGAAGGGCCTCTCCAGAAGATCTCAAAGCACGGGCAGGCTCATAAGGGAGAATACGTTCTTTCAAATAACCTGGACCCGAACCATATAGAGCTTTATAGGTCATAACCAGCACTTTGAATTGTGCCCGGAAACAGACTGGAAGCCAGTGGAGCTGTTTTAACAGGGGAGTTGTGTGCTCCCTGTAACCAGCCCCGGTCAACAATCTGGCTGCAGCTCTTTGAACCAGCTGGAGTTTCCGAACACTCTTCAAAGGCAGCCCCACGTAGAGCGCGTTACAGTAATCTTCTCTAAACTACCATTCTTGTGCTTCTTTGGAGGATGCTGTGTCAGCTGGACCAGTTTTAAACTGGCTTAAATTTGTCTGTGATATATTCTGTGCATTTAATTTGGATTTCAATAGACCTGAACTGAAATGACATGTTGTCATTTTTTAAATAAATAAAAATAAATCAATGTTTGCTCCTACGTTCCAGGAACTAAGAGGTGACTAGGGATGGTTGAACGAGTGATCTTTGAACTTGTTGAGGCTCTTCTTTTCCAACCCCGATGCTCGATTTATCTGTTTCTCACTCACAACGCTGAGCAGGTGGAGGGCGGGGTTGAACACGAGAAGTGTGAATTTTCACCCGATAACGTGTGAAAATGTGTCCTTTTTGGAAAAGGTGCATGTTAAAGTGTGAAATTCTCAAAAAGGGCACACTTTGCGAATGTGATCACAAGCCCAAGACTGTGTAAGCGTTTTCCGAAAATCGCAATCACATTCAGAATTGCAAGTGGAGCATTGACATCAAATTCTGGTACATCCTAAAGGTGACATTATCTAGAACAGATATTGGCAATTGGTGTGCGTCTGTCCCCCGAAGAGTCTTCTTCTGAGGAGGAATGTGGCTTACCTGAACTTGTGGACTCCCCTTCCCCTGAAGATATTCCAGAGGTAGCGTTGCAGGAGGACAGTGGACATGCAGCTGAGGAGGAGGCTCGTCCTTCTGGAGTGCCTGATAGGAGCCTCCCTACTCCATTGCCTGCCAAGGATGAGTTGGAACGCTGAGCCAGATATGTCAAGACCATGCAGCCCCCAGGAGTGACGAAGCATGAAGCACAGGCAGAGGACTCGGTCCCTATGGAAAAGTGCCCGGTCACAAACAAGGAGTTCAGCTCTGTGGAAGACTCCCTTTTATAGTCAGCTTCACTGGAAAGCTCGCTAATGAGTTTCAGCTAGAAGGTGGGCATCCCTAACAAGCAGGAGTCAGAACGGGGGGAAAGGAGCTCCCTCCCAGCCCTACTTCAGGAGAGCTTTCAGTTTGCAGAATTTGCCCTGTATCCATGATGACTAGGGATGTGCTCCGCTTCTAATCGGACCGGAGAAGCAGTAGCAGAGCGGGGGGCTTCGCCTGCCCTTAAGGCGGAGGCGAAGAGGATTGGGGGGCCGGCGGAGCGTGGCGAAGAGGATCGAGGTGAAGGCGGATCCTTCGCCTCGATCCGGAGCTCCGCTGGAAAGGTAAGTGGGGTTTACCGGGCCCTGCCGCTGTCGCTGTCGCCCATGTGGCGACGGCAGCAGGGCCCGGTAACGCCCCCCGCCCTCCTCTCCCTTACCTGCCTCCGTCCACGGTCCGTCAGCGTCTCCAATTGAGCCCGTGGTTCCAGCAGGAAGTCTGGGCCGCACTTGCGGCCCAGACTTCCTGGTGGAACCACGGGCTCAATTGAAGACGGTGACGGACCGCGGCCGGAGGCAGGTAAGGTCCCCTCCCCCTTGGTCCCTTACCGGGCTCTGCCGCCGTCGCCGCATGGGCGGCGATGGCGGCAGGGCCCGGTAACCCCCCCCGCCCTCCTCTCCCTTACCTGCCTCCGTCCGCGGTCCGTCAGCATCTCCAATTGAGCCCTTGGTTCCAGCAGGAAGTCTGGGCCGCACTTGCGGCCCAGACTTCCTGGTGGAACCATGGGCTCAATTGAAGACGGCGACGGACCACGGACGGAGGCAGGTAAGGCCTCCCTCCTCCTTACCGGGCTCTGCCGCCGTCGCCGCATGGGCGGCGACGGCGGCAGGGCCCGGTAACCCCCCCTATGGGGGGGGACCGGAGCTCCAATCCGGATCCGGAGCTCCGAGCGGAGCGGAGTGGGCACAGGCGGAGTGGGGGCGGGGCGGAGCGGGCCGATCCGAAATTGGCGGATCTTAAAGTGAAGCGGAGTGGGGGGTCCGTGCACACCCCTAATGAGGACTACAGATTTGGGAGCCTTTTGTTTTTAAAAAAAATCAAAGCTAGGATTCTCACAATATCTGTTCTCGAGACAAGTCCAACTACCTACAACTAGATGTCCAAGCAACTGACAAACCTCAACAGACAATCTTAGGCTTCCAGTGATGCTTACTCTTCCCTCTAACTTCCCTCCCGAAAAACTGTTTGACCTGTTTCGAGTGTCCCCAAATTCCTTTTGGGGTATGGAGGCAAGTCTAGGAGTCTGAGTAATCCTCCGTGTGCGTCATCCTGACCTACTTAGTCTGTGGAGTATGTTTCAGAGTCCATAATCTTAATGTTGCAACTAAGAATGTAGTGCCTGAATTTGCTTTGCTTTCCCCCCTCCTCCCTCCCCGTCCCCTTTCCTTTTGTGTCATGTTTTTTTTTTTTTAGATTGTAAGCCTGTGGGCAGGGACTGTCAAGAAATGTTTTTGTAAGCCGCCTTGAGAGCCTTTTTGGCTGAAGGGCGGGATAAAAATGCATAAATAAATAAATAAATAAATAAATAAATAAATAAATAAATAAACGTCCTGGCTCCAGCTACTATAAAGCAAGGAGCTGAGCTTCTCTGCTTAACACAATGTCTTGGTGTGCTTCCGATGTTCCTGTGTGTTCACCGATCCAGACCTTCTGCCTTGTAAACTGGGCGATCATCAACCCTTCGACTGATCTTCACTTTGACTTTGCTTAGCCCTTGTTTGGATCCTATACTCAGAACTTTGCCTGGCGTGACTTCGGGACTGTTTTCTGGGCAACTCTTTATCAGTCAGCTGTGAGTAAAAGTAGCCTTGAAGAGGCCATTTGTCATTAATACTTCTGCTGGCAGGGCTCCCAGCCTAAATAAATGGACTGTGTTTGAAAAGGTTCGCTGAGATAGGACATTGTGGCCCTCAGTACGCTTTGACCTACAATTCCTGTCATCCTTCACCATGCTGGTAAGAACTGGTTGGAGTTGTAGGCCAAAATATCTGGAGGGCCACAAGTTGCCTACTTCCCTGCTCTGGCTCATTCAGAATTTTGCTGAAAATGGTATTTCTGGCATCACCGTTTCAACAAGCCTTTTGCAAAGAGATCTCCTGCATCTTCCAGGGAAGCTCTCTGCATAGTTAAGAGAGGCGGTTTGCCCTTCAAGGAGTAATGGGCAGGAAACAGAAATTCCGAGAGCCCTGGAATACTTGGGTAAGAAGCAGCTGCTGCAAAAGCAGACATGTCGAGAGTCTGTAGTAGAGACCCTGTAGTAGAGATCCCTTTACTGCCCTACTTACAGCCTCCAGTCCTGTTCCTCTGGGTTTCCACATGCAGACGCCTTCACTGGAGGTCGAACAAAGCATGACATCATTGAAGGAATACATTGGACAGTGACTGAGCCATTTCAATGCTGAACAGTTGAATCAGACAGTGCAAACTCTACAACAGGCGAGCTGAAATCTGATGTCAGTATAATATAATATGCAATCAAGGTGCCCAGAGAACGGTAATTATTTCTGGAAAGTGGCTTTACTTTCGAGTGGTAAGTGTGCTTATAATTGCAGCCTTAATACTGCAATCCAAAGTGTACTTAGCTAGAAGTAAATCTCCTGGAAATCGATGGGATACACTTCTGAGGAAACGTGGCTAGGATTAGGCTGATAATCATCACTCTGTTTCTATTCTTCGCATCCCTCCTTTCCTTTCTTTTCTTTTTTGTGTGAGGGAGGGCACGTACACTTATTTTTTCTCTCCCATGTTTGTTCAGAACACCCCGTCATTTCCCAACCTGATGCCCTCTGGATAGTTTGAATCGCAACTTCAGGTATTCCTGACTGTTTCCCATGCTGGTTGGGGCTGATGGGAGCTGAAGTCCAAAACATCTGGAGGGCGCCAGGTTGGGGAAAGCTGATTTACAAAAATAATGAGAGACTGAAAAACACTGGCCTTAGTTTGGGTGGAAGTTTACTGGAGCCTAGTTGCCCATCAGTTTTACATGGTATCATTCTAATTATTTTGGAAGTGTTCATTTCTCTATGTGAAGCATACATTTTAATGTGAAAGCTTGTGTCCAATTTACTATATTATTTATTATAAAATGTTTGCCCTGGCCTGAACAATGATTTTTCTTACAAATATCAAGCACCTGTCTAAAAAAAAAGATTGAGAGAGGGACACCTGTTATATGTCTCTCATGACTTCTCTAAAGATAAGGGTATTTTTACGGCTGCTTGTGGGCCCAACTTTAACTGTCAAGGTGTCCTGGAAATTCCTTAATTTCTTTGGGATGTGCTTTGAGCCCTGGTTCTAAGATTTTTCTGATAAACATAATACATGCCAATGTTCTAGCTCATCTTGAAGTATCTGAAGAATTGTTGTACCCCTGCATGTGAGGGAATTCATCAGTTTTGTAAATATAATATCATAATAAATGTTGTTAGTGCAATGTCTGTCTATGCATGCATTTAGATAAATCTCAGGACCTCCCCATTCTTCTAGGTTCCCATTTTGCTTTGTTTATGCTTGCATTATCTCTCATTTGTAAAACACCCCCACCCCCACTAAATTCTTGTCACCTTACTCAGACCTGCCGCTATCTTGGGCTTTCTCATCATGCTTGCGTGTTAATAGCTGAGAGACTAGGAAAAAGGCAGTAGACAGTAGAGGACCTTGTAATGTGATAGCTTGAATGCAGACACAGTGGGCACACAGACTTCAGAAGATTAAGAATGGTAATTAGACATTCTGATGCCACTGTTCACTAGGAACTCACGGAGAGAGCTTAAATACACAGATTAATGTATAAGGTGAGAAAATAATTAAGTTGAGCCAAGTGTTTCACCATTCCTGCAATGAGCAGGGAGTTGGACTCAATGGCCTTGTTTGCCCCTTCTAACTCTACTAATTCTATTCTATAACACCGTCTTTGATATCAGGCTATGAGATCAACCCCCTATTTTGAATTCTAGGGGTACAGCAAGAGTGAGACAACATCCCCAGTACCAAAGTGGGCATCCACTGTTTGCTACCAAATATGTAGCCCTTTCAGATTTTCAAAGTGCTTCACATGCATTTTCATTTCTTGTAATATTTCCAGCAACCCAGTGAGGTCAGCTGGTATTATTAACCCCATGTTGCAGATGTAGGTGATGGGAGAAGCTATGACACTGTGGCTTGCTTAAGATTACTGCAATGCATTATACATGAAGCTGTCTTTGAAAATGGTCCAGAAACTTCAACTGGTACAAAACAGAGCAGCACGGTTACTAACAGGGACTGGCCGATGAGACCACATCACACCAGTCCTTTTCCAGCTTCATTGGCTGCCAGTCCAGGTCCGGGCCCGATTCAAAGTGCTGGTATTAACTTTTAAAGCCCTAAACGGCTTGGGGCCAGGCTATCTGAAGGAACGCCTCCACCCATATGTACCTGCCCGGACCCTAAGGTCATCCTCAGGGGTCCTTCTCCGCGAGCCCCTGCCAAAGGAAGTGAGGCAGGTGGCTACCAGGAGGAGGGCCTTCTCTGCTGTGGCACTCCGGCTGTGGAATGAGCTCCCTAAGGAGGTTCTCTTGGCACCTACATTATATGCTTTTAGACGCCAGGTGAAGACCTTTTTATTCTCCCAGCATTTTAACAGTCTATAAATAAATTTTAACTTGGTGTTTTAAAGTTGTAATTTTGCATTGCTGCTGTTTTTATCTGGTTGAGCTTTTATATTGTATTTTATAGTATGGTTTTATACTGTTGTTTTATACTTTGAATGGTTTTAATTTTTGTGAACTGCCCAGAGAGTTCCGGCTATTGGGCGGTATAGAAATGTAATTAATTATTTAATAAATAAATAAATAAATAAAGATCACCTAGTGAATTAACAGCAGAGGCAAGGTTTGAACTGAAATGTCCTGGTTCATACCTTAGCCTTTTAGATGCTGTGCTGCATGTGCTGTCAGTAAGAGCTCATCTACACCAAGCTGAATATTGCACTATGAAAGCGGTATATAAAAGGCAGGAGCCCCACCAAGCAGGATATAGCGGTATGAAAGCGGTATATGGTATGTGTTGCAATACCTGATGGAACGCCTCTCCCGACATGAACCTACCCGTACACTGCACTCAACATCTAAGGTCCTCCTCCGAGTGCCTACTCCGAGGGAAGCTCGGAGGATGGCAACAAGGGAGAGGCCCTTTTTGGTGGTGGCCCCCCGACTGTGGAATGATCTCCCCAATGAGGCTCGCCTGGCGCCAACATTGTTATCTTTTCAGTGCCAGGTCAAGACTTTCCTCTTCTCCCAGGCATTTAATTGTTGTTTTAAATGGATGCTGCTGTTTTTATACTGTTGTTTTTATGTCTCTGATGGTTTTTAAATTTTGCATACTTTTAATGTTTACTGTTTTTAGCTTTTGTGAACTGCCCAGAGAGCTTCGGCTGTGGGGCGGTATATAAATGTAATTAAATAAATAGTGTGGCTTCTGTCTTTTATACACCACTTTCATAGTGGAATATCCTGCTTGGTGTAGATAAGTCCTAAGTGTTCCTGAAATAGTCACTACTGTATTCGCTGAATGGCACAGCAAGCAACATTTTACAACAAGGAAGTAAGAAATAATCCAAGCCTATCAGGGGACCCTGCCATCTGCCTTGGAGGGCCTGGTCCTTGGTTTGAGTTTGTGAAGACAGAATTCCAGTGAGGAGGGCAAGGCACACTGCAAATGCAAAGAGGCACTTTATTAGTAGTAATATTGGTATGGTATTTTCTAGATGCTGTACAACAAATTAAAAACACAGCCCCTGCCCTCTGGCTTACATGCAAATAAACAGGATAAAAAAGAAAAAGGGACGAAGAGGGCAGAGGAAAGCAATGAAATCCATAAAGTTACATAAATGTTATGAAGACCAGGCAGAATGGCCCCTGAGGGAGGTGGCTGTGGAAGGGGGAAGCCAAACCACCGTTGTCCCAGTGAGCCAATGGAGTGGGCCTTGCTGTCTCACATTTTCCAGTGATGCAGCCAGGTGGAACGTTGATCAGATATTCCAGGACTTCCCTGTGGGGCTGAAGTCAAATTACCGGGATTGGCACAAAGCAATGGCCAGTGGGCACATTATTCTTGCCTTCAGGATGCAGCCAAAAGTGGTTTCCCCATGCTGACTGGTGCTCCTGTTCACCCATTTAACACAGGACCATATTTATGGTGTGGAGGTCGGGAAGAACTAGGTCGGGTTCTTCTCCACAGACCTGCCCACTTGGGTCAGGCAGGGGATAATGGGTCTGCTTCTACTACTTGGTCAAATGCCAGGCGAAAAGGCAGACCTGCTTGAGCAATTCATCCTTCTATTCAGTCCATCCATCTAAACCAGCCAATCAGGGTTGCCATGGAAACAGAAAGAGCCTCTTGGGTTAGGGCTTCATGACTAATCCAGAAGACCTCACCTCAGGCTTTTTCCTAGAGGATTGTCGCAGATGCCATCAACATGTCCCAGTCGGGTTGGCAACTGATCAGAAAAAAATTGGCTGACCTGCTTTAAATTTAAAAAACTTATTACTCTCTTTTCATGCAACTTTCTTTTGATTTTTGCGTATCAGGGTTCTGTTAAAGTGGAAAGAATCATGTTTTGATATTACCTTCAGTAACAATTACATTTACAGTGAGTGATTTGTTCAATTGCTAGAAAAGCATCTCTTAAGCTTCCGCTGTTATCATAAAGAGGGGGAGAGGATGAGGATGAAAGGTTTAACCTTAATAACAAGGGATTATCAAGGGACCGTTCCTTTGCCCCTCTTACAAACTTTGAAATTCTCTTTTGTAACATAAGGCCTAAGACTAATTCATAGGAAAGATTTCTGTAGGTTGATCCAACAGTAACTTGAGCAGAAGTCCACCTGTGCAACAGAGCTTCTACATCCTCTCCTCTCCCATGCAGCGCCCATGCAACCCCCAAATCTACTCCAGAGAGTCTCTAAGCCCCAGGTTTGGCAGGTGTAGGGGGCTGCATGGGGCAGGGGGAGGAGAAATCTGTTCCACCAGCAGCTTCCCTTCTGCTAGCAGAGTAGCACCATTGGATACACCCCTATAATGCAAGTTAGCATCTGCTATTGTTTATGTTATTTATTATGGTTAACTATGAGAGCTAAATAAAAGTGCCACATTCAGAGGCAGTGTACCTCTGAATATCAATTTCAGGAGGTTGTTTTTATGTTAATACACTGTTAGGAACAGGATTCTGGTTAGGGTTGAATGCGTTTTTGTATGCATTTCTCCCTGGATCTATGCATTTTCATTTCCTTTTTTTTTTAATTGGAGAACACCATTCTGAAAAATGCTAATTTTAAAGGATAACTGAATTTCACATTGTGGTCTGAAAGTGCAAAATTAAGTCAAATTTCTCCTCCTTCCCTAATTCTGGACTAGATATACCTTTGGTCTGATGCTCTACATAAGTTTATATAATTTTAATGGTATCCTTTACCTTCTTATCCTAACATATATAATGTCTGATAGATCGTTGTGATGAATACATATCAAGATAGCAACATTTGGATGAAAAAATGCTTTGGGGTTTGAAGAACCCATGGGTATAATTCAACAATAGGGCCCTGTGACTCTTTTTAGCTAGAAATAGAAGTTAAATGGAGGTTGTTTTATACCTGAAATGAGATGCAGAAATTGAATGGTTCTTTCCTATAGTTAGTGTATATGTTGTGCAGGGAGATGTATATTATCAAAGCACGGCATGAGCACAACTCTTTCATTCTGTCAGCGCAAGCCAAAGAAAAGTACTATAGGTCTCTAAAGCAGAATAAATGGCCTTGAGGTCCCCCCCCCAGTTTTTTTAGAGCTGCTTCACACGGGGTCTTTTAATTAACACATTGATTACTAAATTCTTCTTTTATAGATGTCACACAGCAATACACTTCTTTCACATCATGCCTTTGAAAAATTCACTTGATGGCTGTTCCATGTAATACTTACAAAGAATAGAAGAGGGGGGAAAACAATGTTACTACACTTCTCCCTGGAGAGAATGCCCGGTCAATTCATTCCCATGCTTGAAAAACAAAAAACAGTATACTTTCGGTGTTGCTAAAATTACAAGAGACATTTTAACTGTATTTAGCAGCACCCCAGGCTACATTTGACTAAAAAACCCAAGCTGTGCGTGTGTGTGTGTGTGTTCTCAACATGCTACACACTTCTAGTAAAAAAAAAAAAAGTGCCATTCCATTTTTAAAATGTGGAAAGGAACAGAACATTTAGTGCCACTTAACACTGGCTGGCTGTGCATAGCCTCTCGAATGCCATTCTGAAGGGGCTGCTGGGTCTGAAACGACAACAAAGATTGAATGTAACCTGAATAAATGTTGAGCGAGAGCTATTGCAAAGATTGCTACGATGCATGCTGTTGGCAGAGCTATTGGTGCATGCAAGTTAACACTCTACAGTATCAGGGGTGGCCAAATTCTACCCCCTCGGGAAGCCGCTCTGTTCTCTAGACTCTGACGTAGGCCCCAGAAATGTATTTGCTTTCCACATAAGTGCTCAGGTTTCATAAAATTTGGTCACTTAAAAATGGAGAAGAAGCACACTTAAGGTCTGATCCCATAAATGAGAAAGAATACCATTACCCTAGGGAAAGCCTTCTGAGGTGTTGTTTGTTTATCTGTTTGTTTGCTTATATCCTACCTATCTTCCAGAGAACTCAAGGCAGTGTATATAGGGTTACGAGGTATCCTTCCATTGGGCACGGAACCAAACTCATATTTGCTTAGCTTCAATACTTGGCTGTATCGTGATGTCTGCCAGGGCCAGACATCATGGAACCCTTGGGCATGGGGTTGTGAATGCCCGCCCTGCCTCCACTTGCCCCTCCACCTCCTCCATCTTTTTTTTTAAAAAAATTCCCTTCGGGATCATTCCTGATTCCAAAACCTTAAGACCTCTTATCCCACTTCCTTTAGATAACACATATACCAGAAACTGTCTCCAAGTCCCCTCAAATTCATTCGTTTTTGCTATACCTCTTCTTACTTTAATATTACATGTCAATTTATCATTAATAGCAATATCCCACACTTCTTTAGAATAATCTTGAATCTTCCAGTTCCTTGATACAATTAATCTTGCAGCAGTCAGCAAGTTTGTTATCAATTCTTTAGTTTCTTTGGTACACTTTACATCTCCATATAAAGATAGTAATGCCACTTTTGGTGTCTCATCAATCTTTATTCCTACAATATCTTTAATCTCAATAAACACCATCTTCCATAATTTTTGAACAAATTTGCATTCCCACCACATATGTAAATACGTTCCTTTTCCCCCACAACCTCTCCAACAATCTGCTGAGTACTGCTTATTTATCATATTTAATCTTACAGGAGTTAGATACCACCTCCATATGATTTTATAATAATTCTCTTTTATTCTCACTGACATATTCCTTAACACTCTTTGTCTCCACAATCCTTCCCAACTCTGCTGCCCTATTTGTACCTTCAAATCTGTCTCCCACACCATCTTTCCTGAATCTTCCATCACCCCTTTCCCAAGCAATATTCTATATATCTCACTCGTTAACCCTTTTATCACTGTATTTTCTCTCTTATCAATTTCTTTTTTAATAATTAACTCCTCATATTTCGTCAACTCTTTACAATCTCCATTTACTCTTACCCAATTCTTCGTCCATTGTTCCAATTGCCAATAATTTAACCAAGTTAGTTTCTTTTCTTTTAAGACCTCTTCTATTTTCTCATGTGTATCCATCCCTCTTAACCAATCTTTTAACTTCATTTTATTTTCCTCTATTAAAATTTTACTCAAACTATTTTTTAAATTCCCAGAGAAATTCCTTAACATTATCACCGGTGTTAAAGGAGAAATACTCGAGAGTAGCTCCTTTTTATATTTTTTCCATATTTCCCAATGGAACTTTAAAAAGGGATTACTTATTCTTTCAACCCAATTTTTATTTCCTTCACTAAAAATATATATTTTCCAATTTCCAATCTATATCCATTTTAGTATTATCTTCCAACCATTCTAAATCTTCAACTCCTAACATTGCTTCTGCAATGTGTCTTAACCTATTGGCTACATAATATAATTTAATATTTGGGAGTCCCAATCCTCCTTTTTTTTGGCTTAAATACCATTTATTTTTATTTAGCCTCGCTTTCCTATCCCCATTACAAAAAGTATTTATAATATTCTGCCAACTTTTTAATTCTATTTCTGATATTTTTATTGGCAGCATTCTAAAAATAAAATTAATCTTTGCTAAAATTTTCATTTTTATTAAAGCTATTCTGCCAAACCATGATATATTCAACTTTTTATATTTTATCAATTTATCTGTAACCTCCTTTTTTAATCTATTTAAATTCTCCTTCTCTAAATTATCTACATTTTTTGTAATTCTAATTCTCGAATATTTAATCTGTTCCTTAATTCCCATTTCCTTTCCCTTTACTTCCCAATCCTTCTCTTCCTTTTTAGTGTAATTAAATAACATCAACTCTGATTTTAACCAATTTATTCTTAATCCCGTGACTTCTTCAAATTCTTTCAAATGTTGTTTAATTCTTCCTATTTTTTCAACTGGATTTTTAACCGTTATCAGTGAATCATCTGCAAACATGTTCAATTTTAACTTTTTAATACTTCCTATCCCTTCAAGCTCCCCATCGTCTCTTATTGCATTTGCCAATAGTTCCATAACCAATACAAATAGGACAGGTGAGAGTGGGCATCCTTGTCTTGTTCCTCTGGTCAGTCGTATTTTGTCTGTAAGTCCAGCATTTATCACCACTACAGCTGTATTTTGAGAGTATAATTGTTCTATTATACCTTTAAATTTATCTCCAAATCCCAATCTTTTTATTATCAACTTTAATGCTTGCCAACTCACACAATCAAAGGCCTTAAATATATCCAACACTAATATTCCCGCCTTAATCTTTGTCTTTTTTACCTCCCCTATTATATTTAAAACTCTTCCAACTAAATTATGCATTTGTCTACCTGTTACGAAACCACATTGATCTTTTCCTACATAATTAGCTATAAATTTATTCATTCGTTTTGCTAAAATGGTTGAAAAAAATTTTGCACCTTGATTTATTAATGAAATCGGTCTATATGAGTCAGGAACAGTCAAATCCTTATCTCGTTTGGGAATTAATATAATTAATGATTGTTCCCATGATTCTGGAATCTTCTCCCCTTCTATTATTCTGTTATACAAATTTAGTAATTTTGGTATTAATAGCTTTTTAAAAGTTTTATAATATTCCGTTCCCAAACCATCTACCCCGGGAGATTTACCCCCCTTCAAATTCTCTATAACTTCCTCAATTTCTCTTTGAGATATACTCATTTCCATTAATTCTTTATGTTCTTTTATCAATCCCTTCTTTATATACTTTTCAATGTAAACTTCCGAAATCCTTTTCTTTATATAATTCTTGAAAAAATTCCTGAAAAAATTTAATTTTACCTTTCATTGTACAACAATAGTTCCCTAGCTTATCTTTGACTATTCCTAATGAATTCCTAGCCTTTTCCTTTTGTGTGAGCCTAGCAAGCATTTTTGAATTTTTATTACTATTTTTGAAATACTCTTTTCATGTAAATTAAGTTCTTCTGAACTTCCTCTAAATTTTTGTTCTCTAACTCTTTTTTCTTTGCTTGTAATTCTATTAGTTTTTGTTTGTTTTTTGTGTACCAATACTCTTTCTCCAACTTCTTAATCTCTTCCTCTAACTTTTGCTGTATCACAGC